>NC_139699.1:50145796-50545796 GCF_964188405.1 Protomyctophum parallelum | reverse complement strand
GTGTTTTCGAGTTATGTAGATTACAGACGTACACATACATACGTACACACAGAGACTTGGCATATTCATAGATATAGATGGTTAAAGTGGTTAAAAGCTACGGGGACACTTGATGGGTTAAGGAGAATTAGCATAATAATATGGCAGGGGAGGTAAACGGAGACAAATTATGGATCGGCTTTCCATAGAATTCTTCCCTAAGATCAGTGCCACGTGAAAGAACCTCCCCTCATAAGTAACTGCTCTAACAAGGTGGAACATTTACTGTGGATTTATGTAGTGGTCTAGTGTGTTTGTTGGCACTAGTTGCACACAGTTTTTTATCGACTTGCAGTAAAGCTAAAACATTTTGTCATGACTCAATGCTGCATTACACTCCTTACGGGAACAAAGTTCAGCGAGAGGACAAAGAATAATATTACGCAATTGTGGTGTCAAAAAACGTATTGCCTTTGCTGCAAATTGTTTTGTCAGTTCAAGATTTTCTAACTAGTTGAACATCAACAAGACAACAATGCATGAACATTGTGTGTGATGATCAGAAAATCAAGCTGCTTGTGATTCATTGGTTTATCCCTGAAACTGCATGCTGGCAACATACCGTACAGGCTGTTTGGAATAAATGTTGTCTGAGCGAGGAGGTTAGGAGGTACAAATATACCTCTATAATCTCTCTCTGAGAGACTATATACAAACACAACCAGATGGTAATTAATTCATGGAGAGACATAACACACACTTCTGGCCACTCTGTTGCCAGAAATGGCAAAATCTCAAAGACAAATTGGCGCATCAGAGAGTATTGAGAAAAGAAGTGTGGAGATCCAGGTGTTAAACAAGCATTTTATACAGCAGGCAAAGTTTGAAATTAAGCACTCAGCGTATTATAATCGGGGACTACATTATTTGACATGCAATGTTCTTTTTTTGAACCCGGGATCCCCCAGAGTTAGTGTCGAAGTGTCCTTGAGCAAGACACTGAACCCCTGGTTTCCGCTGCCATTGGTGTATGAGTGTGTGTGTGAATGGGTGAATTGATGCACAATCTATGTAAAGCGCCTTGGATAAAGGTGCTATATAAATGCACCATTTACCATTATATATATATATATATGTTTGTATATATATATATATGTTTGTATGTTTGTTTTTCGCCGGGTTATTTTCTGTTTATTACAGAGCTGGAGAGACACAGAGACTTCTGCTACTGAACAAGGTAAATACTATTGCAAAGGTTACTATCACCATAATAGTGCTTTAACCAATGGTTACTATCACCATAATAGTGCTTTAACCAATGGTTACTATCACCATAATAGTGCTTTAACCAATGGTTACTATCACCATAATAGTGCTTTAACCAATGGTTACTATCACCATAATAGTGCTTTAACCAAAAACCTTTTGTTTTAACCGAAAAAATCACACTCATGTGAAGTGAGTGGCACTCTCATGGTCATACATCATCAGCCGACCAAATCATCACATTCCGTGCTACAGACACACACACACACACACACACACACACACACACACACACACACACACACACACACACACACACACACACACACACACACACAGCTGTGCATATAGGAGGGGCTAGCGCCTCACTTAGCCTACCTTTAATGTTGTTTGTCAAGTTTGTTTTCGTGTGATAGTCAGACCTACCTTGCCTCGTTAGATGAAACTTGCCAAAGTCTTTACTATGGATGTGGCCCTGGTAGACGAAGGTCTTTTGGTCTTCTGCTGTTACCTGGAAGACAAAGCCATTCCTTAAAATAGGGCAATAACAGAATTGTACAACAGATGGATTTTCATATGCATCAAACAAGACGATAATTTATTTATTTTTTACAGTTGAGGGGGCAGGTGTACTTTGAAGGTGAGACAAATGTGATTGTGACTGGAAGGTTAGGGTACAGGCTTTAGTTTAGACATACTATTGGTCCGACTGTCATTAGACCGACAACCTATACCTCAAACCCTAACGTGACCCTATAACCGCAAGCACGGAGCAGCACGAGCACATGTCCGACCGCATGTATGTCCGACCGTTGTTTCCGCATGTCGGTCCGTTCGTGGTGTCTAATCTGCGTGTGCATCCCGGAGGTTAATGGTTTGATCCCCTGGACTGGCATGAAAAATCTGGGCACGCAATTCCTCAAAACCCACTGTTGAAAAGCCTGTGAGCAAGACAGCTCCTCAACAGCTTCAGTGGAGCTGCTTCCTCATGACGTTAGTACTACTGGGCAGGTGTATATGCTGAGTGTGAAGCAGGGCCCTGCATAAACAGATCATTGGTCCTCTGCAAAGTGCAAACCTAACTTGGATAAAGATTTAAAATCGTCATCATCATCAGGCTCTTGGGGCCCACATGGGAATGGGGTGGTTCCAATGTGGGATCTCAGTCCAATCCTAACCCCAGTATTAATATATAATACAATATACTGTAGTGGACACATGTCAACAACAGTTGTAATAGTTTCAATGTACTGTATATGTGAGTATGCTGTGAGTTATTTTACAAAGACTGTTGTTTTACATGAAAGTAGCCTTGATGCTGTATACGTATACCAAGGCATTCAAGGCCTCAAGGCGGATATTGTGAAATAGTACTGATACAAGTTAATATTTGGAAAGCTGTTGTAGCTCGGTACCGCATGACTCAAAAGTTCACCCCACACAGCAGCAGTGGATGTTAATTTGTAGCCTAATTACACTAACTGCTACATTGGGAGGGATAGTATTATTATTATTATTTTGTGGCAGTTGGCCAATGCTGCTTCAGCAATATCGGTCAATAGTTGACAGTATGAAGTGAACCCATGCACTCTATAAGCTACTGGACGGTGCTTCTTGGCTCTAAGCCCGCATCGGCTTATTGAACAATGCCATAATTCCACTTTTATTCAAGGCAAGCTGAAGCATTCATTGCGGCATTGCTGTGCTGAAAAAAGCTTTGCTATTTTTGCATAACGTGTCTGTTGTAGTAGACAAAATACAATTGTAAAAGACATATTTTTGTTTGCATTCCTCCCTTGCAACCACTCCATTACACAGCTATGTGTGTCCCTGGGTCTGTCTGTCTGTCGGTCTGTCCAAGCACGAACATAGCTTGGTTGGTAACTCTGTCATTTCTCGACCGTTTCGGATGCGGGGCGGCTCCCCGGAACCGGGCCAGCCACCTGGGAACGTTTCTGGTGGTCTGGATGTTCCGGGGACCCCCAGGGACCCCCACATGGTAACTCTGTCATTTCTCGCCTGTGATTGGTTAGCTGATTTGCTCGTTTACATATGACATACATTTTCCCTTCAATGTCAATGGCGTCTAATGTTTTGTCGTTTAATTTACGTCATATTTAGCGGAATTCTGACGTCATTTCTCCGTTTATCGCCAATGGAGGGGAAAGGAACTGGTCGGAATAACGTGTCCCTTCCACGCGCTACGTCCGGCCGGGGAAATTCCCCTCTGTCAGGTGAAAAGAAGCAGCTTGGACTCCTCATGCATAGAAGGAGGCATGAGGTCAGTCCGCTGCCCCCCCAGGTTGGCAGAGGAAGTGTAGCGCCCAGGATTACATTAGATAATTGGCACTGGGTGAAAAGAAAAACTGGGTTACAAAATCGTGGGAAAAAAAATAGCCTCGAACAAAGCCAACAGCCGAGTTGACAAATCATGACAATAAACACATATTTATGGGTCGAACAAATAATTAGAAAGAAGAAAAATAACAAAAAAGTGTTGTACCCTGCCCTTTTTTGTCTTTCTAATTATCTGTTCCGCCCAAAATAATTTATTTATTGTCATGATTTGTCAACTTGGCTGTTGGCTTTGTCCGAGGTTTTACAATTAATACTTTTTGAAACGTCTATGGGAAAAATGAATGGGGTCCTGGCTGCGACGCTCTTTGGGTGCTATGACTTTAAGAAGGTAGGCGGGGTCAAACGTCATCCTGCTCCAGGCAGAAGCCACAGAGTGACATTTATGATGTAAACAGATGTAAACAAAACAAAAAAGAAGAACGGTGGGTGAATCAGTATGGAGCACTCGGCATGGATTGTTTTTTCTTCTCTTTCTTTTTCGCTTCTTCCGGTGATCAATGGATATTTTGTCGTTATGTGGGGCGGCAGTGGCTCAGGGGTAGAGTGACCGGATGGTAACCAAAAGGTTGCCAGTTCCCCCAGAGTTAATTTCGAAGTGTCCTTGAGCAAGACTCTGAACCCCTAATTGCTCCTGATGTGCAGGTTGGTGCTTTGCATGGTTTCCTCCGGCACCGGTGTGGATGTGTGTGTGAATGGGTGAATGTAATGCACAATCTCTGTAAAGCGCCTTTGATAAAGGCACTATATAAATGCACCATTTACCATTTAATGGTAAGAAAACAGCTATAGTCCAGAATTCCTATTTAATGTAGTTGGAATTTCAACGTGCTTCTACATGAGTCAGCACATTATGACTATTGAACAAGAATAAATAATTGTGACTTACATATCCGTCCATAGCCCAGTTGTCATTTTTAAACCGGCTGTAGTAGTGCTCTGTCGGTCCCTTCACCTGGTACACCTTCAACAAGAGCTGGTTTTCTTCTGACTTATATGTCCCTAGACAGACAGACAGACAGACAGACAGACAGACAGACAGACAGACAGACAGACAGACAGACAGACAGACAGACAGACAGACAGACAGACAGACAGATAAATGGATTCTGAATTTGTAACGACAATTCATATCATTAAAAGGACGTTTAGCCCATTGACTATGACTCCCGTTATACTTATATTGAACATTACCTATGAGCACTTTGCAGAGCATAATTGCATTTTGTGAGGAAGTCTGTTTGACTCATTTTATTTCGGAGTGGTACAATGAACAACAGACTTGAAACGCTAGTATGGTCCTTTAAAGGAAAGAGTAGAAAACAGCAAAGAAATACTAAGATCACAAATCGATTATTGTCAATAGCAGAGAGAGACACGAGAGTTTTCCTTTGATAAGCGCATGTAATCTTCCACATTATTAGGGGAAAGCACCCTTCAGTGACATCTCAGTTACCGTAATTGAAGTGCCAATTGCAGATTTGTTTGTTTGTTTCTAACTAAAGTGACCATTATTTACAGTCATCAGCAGAGGTGGGAGGAAGTCCCTATGTTGCAAGTCCAAGTCGAGTCTCAAGTCTTTGCTCTCAAGTCAAGTCAAGTCTCAAGTCTTTGGCATTCAAGTCCCAAGCAAGTCCAAGTCCTTAACTTTTAGTTTCGAGTCCCAACCAAGTCCTAAGCATTTTGTTTCAAGTCCCAACCAAGTCCTTACCTTTTGTTTCGAGTCCCAAACAAGTCCTAAGCATTTTGTTTCAAGTCCCAACCAAGTCCTTACCTTTTGTTTCGAGTCCCAAACAAGTCCCACCAAGACATAATACTAATTAATGATATGTAAAGATTTACATAAATCATGAGCATCTATTGAGCCATTTAGATCATGTCATAGGTCATGTCTCACCGAGACACAGGATCTGACACAAATTAAATGTTTCCCCTGAGCAAGCAGGCTATTATTATTATACAATGGTAAAATGTCATTACTTGCACTGAAAAGGTGTTCAAATCCAGGGTAGAAGAGGAATGTTACATAATGCCTCGATCCACTTTTTCCACTCCCGATCCGATACCGATCTAAAATCATCAAAACCGATCCGATAACTGATACCGATCCGATATCGATCCAATCCGATCCAGCACATATTTAAGTCGCTCTATGCTTTCCCAAATCTGTCAGACTTTTTTTTTATCTTTACCTTTTATTACAGATTTTATAGTCTGGAATGTTGAATCAGGATTGATCAAGTGATAATATTATTACTCAAAACAGAGAACAACACCTCCCCAGAATAATAGTCAACAAACAAGTTCCACATGAGTATAGGTTGAGAATAACTGACCCATTTATTTTTAACAACTTGAGCCTATACTTCAAATGTGGAAGTGTTCTAGTGACAAATTTATTTTATTGTATTTTATGCCTTTTTTTATCCATACTATTTATTATTATTATGCACATTATGCACAACATTTTAAGGACCCAGCAATTTGTATCTCTGTGACCCCAAATTATTATTTTGTATTTGTTTATATTGTAAAATCAATGTCAATTTAGAGTGTACAAATGGAACCTATCATTTGGCTGGGAGTGGGGACCCCTGATCCCCAAACCGTGCATACTGTCCTACAGCTACACAGCACACTGTCTGTCCATGACAATGGAAATAGTGACGTCTGTTTATTTAAGCATTGGTTAGCACTTAAGCAGTTATTAGCATCATAGCATGGTCTGTCACATAAGTATTGACAGCGGTCATATTTGTCAACCAACTGTTGGGGACTGTGGGGATATATCATTTTAAGAACATGAGCATGTCGTCATGCTCAGCTGTCAGCTTGTTGCGCTGTTCCGTCTCTCTCGTCTAAGACGTTGACGCTAATCAATGCTAAAGATTAGCTTGCATGGAGCTAAGGCTGAAACTTTGCTGCTGTTGTTGCCACGGTGGCAAATCCATTTTTGCACTCGGCTGTTGGGTCTTTTTTGTTTTATAATATATAATACTCCCATGCGGGAGCGGCTGTCAATGCGGCTTTCTCCACACTGAGTAGCAGCGCGCAGTAATGGCTAGTGGCTAGCCTAGCAGCCTGCACTGTGCAAGACTGCCACTGTGAAGTGTGACTGGGGCTGCCAATGCCTCTGTAGCGCACACTGCTGGAGGAATAAAGTCCTGGAGTGGAGTACTAGAATGGACTGGAGTGGAGTGCTTGCAGTGCTTGGAATGGATCGGTCATTTTCGCTGTAGTCCGATCCGATCCCGATCACGTTTTTTGGCTGATATTGACCCGATATCCGATCCGCGGCATCCCTTTATATACAAATAACAAACTATTTTACATGTCATAAAAAAGATAATCAGATACTGTAAGGTATTAAATGACTTGAAAATGTTCAAGTCAAGAGGGCTCAAGTCAAGTCAAGTCTCAAGTCCTTGGCGTTCAAGTCAAGTCAAGTCTCAAGTCTTTGGCATTCAAGTCCCAAGCAAGTCCAAGTCTATTTTTGATTTGATCAAGCAAGTCTAAAGTCATCAAAATCGGGACTCGAGTCCAAGTCGAGTCTCGAGTCTCGAGTCCAAGTCCCCACCTCTGGTCATCAGTACCATTTAAGTCATCACGTACTGATGACTTGTTTTTATTTTCTACAAATTTACGTTTACGTGTGTTAAGATGTCGCTTTATGTGCAACTTCACTAAATTTGTGTAACTTCAGCATACCCATTTATGCATCCCTGATAAGCCAGATCTATTTAATGTTCTGTTTATTCTAACCAGGCTTTCCATACAAAGCCTGGTTTTCAATTCAAACAGACCTGCAGTGATCCGGTCTAGGCCACATCTACTCAAATAAAAAAGAACAAAAAGAAATGGTTCAGGCTGTAATAGATTTAATAGACTGTAAAAACAATATTAAAACTAGAACTGCACTCTGTCGAGTGCATACTTGCTTGTTGCACAATAGTAGGCCATAAATGGCCTAGAGTGCGCAAGCAGAGAGCGCAAGTACTTTCGTCCGCTACAAATTGTCAAATCTCAGTAATGACTACTTGTGCCTGATACGGCAGTGGTGCCAGATTACATACTGTACATGTACAGTATACATAGGAGCATTACCGTTAATCCTTCCAACACTAAAACATATCGTCATTACGTCACCATCGAAAACCAATTACACTCTGGCATTGGGTCCTTTAATCCACATTTCTATTACGTCATCATTGAGTGCTAGTTATACATATCACCCATTCTTGAGATAAGGGACAAAACATTTTTCAAACTAGATTTTTCTTTTTTTTTAAGATACATTCAAATCAAATAGATGTATTTGTAGACACAGGTCTCAACTACCAATCTTGAGAAGGAACAGGTTTTTCGCATAACTAGGGCTGTCGCGGTTACATAATTTAAACTGCGGTGCGATCAAGTGGCTCAGAAGCGCTTTATGCGATACTGTGCGATATAGTTCTCATGCCCCCTTTAAAGTTTAAACTGAATGAAAAAATACATTATTAATAAACGAAAGTTACACTAAGCTTTACTTTACTATGTTGCTTTATAAATGGCAGAGACGACAATATTTATTTAAAATTAATCTTCAATTGGTCCTGATCTTCATTAATTTAATATATTAAATGAATGGTGTAAAACCGAAAGCAGTAATGAAAATGGAACACACCATCAACTGCCTATATAACCCGCAACGGCTTCAGAGAGGAACGCAAATTGATAATTGTTCTGTTTGCTGCTTGTTATTATGATAGTTGCTCCGTGAGTTTGGAAGTAGGCTAAAGAGCTTGTGAATCAGCAGACCATGAATGACATAGCTTAACACAACTCTTCTTTACTTCCAAACTCACGGAGCAACTATATCAGCCTAATAACAAGCAGCAAACAGAACAGTAACGATATTCCCCGCTTCACGGAAAACTCTCAGGTGGTGCACTTATAGCACAAATAGCCTACAGCCCTACACATGTTGCATGCGATTTTAGAAAGTTGAAGGAATCTAGCCTGGTTTTCACGCCACCAGACGAGGATCATCATTGGTAAATAATTCCTTCTGTAGATAGCGAGTGAGTTTGGTTTCTGCTCGAACTCTCTTGGGCACAATCAGCGCAGGAGCATCGCTCATTGATCTCAGCAGAGGTCTCTAACCAAGAGTCCTTTTTTTTGGCTGGATGTGCCACTGGCATTGTTGGCTCCGCGTTCGCTGCGTCTGCGATGGCCGCTGCAGGGCGTCCATCGGCCCACTGTCAGGGATCCTGCGGTTTATTGCGCCTGTGCGGTTTTTCTGCCCCCTTGCGGTTTCAACTTGTAATAGCGCGATATGCGATAAATGCGACAGCCCTACGCATAACATTTCTTTCTAAAATGGGACATTTATGCACTTAATACCTGATTCATGTCAACTCCGTCAGACACACTAAAATCCCTTTTAATTGAATTTGATAATTTCAACAATAATATAAAGTCCTCAGTTATCTTATAATGGCTTTCAGTAATCAAGTTAAGTAATACAAATATTTTAATATTGTTTTGTTCCAATATCACACTATTATGAAATATCCAATTTCTCAAATCCGTCATTTCAACCTTTATTTTCAATATTATAACATGAAAACCATGTAAAAAAAAAATCATCATTACGTATCATTTCAGTTGGTGTTTCAATACATAAGCACAAAAGATTTAACATCGAAGTTTCTATTTCTTTGGAAATTAACAAAAACATCATGGGACGAACGTCTGACGGAGTTGACGAACATCTGACGGAGTTGACAAGTTTAACTGATTTAGGTTCTAGACCACCTAGGATCTTGATTCTGGTGACTAATCCCACATTTTCAAGGATGAGGAATACAGTGGTACTATTTATATTGGCCCTGTGACCATGGCAGCCATTTTCAAAATGGCCGCCACCTGTTGTTATTTTACAATAACTCAAGTTCTACACCACCTAGGATCTTGGTTCTGGTGACTAATCATACATTTTCAAGAATGTGGGATACATTGGTACTATTTAGATTTGTCCTGTGACCATGGTAGACATTTTTCTAAATGGCCGCCAACTTTCTGTTATTTCCCAATAACTCAAGTTCTACACCCCCTAGGATCTTGATTCTGGTGACTAATCCTACATTTTCAAGGAGGAGGAATACAGTTGTACTATTTAGATTTATCCTGTGACAATGGCAGCCATTTTCACAAATGGTGGACCTGCTATTATTTTACCAATTTAGTCAGGGAATATTATCAGAATAATGTCAAATCTGTGAATACATTTCTTACCAAGAATTTTTTCACCAATGTGTTTGTAAAGGTGTCTACTAACATATCCCACATTGGTTTCTATTGAACCACCCTAGGGGCATTTTTGACAGCTGCTGAAAGTTGGGTACCATACCAAGTGGCTATGGCCAAACTAGGGAGTCTATGGCCAAACTAGGGGTCAAACCCCTTGGGCTAAATTCGGCCATATTATATCCACTTGCCCAAATGTGCTGACCTCAGTTTGTGATGACGGCTATGGCCGTTTTCAGCCCAAGGAGTGTTCTTCGTGCATAGCTAATGCTTGGAATGCATTCAGAATCATGAAAACTCCCTAGTTTGACATGTCACATGCTACTTAAAGCATAATGAACATTTTGCCTTATATAGGTTGTTGATTGACCCCAACTTTCAGCAGCTGTCAAAAGTTCCCCTAGGGTGGTTGAATATAAAGCAATGTGGGATATGTTAGTAGACACCCTTCCAAACACATTGGTGAAGAAAATTCTTGATAAGGAATTTATTACCAGATTGTATTAATATCCCCTGACTAACTCATCTTCTAGACCACCTAGACCCGACTTCACCAACAGAGACCCGATTGACACCTAAACAACAAGTTTGGACAGCCCCACCAAATAGTGTTACGGAAAATAGCAAGTGTCTACCCTAGGCCCAGAGGGAGACACAGAACTTAGATGCGGCTCACATGTTGCACGACTCCTCAACAAGCTGCCACCAGAGATGAAAGCTGAATTCTGCCGCACAATGCTCTGCGGCCCAGGAGCAACCAACACCATTTTGGAGTTCTCTGAGTGGTTGAAGCACGAGTCCTAGCCATATAGCCTGTGCAAAGGCAAACACCTTGAAGACCTATTTGAGGTGAACAGTGAGCAGTGAACAGTGAGTGAAAGACTGAAGACAGAAGATCTGCCTTCAGGACTATCAGGCAGGATGTGCAGACACTGAAGGCATCAGTGTCGTTCTGTGTCCCCAGCATGTCAACCAAAGCAATGTTACCAAATCAAAGGAGCCTTCACCTCAAGTCACCTGGGGCTGGGTGAGCAATCGTATATCCTGTATCTAGCCTCACAACTAAATACAGACACTTGGCCAGACTGCCGTTTGAAAGGGTCAAACCCTTCATCCTGATTGGGGAAGACCACCCCACCTAATCACACCAACCGAACAAGTGAGGTTGGGACCTCCAGGTGGGCCAGCAGCCATCTGTACAAGACTGGGCTGGACCCTGCAGGAAAGCAATCTCCAGCCAAGACAATGTAAGTTGACTATAACAGAGCCCCAGAACACAGAGCTCATGAGAAGGATGGAGAAACACTGGCAGGAGGCTATCATGAGAAGGATGGAGAAACACTGGCAGGAGGCCACCAAGATACAACGCCACACTGCAGTGGCCAGTGAAGTCAAACTGTGCGCCTGTACCTGAAAGGGACAAGTCAAAGGCCAGAAAGCCCACCTCCTTTTAATGTCCTGTCAGTAGCAACTCAACCTGCACCTGAAATAAGCCTTGACCCCTCCCAGAGAAAGTTCATCCTTGAAACTGTAATGATTAGTCACCAGAATCAAGATCCTTGGTGGTCTAAAACTTGAGTTATTGGTAAAATAACAGCAGGTTGGTGGTCATTTTGAAAAACAATGGCTGCCATGGTCACAGGACAAATCTAAATAGTACCACTGTATTCCTCATCTTTTAAAATGTATTATTAGTCACCAGAATCAAGATCCTAGATGGTGTAGAACTTGAGTTATTGTAAAATAACAGCAGGTGGCGGCCATTTTGAAAAATGGCTGCCATGGTCAAAGGGAAAATCTAAATTGTACCACTGTATCCCTCATCCTTGAAAATGTAGTCTTAGTCACCAGAATCAAGATCCTAGGTGGTGTAGAACTTGAGTTATTGTAAAATAACATCAGATGGCGGCAATTTTGGAAGATGGCTGCCATGGTCACCACGAGACAAATCTGTGATGGCCCTATAGCCAAAAATGTTCCTTAAGGCATGCTCTAACTGTGTGCCAAATTAGAATACGTCCCATTATTCAAAAACTAACATTTTATTGTTGTTTGTCAACTCCGTCAGATACATGTCAACTCCGTCAGACACAAAACCTGACGGAGTTGACGTCTGACGGAGTTGACAAAATGTCATTTGTTTTCATCTTAACCCTCTGTAGTACAATGTAGCCATTTTGTTATTGCTTCATTTGTTAGCTAAACCTAACCCTAAACTAAAATAATAAACATTATTTTGGAATTCTTAACAAAGATCATAATAATGTCCTGACGGAGTTGACATGTAAAAGCTGTGACCTCATTGATATCAACATTGTTTGTTTAAAATATCAAACAATTGAATGCTTGTCAGACCAGGTGCTCCACTGTTGCAACAAATATAAACGGGACTTGGAAAAGGTGTCTTCAGGCTAAATCTGTCGACAATATTTTCTGATTAATTTAAGACTTTTAAAAAACCTGACGGAGTTGACGGGAGACGTGGGACACACATTTGATATGAGATATCTAATGGAAAATATAAATTAAAATTAAATGTGTATATTGTTTGCTATGTTGTTGACAATCTACTTTAATTTAGTATGTATATTTATGTGATTGTGACAGTATTAGACACTTTTTTAGCAGTTTGAAATTGTGACCACTTGCTGGGGACAGGCTAAATACAGGCGTTTTTGGGTACAGTGTCTGCTTTTAACTATTTCAGATGGCATATGAAAACAATTATAATGAAATTAATGGCATAATAATGCACAACTGTATTACATTTAACTTTGCAAGTGCTTTTATTTTTATGAATTAATTTATTTTTAACATAAATGTGTGGGACATGTTTTTTCCACTTTTGTCCCTCATCTCAAGAATGAGTGATATACTATGTATATGTAATTTGTAAGTTGATTAGCAGTATACTGTGGTTACGTTGCACCGTACGCACCGTCCCAGCCGTCCCGCCAATTTTTATGCGTATGCACCGTCCCAGCAAATTGCGCCTGATAAGGCAGTGGTGCCAGATTACATACATCTGTATAACTAGCTCTCAATGATGACGTAATAAAGATGTGGATTAAAGGACCCAATGCCAGAGTGTAATTGGTTGTGCATGACTGTAAAGCCGAAACGGAAGTGGGGAGGAGGCTTCACTTCCGCTTTATCGCTTAATCATGATCAGAGCTTCCGTTGCTCCAAACTGTATGACGGAAGCATTTGAAAATCGCAAGAGGCTGTTCCAGTGAAGCAGCACCAACACTGACAGTGGTTCTGACCGTTTCATTACCTGACATTTTGATTGAGACTCCGCTGGTTTCCAGTAACGTGACGTTGACTCTGCCACTGGTGCTGTTGAAGCCAGTGACCGTGAGCGTGGTGGTCTGTCTTTTCCCGAGATACTCGTAGAAACCACTCCAGTCAGAGTTAGGGGAGAATACGTCTGCTGGAACTATACAATGGACATACAAAGATACACAAGATAAATGATGATAGAATGACCTTGGAATAATAATGTCTTGTGCTGAAGATAAAAATAAGAAAATCCCCATTAAGGGGAATTGACGTGAACTTTATAAATGCATATTTTTCACATTATTTATTCTACTTCAGTAGTTAACAGACAATATACTGTAGAATAAAGAGTTTAAAGAAAGATTATGTTTCTTTATTTGCTTTTTAACAATGATGGTATTGAAAAATAGTATTGAAAAAAGGCAATTCTCGTGAAGTGTAGTGCATAGCAGATGACCTCATGATGCTGCCTGGCTCACACCCACATGTGCGTGTGTGCGCTTTTACATACCACGGATTTTGTTCTTCTGAATGTCAGACTCTCCCCCTTTTGCTTTGGCGTTGACTTTGACTCCAACTGAAACACAAGAGTGTTTTAGTTAGAATTTGACTACGCTAATAGCTTTGTTGGCTGCTACATTATACTTATGCTTAGAATGGTGATGTTCATAGTCTATTTATAGTCTAATTTGTGCCTCTCCTGACTGGCACCGGGTTTGACCTTGCTTGGTTAATGTTATAGCACAATTACCAGAGCACCTGTGTGAAGAATTCAGTGGTGGAAAAAGTACTCAAATGTTTTATGTAAGTGAAAGTATCAATACTGCAATGCAGTGGAGTAAAAGTACAATATTTGCCTAGAGTAGAAGTAAGTAAGTACAGACATTTTGAAATACTCCAGTAAAGTAAAAGTACCTCAAAATCAGTACAGTATACACAAGTACATATACTTACCGTATTGTGACGACTCTTTTTATAAGACGACCCTCATTTTTCAAGACTCATTGGATAAAGAACATTGAATGTCAAACAGTCTAGTCCCCGATACAACCCTGTTTTTTAGGATATTTCCGGAAAAACTGTGCTGTGCTGTGCTGTACTAGCTCTCCTCCCTGGCCTGTGTGTGTGTGTGTGTGTGTGTGTGTGTGTGTGTGTGTGTGTGTGTGTGTGTGTGTGTGTGTGTGTGTGTGTGTGTTCTGTGCATGGGGCCTGTCACAGGAGTGTCTTTGAGTAGTGCAACTGGCATGTTGGAAGTGTTGTCCATGTTCGTATGAATGAAAGATTGTATTTGTTATTTATGTTGAGTACCTGCATGGCTGATAAGGGAGTGGTGTGTTTGTTCTTTTATCAATCACTCGTAGAGGTTGATCAATCAGCCTGGGACACTATCGAGTGAATGGAACATAGGCCTATGCAATAGCTGGATGTTTCTTTCTTTGAAGTGATGGACGAAATCGACTCAAAACTCAAACGTAGCTGAACTGAGATGGAGAATTCTTCCATATGCACAATCAAAATGTGAGATCGTTCAGCTGAAAGAATGGCACTGCCATGGGCCGAATTATTCAGTCTCTCCGTGTGTGTGTGTGTGTGTGTGTGTGTGTGTGTGTGTGTGTGTGTGTGTGTGTGTGTGTGTGTGTGTGTGTGTGTGTGTGTGTGGCTTCCCAACAGTAAGACATGGTGGTGTGTTAGGCTGCACAACAGTGACACTTGGTGGTGAAAATATACTACTTCCGTGCTCGGACACAGCCAAGGACACACAACTGTGTATAGGTCCTATAGGAGTGGTTGCACCACTCAAAAACTTCCACCACTGGAAGCATTCCGTGTAGTAACAAGCCTTACCTTTACAGAATGGTGGTTTCCCTGACCATCTCCCATCACTCTTGCAGGTCCTGTGCTCTGATCCCCCGGCTAGATAGAAGCCATCCTGGCAGGTGTAGATCAGTGTGTAACCCAGCGTTGGTAGATCCATAGATTTGACGTCTACATTAGTCGGGGTCTCTGGCTGTCTGCATGAATGTGCTGAGACAGAAAACAAAAACATGTTAAGAGCAGTGGGGTTTCAACCAGTGGTACTTGAGGATCGGGTTACAGGTGGTCCCCAGCTAAATGATGGAGAGGTGGAAACCAAATGGGCCCTTATTAGATCTTTAAGGCTTGAGAGTGAAGTGTAAAATGAAACCAAATAGAACCGTACACTCTTGAGAGTTCAAATAATGTACAAGAAGTCTATACGAGAATGTAGAAGAATTGTTATTTTTATCAACGTTTGTGTGTTATCTGTCCTATGGTACCAACATCAATATGGCATGGAATTGTGGACAAAATCATATAAACCAAATATTCTTTAGTTTTTGGTCTGAGAGGCTAAATCTCATGGTGGTCCATGGCTCAAATGCTGAATAAATAATGGACCTTGATATGAAAAGGGTTGAAAACCACTGGGTTAGAGCAGATGATTGAAAAAGCAGTGGTTTACTTAAATACTACATTTTGAGGTGTTTGTACTTTACTTGAGTAATTCCGATTTCCAATACTTTTACTTCTACTCCACTATATCTCAGAGACAAATATTGCACTTTTACTCCACTACGATTATGTGACAGCTTTAGTTACTAGTTGCTTTGTAAATTAGGATTAATATTACAAAACATACATTAGCCACTTCAACCCATTTTGGCCATTTGAAAATAGCAGATCTACAAGCTCAGCGATGCGACACATTGTGTGAGCTTGTAGATCTGCTACTTAACCCTAACCCTAACCCTAACCCAATATAAATAGACATTTGAAAACTTGAAATTAGACATTCTGCATAATGAATGAGTACTATTACCTTTGGTACTTTAAGTACATTTTGATGCCAATACTTTTGGACTTTTACTTGTAACAAAGTCTTTCTATATTGCAGTATTGATACCTGATCTGAAATGGTTATTTGTCGGCAAGTGACTCTGCAGTGCAAAGATGCATAATCTAGACTAGATAAATTAGGCTAAAGACTGATGGGCTGATGATGGTGATGATTAGTCAAACAGAATACGTAGTCAAGTTTCCTCTCCTTTTCAACCAACTATAACCAACAACTGTAAAATCAGCAACACAACTACTATTACTATAAGCATTATCACCACTAACAGTGCATCTATTGCTACTACCAACAGTCATGCCTTACCAATACATTCCGGCTGGGTTCCACTCCAGCTGAGGTTTTCGAGGCAGGTTCTAGTGGTAGATCCTAAGATGTGGTAATTCTTTCTGCACTTGAAAGAAATCTTACTTCCAACCTGGAGAGATATTGAATACAAAAGAATATGCCATACAAATTATGAATGCAGTGTTTGAAATGAAAGGCCTTGACCATGTCTGGTCCCATCATCTTTCCAAATGTTATACTGGCTTGCATATTGACTCAGTATATATATTTTTGTTCTTTGTTCTTGAGCTTTTAAAAGCTAAATATACTAAATAAAGGTAAATAATAAAGGTCTTGTGGTTAAGAAACTGGGGAGGTCAGGGTTCGATCCCCGGCTGGGTCATACCAAAGAGTGTTAAAAATGGGACCCAATGCCTCCCTGCTTGGCACTCAGCATCAATGGGTTGGATTGGGGGGTCAAATCAAATTAAATGATTCCTGAGGGCAGCATGATTCTGACCTGAAATCCCTGAGCCAGTATAGGAATGCCATAGGCTGGAGTTCCTGGATCACGGCAACTGTTGAAGGCTGGGTCTAAAATGAGCATGCACGTGCGCACACGCACACGCGCACGCGCACACACACACACACACACACACACACACACACACACACACACACACACACACACACACACACACACACACACACACACACACACACACACACACACACACACACACACACACACACACACACACACTTGAAATAAGCACATGTCAGTGTTCATTCACATTTGACATGCCGTATTTGTCTTCAGCGTGACTCACCTATGCAGGCAGGCTGTTGGCCACTCCAGCTGCCGTCAGCCTGACACACCCTGTCAGCAGAGCCTACCAGGAGGTAGGGCGTGTGGCAGTGGAACCTGACCTCTGACCTATAGAAGAAGTACACACGTTTGAACAGAGTTCCTTCCTTCCACTATACTGCAATTATTAATACTACCAATACTAGTACTACTACTAATAAGAACAATATTAATTCTAATTAGGGTTGTCCCGATCCAATCACATGATCGGAAATCAAGGCCGATCACGTCACTTTCAAATGATCGGAATCGGATCGGGAGCAAAAAAACGTGATCGGGACATCCTTAGTATCAATATTATATCCATGTCATGATATTAGACTGGTTATTGTCTGTGATTTTGGATATTATACTATTGTGATATAGTCTGCTTGCCAGCTCAGAGCACCATTGTGCTGAATCCATTCCAAGCATTAGGCTAGCCTCGGTCCCAGGCTTACTTATCTGCGAAAAGAAAAGCCTGGTCACAACCTAAGGCAGAGAAGCTATCGGCGGTTGTATCCTCCGGAACAGCCATCAAATGTATTTCCCCCGGATACGATATTTTCCCGACCAATCACAACACTTGTTTCATTCGCGGAGAATGTAAACTGATTTGTAAGGCATCAACGATTTCACTTCCGCTAAAATCCCGCAACTTCCGCTGATAGTCTTTTCAGCTTAGGTCTTGCCCAGGGTGGCCTTAGGCTAAGAATGGCCATAGCCAAATGTGCTAACCTCTTCACATCTGTGATGACGGCTATGGCCGTTTTCATACCATACTCAACCTTTCTAACCTAAAACTTTGGTGTACTCAACATGCCTGGGTTCACATTCTGGCAAGTGGACAAATAAGGCATAAGTGTTCTATAAAAATATAAATATCGGATCGGAAAACTGAATGAAACCACACCGACCTGTAGGAGAAGGCCGTCCCCTCTCGGAAACCACCTCCAGGAGACCCCGGATCTCCGCAGAGAACAGCTAGAGGGAGAGACATCAGGTGACGTGAGGTCTCCTGAATACATTCATCGACATCAAAGTGCTCCAGTATGAATACATAATTAAATACATAAAACATGTCTGTAGCCAGCAGCAGCCTGTCTGATGTCTGGTATGGACGACTACTGTGTACTGACAGGAGGGGAAAGAAAACTGCCTTGACGAGCTCATACCGCGCACAGGAAATTCAACATCACTTTGCGAGAAAACCGAGAAATTGGAATTTATCTAAGGCTTGGTCGCAATGAGCGTACAGTCGGTTACGGTTATGGCGTGTTAATCCATGAAGGACGGGAACGCATCTGTGTCGCTTTAGCTTTTAACCATTTTAATCATTGTTTTATAGTACATTAGCTATTGAAAAATAGATCTACAAGATACAAGCTCTACAAGCTCATAGCGCGGCACCGAGTGCCACGCTACGAGCTTGTAGATCTGCTATTTTTGAAAAATCGTGAGAATGTGTGCAAAATTATAGGGTTATATTATTCTTTCACAGCAAACGTTTTTAACTCAAATCTTTGCTTCGGGGTGGAGGGTGGGGGGGGGGATCCCTGGAATAACATATTTTGAGAGGGGGGTCGGCGGCCAATTAGAATTACATATTTTGGGGTCCTTGACATGAAAAGGTTTGAGCACCACTGACACAGAAAATGAAAACAGAAAACTGTCAGGATTTAGATGATACATAATAGAATCCGGTCTCGGGTCATAATGGGTTAACTCACGTAGACACTGTGGGACGTCTCCCCGCCACGTTCCGTTCCCCTCGCAGGCCACCACGGCAGGACTCGACAACTGGTAACCATGGAGACAGCTGTAGCTCACGCTGGAGCCCCACGAATGGTCGCTTCCCTCCACCTTCCCATGGTGCACCAGGGGAACGGGCCCACACTGGATCACTGGAGCGAGGGAGCATGCACGCACACACACACACACACACAAACACACACACACACACACACACACACACACACACGTTAAACAACAGGAGTTCTAAGCAGCTGTTTGTTTATATTTTGTTTATGTCCTTACAAGTTAAAATCCCTGAATTGATTTGGTCACTTGCCCAGACATGATCAATTATAGCAGAGGATGAAAGCACATTATTACAGAAAGAGGCCCTATATATATATTTCAGGAAAGGAAATGACTAGAAAATAGTGTTAAGTGGTTGCTCATGCAAGGTCGCCGCCAACAATTCAAAGGGCAAAGGCAAGCAATTATGGCTTTGGAATGGGAGGTATTTCGCTTCCATGAAGTAGTGTTAACATATTATTACAGCGACAGTTAGAATATTATAGAATACAAAAATATGCTTTGCAAGCAGGGTACAGTCAGTTGTGAAAAAAGTACGTACCGTAGTATCAATATTGCAATATAGAAATACTCTTTTACGAGTAAAAGTCCAGAATTCAAAATGTAAAATAAAATAATAAAATAATAATTTAATTCAGCATATCTACAAGCTCACAATGCGATCGGATTGGGTGATTGGACATCGGGGCCGATCACGTCATTTTCAAATGCCAAAAAACATGATCAGGACATCCCTACAGTATCAATTCTATATCCATAACATGATATTAGACTGGATATTGTCTGTGATTTGGCATCCAACAGACTGTGGTTTACATACAGTATGGGCTTGAAGTTTCCTCAAGCAAGAGACAACAGTATAGTCTCCATGGACTTATAGCTTCATAACGAACCAATCATCACCATATGGAAACTCTGTCACTGACTGTGATGATGGTAATTAATGATAATCTCAGCAGCAGGAAGATTATCTAAACAAATATTACATGTGTTCCATGTTAGTACTTTAATTGGCATGTATATATACGTAGGGCTGCACAACATGAAAAACGGCTGAATTATTTTATATTTTCAAGAGATACATGGTTTCCAGTGGACACAGTAGGATACGTGTCGCGTTTGGTTCACGTGACCGGAAAAAATAATCTGTCACACAGGGTTCTCAGGGAAATTGAGGCGCAATGCAAAGTCTATGAGGGACAATGGCCGCTGCACCCAGGCAGTGTTGGGAAAGTTATTTTTTTTTAGGAACTAGTTCAGTTCACAGTTCAAATTTAAAAAAATGAACTAGTTCCGTTCATAGTTCATCATCCAAAATTTTGAACTAAAGTTCATCGTTTGAAAAATGAACTATTATAGTTATTTTTCGTTCTTTTTTTGCTTTAATTTTTATATATTTTTTTACATTTTACAAAAATTGCTATTTTGCAATGTGAAATGCCACCGAATGGGCACATACTTTTATTGTGAAGGCAAAAGTTTCTGAATGTTCTCAGAGCCTGCATCTCCGCATGCTGGGGGTGGCTGATCTACAAGCTCACAACGTGTCCGGACGCGACGCGTTGTGAGCTTGTATATCAGCTATTTTCAGCACGGAACACATTGTACGGCGAAGAATAAATCAGGCATCACTGCGATTCATTCACTGTGGAAGAGAGATGTCTTTTGTTGGCCGTTCGTGGCGATATTATGGACACGTACCTTCTCGACGCGATAATAACCAACTAAGCTATTGGAAGCTATTTTTCGTGGCACATTATGTTTAATCAAACAACAAGTTCCCTCAGTGTTTGTTAGGAGTTGGGACAGTGTCTGCTGCTGTCTGTCAGCGTGCATGATCATCATGCAGTAGCTACATGCGCGCTCCAGTGACAGCTGAGAAAGATTAGTTAATTTGTGTCGGATAGGGACTTATCGGTGGGTTTTCAGCTAAATATTAAGGCCTGTTTAGGGTGTGTTTTAGTGTCGGGGATTTCGCCTGGAAGACTCTATTGAAACACTCACTATTGAACGAAAGTTGAACGTGAAGAAGTGACGTTCACACACGCCAGAAATGAACGCGTTCACAATGACGTTCATCAAACAGAAATACAGTACGTTCAGTTCACGTTCACCCTAAATGTGAACGAGTTCGTGAACGATCGTTCTTTGAACGCGTTCGGGTACAACACTGCACCCGGGTTCCCCAGTTCCCCGCTGTTGTTGTCTGGACTGTGGAATAGTTTTGCACACTATTACAAACGATTGGAATCGTGAAACGGACCTACATTAGTGCCTGGATGATTCTTCAAAGCTTAGTGAAATTCTCAGCAGTGAAGCTTATTTCACGATTTCAATTCACCACAGACCTTAGTCAACGTGTTTGCACATTGCTGCAGTCCTGCAGTCAACATGCTCAAGGTGTTTGCCCATTGCTGCGGTCCTAGCCAATGTGTTCAAGGTGTTTGCCCATTGCTGCGGTCCTAGCAAACGTGTTCAAGGTGTTTCCACATTGATGCGGTCCTAGCAAACGTGTTCAAGGTGTTTCCACATTGCTGCGGTCCTAGCCAATGTGTTCAAGGTGTTTCCACATTGCTGCGGTCCTAGCCAATGTGTTCAAGGTGTTTGCACATTGCTGCGGTCCTAGCCAATGTGTTCAAGGTGTTTCCACATTGCTGCGGTCCTAGCCAATGTGTTCAAGGTGTTTCCACATTGCTGTGGTCCTAGCCAATGTGTTCAAGGTGTTTCCACATTGCTGCGGTCCTAGCCAACGTGTTCAAGGTGTTTGCACATTGCTGTGCAATGGACCCAAGATTTGCTCTGAAATTCAGGTCTGTAAACGCAGCTGCAGCAGTCTGCAAAAACCTTTTATTTCCCTTGTATAATTACAATATGGATTCTATGTGGTTTCTTTACAACAGAGTAACAATGGCTCGTTAAGATAGTTTCATAATAGTAACATTTATGTCTCTCTAAGATAATGCCAACCATCTGCATGGTTTCAAACAGCTAATATGTATGTCTCTCTAAGATAATGCCAACCATCTGCATGGTTTCAAACAGCTAATGAAGTTGTTGTAACGCTCTAACTAGGAGGCAGATGGTTCCGTGTTCCAGTCACTGTACTATGATAATGTGTACAAACAAACCCACACAGAAACGTAATAACAAACCCACATACACTAATTGACTCGCATGTGTGACGCACGCACAGTTTCACATAGACAGAATGCAGCAATAATCAAACGGGACTCCCGTGATCATTATAAATATAGTCCCCAGAAGCACAGTCTCTTTTCCTTCTATCTTTGTCATCCTAGTCTCTACTGTGCTGTTCCCGTCGTCTCCCCCCTCCCCCCCACCACACGGCCCAGTGATATCATGAAAGTGCAATTAGCGAAAAAAGTTGTTCTTTATCGTGTCGTCGTGGGTTGCTAGGCAACTGTCACTGCGTACACTCCGCTTTAGTTCATTTGTTAATTTTGGCTTCATGTCGTAGTGTACGACGTACACGTAGCTGTAGCAGCATCCACAGTATGAAGAGTCAGCAATGATAACTATTAATTCAATGAAAGTGATTTTACCTATCACGTATAGGCCTACTGTAGGTGAAAATTACAAAATGTGTGATAAATATAAAAAAGCTTAAGGGATATCATATTAATTTACTTATACTGATCCTATAAACAATTTTATATATGGTTTTTCTCCACTCAATTCATAATTAATGTCCCAATTTTGGCGGTCTGGCTCATTGACTAAAGGCCTATTCATAGTCTGGATTTTCGGTGGTGAGGTGACCACCGCTCCATATATGGACCATGGGCAGGGGCCCTGTCCAGAGACAACCGTGGGGCCGACGGACTCGAAACCGGGTGAGGTGACCGCCGGAGCTGTAATAACGTGGAGCGGTGGTGAGTAAAAATAGAGATAAGGGCTGGGGAGAGCAGTGGTTTGCTCTTCAACGCGGCTCCGTGACGTCATGTTGTAGTTAAGTTTTGGTGTTCACCTCACCACCGCAACCACAGTTCAGAACTGGTTCTGAACCGAAACGGTTCCCAACCGGTGGAAAAGGGGCCTCTGTGAACATCCTGTTGTTATTTATCTGTACGCTCCACCGTAGTGCTGATATAATTAAGTGACATTATCCCTGTATTGTCTCGCCTTTAGATCTGGACCCTTATTAGATCTTCAACATCTTAAATAAATAAAAGGTTGTCTATGGAGATACCCTAGTTTTCTGATAAATGTATGTTGCTATATATATATACTAGAATTTCGCGGCCGCTTCGCGGCCGCTCATCCCAGAGTTACGTTGCCGCGCACTATGGGAAGAAGGAAATTGCGGGAGTTGACTCCACATGTAGTAACAGATGGGTTATTAGTTATTATTATGTGTCCTTATTAGTGTAGTGTAGTCAACACGTTATGGCTCATACACACTGCCCGGTATTTGCTCCGATTATGCTGTCGGGGAGCATTTTTGGCGCTGGCCGACAAAACCCCTGATCTGACGTTAAGCGGTGCCCAAAAGTTATAGATCACAAAGGCTTTGCAGGTAGAGCACATGACATGGACCTAAAAAAATATTTAATTTTAATATAAAAAACTATTTTTGCATCTGCCGCTTGAGATGACCTTGATTGATTGACATAAAAAAGGGCCTGTCAGCTCAAACACACAATGCAATAGTTGTTGTTGCGTACAATCATCAGTAGCAAAGTCAAATACCAAAAATAAAAACCCTACCATTTCCATTTCCCCCCCTCTATTTCCCATTCCATGTGCGTTTGTCTTATAGTTTCTCTAGCCTCTGTACTACTGCCACCTACCGTCCATTCATTGTATTACACAGTGGGTGAAAAAAACACACCCCTTAAGACTAAACCCGACCCATCAGAGGTGTGGCTTCCAGAGGTACCTTTGACATGACATTGTGTGTGTGTGTGTGTGTGTGTGTGTGTGTGTGTGTGTGTGTGTGTGTGTGTGTGTGTGTGTGTGTGTGTTTCGATGTGCAGGGCGTTGCTGAAAATGAGCACCTGTGCTCAGCTACTTCCCTGGTTAAATAATAAAAAAAAAAGAAAGGTACCTTTCAAAACCTATAGAAGTCAGCCTGGTACAGACGAAGGGGACACCACTGTATGTAGCCTCAATTACATTTTGTAACTATTTTCTGCAATGGGATGATAGTTTTATTTGGTGGGTACAGCTGGTCGTTTTGAAAGTAGCTCTGAAGTAAAAAAAAGTGTGGGCAGCCCTGGTATAGATGAATATATATATATATATATATATATATATATATATATATTCATTCCGTGAGTAAATCCCTGTAGGCTACCCACATATTTGTAAATATATATATTATATATAATATATATATACTGTATATATACTGTATATAAATATATATATATATATATATATATATAGAATATTAGTGGTCCATGACATGAAAATGTTTGAGAACCACTGCTCTAAAACAACATTGGACAATGATGTTTGACAGTCAGCAATATTGTTGCTTATTCTAGATTTATTTTCTGACTTTTTCGGATTTTCTGACTTGATCTGGCCTGTTAACATTTTCATAGACCTGGTTGCTTGTTTCCCTCAGTCAATGTGGCAACCCTGGTCAATGCCGTGTTGACTGTTGTGGTTCTGTATGATGATTTAGCTTAGCACACAACAGCTAGGAGGATGCAGCAGGCTGATGCCGTCATGTTTAACAGTATTTTGCGCAATTTATGTCCCCGAATTTATGGATATGGACTTATGGCTCCATCGCTGCCTCTTTCTTTAGTAGAAGTAGAAATTTAACGTGTTGCTGACTGTTTACCTCCCTCTCACACGCGCGCACACACACACACACAGCTGACGTCCTCTCCCACTGACGTCAGCTGTTCATTTATCTCCTTATTCATACACGCTTTGAGCTGAGAGAAGCTATAAAGCACCTTTTAAATATGACAATGCTGTATATATATCAGCTGCACAGTTCAGGCAAGTGTCTGTGGCATATTTAACTTTAACAAAATAGGTTTGACAGCTTAAATCCGCACGGCAGTGTTGTGTGTGTGTGGGACACGGGGTAGTGTGGTGTGTGTGCGTGCAATCAGAAGTACTGGCAGTAGCGAAATAACAAACGCGATCTGTCTAATCGTAGTAGTTAGGCACAAACCAAGTAGTTTCTAAGAACAATGTTGATGTAACTAAGACATTCGCTGAGCGAGCTATATTTTAAATACAGAGATTTAGAAGGAATAAGCGAAATGGTGAGGCGACCGTGAGGTAAGGTTTCTCTGCGGAGATGGAGATCCATAGGGGAGATCACATTACAGCAGCCAAAGAGGGAGGGGGGGGCTGAGATGTTGGTATGGTATGATGTTTCATTGGCTAGTAGCCTACCACATCTTTTGCGCCACGTGACAACTTCTCAATTGTATATTAGATATGTAGCTAAAATGAACATTGTGCAGCGCCAAAGCCAGAGTTCATGTCCTTGATCCTGGCTAGCTGTGTGTTGTCTGCACGTCCCATGAGAGTATGCGTAGCTCCTGGCTAGCCAACCGCTGATGAGGATTCCAAAATAACTTTTTTTTTTGGACTTAGTCATTGGGTCACACTCCAACAAAACAAAAACCCTGGCCTGCAACTGCAGCAGCAGCAGTTGCCCCCGCCTCTCAATGTCATGGCTTCTATTCCTTCCTTTCTCCTCCTCTTCCATTCTCTCTCGTTGACTGTCTCACTCTTCTCTCTCCTTCTGCTCCTGGTAGAAATATTGTACTTTTTTTACTCATTTGAAAATCTAAAAGCAAATTTGTGGGTTTTGCTGTTTTCTAAAAAAAAAGTTTTTGTTTCATACATCTAAAACTGTTTGTGGCATTCTGCATCATGAGTTTATACTTCCTACTTTTGGTTCTTTATCTACATGTTGATACCAATACTTTGTATACTGTAACAGAGTATTTCTACAATGCAGTATTGATATTTTTACTCAAGTCCACCACTGCACTCCTCTCTCCTTCTGGCATGCGTCTCTCTCTCCTCAGCTGTTCTCTCCACCAGCCATTTACAGTTGTTCTGTCGCTAGTTTGTTTGTTCCTCGTCTCATTAATCCATCCAGCTCATAGCGCGGCACCGAGTGCCGTGCTACGATCTTGTAGATCTACTATTTTTGAAAAATCATGAAAATGTGGTGCAAATCTTTGAATATATATTCTTTCAGAGTGAACGTTTTTAACTCAAATCTTTGCTTCTGGGGGGAAAAAACCTATTTTCAGGTGGGGGTTGACGGCCAATTACATATATTTTTGGGGGTCCTTGACAATGTCCTTGACAAATGTTTGAGAACCACTGACATAGAAACATAGGTCTAAATGGGTTAAATCCACCCTTCCAACCTTCTCATCTCCCTCACTTCTTCCTCCTACCTACTGTACAGTACTGCCTGAGCAAAGTCCTTCTTCCTCCTACCTACTGTACAGTACTGCCTGAGCAAAGTCCTTCTTCCTCCTACCTACTGTACGTACTGCCTGAGCAAAGTCCTTCTTCCTCCTACCTACTGTACGTACTGCCTGAGCAAAGTCCTGCACGTTAATGGAACGCAAACACATCCATGCCAGTTCGTTTTCACTCCCAGAATTCAATCAACACGTCTCCCTTGATACGCAGAATGCACACCTAATATGGACCTGTGTGTGCGTGCGTGCGTGCGTGCGTGCGTGCGTGTGTGCGTGCGTGCGGCTATAAAGATAGTGTTGATAAAAAAATGTTTGTGGTTTGTTTCGTTTAATGATCATAAATAATGTATGGTTTGTTTTGTATAATAATAAAATAAGTTATGGTTTGTTTTATATAAGAGATGATGTCTGAGGGAGAAGAGAGTATAAGAGAATGGTACATAAAAGGAGGACATCAAGAGAGCTGAACAGAACAAACGAAAGTTTGACAGAAAATGGAGGTGACAAGAAAACAATAAATAAAGAAATAATAAAGAACAAAACAGGAGAGTAGACAATGGGGGGGACAAGCTCCTCTCCTCCTCCCATCCTGTCTGTTGCCTTATTACCGTTCTTCCTATATCCTTCAGTCTCCTCCTTCTACTTCTTCACTCCCCACCATTCAAGTCTCTCTCTCTCTCTCTCTCTCTCTCTCTCTCTCTCTCTCTCTCTCTCTCTCTCCTCTCCTCTCCTCCCTCTCCTCTCCCTTCTCCTCTCTCCTCTCTCCTCTCTCCCTCTCTCTCTCTCTCTCTCTCTCTCTCTCTCTCTCTCTCTCTCTCTCTCTCTCTCTCTCTCTCTCTCTCTCTCTCTCTCTCTCTCTCTCTCTCTCTCTCTCTCTCTCCCCCCCCCCCCTCCCTCCCTCTTAGTGGTGTCTCTGCCAGCTCTCTGTTTTTTTTGTTGCTTTTTCTCTCATCTCAGTTCAAAGCCTTAGCAGCAGCTGCAGGAGCCAGCAGGAGATTTTGCTGTTTGTGGGAAACAGTGGCAGCACAGATCTCAGGAAACATTCAATGTCTTACTGTACTAGCTGTCTAGACCAGCACTAAACTCTTAACTACACGGGCCACTCTAAAACATTCATTTCATTTTAACAGCATTCTATTTTATGCACTTGTATTTCTCTTCTCTGTTTGTGGGAGACTGCTGCATGGCGGGAAGGATGTCAGACATGCAGTATACACTCCAACACAACACTGGTATTGTTGTTAAAGTCTCATGGAACAATGTTCAACTCTTATCAGCCACTACGGTACATGTAACTTCATGGAAGATTGCAATGGGAGTTCTCAGACACAAAAGGATTTTCTCAAAGATGTCAAAGATGTCAACAGCGATGCCAGCTGCACTCCCAACCAACAACCTGCATGGGATGAGTCCCACAAATGAACACACAGTAATTACTAGCGCAAGCAGAGCGCGCAATGGTTTTCAACCAGTGCTTCGATGCGTCGTCGTTTGATGTGTATGTCCCGTGGCAGCGTATGACGTAATCATTACTTGTGCTCCCGACACTAAAATATATCATCATTACGTCACCATCGAAAATCAATTACACCCTGGCATTGGTACATATCTTCATCACGTCATACGCTGCCACGGGACATATGCATCAAACGACCAAAGTAACAACAGTATACCTATACATATCTATACGAATCTTAGAGCATTCTAGTTTTCTGGAAAATGCTTCTATCCTAGTATGACCACTTCAAATGCTCTAATAATTAAAAAATAATAAACGAAAATAGCCTATCTACAAGCGCATTGAGAGCTTGTAGATAGGCAATATTCCCTGCGCAACATGTGCCCATAGAAGACATGCTGGCTTCTACGGAATCCAAATGACTGAGATCAGTCGTAGCGACTGAGAACTGTAATCCATGGTCTTACCCCGACAGCTGGGTTTGGTTTGGTTCCAGGACCCGTCCTTGCCACAGAGCAGAGTGCTCCGTCCCGGCCCAGGAGGCTCCGTCATGTGACCAGGGTTGCAGCGGTACGTCACTGTGCGGTTGAAGGTGAAGTCACTTCCTAAGTAGATCCCGTTGGCTATCGGCCCAGGGTCACCACAGCCGATGACTATAAAACAAGTGTGGGGGTTAGGAGGGAGTGGAGAGACACAGAGATATTTCCAACAAGTGATGCAGATCACAAAATATAATAATTTTTACTGCATTTACTATGACACCTCCATAATGTATATAGTCACTGCTGAGTTATTCCTTACCAGTGTTGCGGACTCTATTTCTTTTGCTTAGGGGCCGTTCACACCAAGCACGATAACTCTAACTAGAAAGGGACATACTGTAGCTCTACCAGTCTTAACCCAGGGCTGTGATAAGTTATCACAGCCCTGGGTTCAGCCAGGCAGCGGTAGTTAGAGTTATCACTGATAACTCTAACTACCGCTGCCAAGCTTAACCCAGGGCTGTGATAACTCTAACTACCGCTGCCTGGCTTAACCCAGGGCTGTGATAACTCTAACTACCGCTGCCAAGCTTAACCCAGGGCTGTGATAACTCTAACTACCGCTGCCTGGCTTAACCCAGGGCTGTGATAACTCTAACTACCGCTGCCTGGCTTAACCCAGGGCTGTGATAACTCTAACTACCGCTGCCAAGCTTAACCCAGGGCTGTGATAACTCTAACTACCGCTGCCAAGCTTAACCCAGGGCTGTGATAACTCTAACTACCGCTGCCAAGCTTAACCCAGGGCTGTGATAACTCTAACTACCGCTGCCAAGCTTATCCCAGGGCTGTGATAACTCTAACTATCGCTGCCAAGCTTAACCCAGGGCTGTGATAACTCTAACTACCACTGCCAAGCTTAACCCAGGGCTGTGATAACTCTAACTACCGCTGCCAAGCTTAACCCAGGGCTGTGATAACTCTAACTACCGCTGCCAAGCTTAACCCAGGGCTGTGTAATCATGAGCTGCGGTCATCAGCACCCAATAAAGCTGCGGGGGAAATATTGGTACCGATTGGTAACGTACGCGGCTTACTGATACGAGGTTCCGGGTTCGCCTCCCAGCCGGCGCTACACTAGTGCTTACTTTTCTATTTGAACAAGCATTTGTTGATGGTTCATGATTTTATTTTCGATGTTTGTATTATTGTCTTGTTGAGTTGAATTGTACAGCATTTATTTTTCTAATTGTACAGCATTTATTTTTCTGCGTTATGCTGATGTTTTGTTTGTTTTCTTCCTCACTGTATGTAAAGCACTTTGTGAGATCTCTCTGTGAGGGCTGCTATACAGTAAATAAAATGTACTAACTAAATTTACTTATTACTTCCTTGCTTATGATTCTTGATGACTATATCTACAGTACGTGTATTACCTTGTGTTGTTGCTTACTGTAAATCGCTCTGGATTAAATGTCTAAATTGTAAATTGAAAATGATCTCCACAAACTGTAAGCCTTCCACATCAAAAGCCTAGGGAAAATACAGATAATATTTTGATCCAAAACCACACCCATCCAAACAATCAATCAATCAGTCCGTGTAAAATAGTTAACCATCCTTTGGTGGAAATGGATTGGTTATGTCTGCCATACAGAGCAGGACAACAAGACGTGAATGTAAAAGAGGCGACCCAAGAACACCTGGGGTAGGACAGTAGAGGGAGGGGCTGAGGACCCTGTGTTACACCTGGGCTACTTTAAAGACACTGACCCGGAACTGACAGGAGTGCACATACTTCGCTGCTGCCCTGTATACATGCCAGCCGGCATTAAAAGTCAATAAGTAAGTTACACTAATATTGTTGTTATAATTCAGTTGTGGTGTGGAATCTGCCATTGCCTTCAGTTACAATTATTTTGACATGTAACTCAAATATTATAGCATTATTGGACCATATGCAGACCGTAGCCATCTTGCCATATAAGTTAATGGTAGGGTGCTAACAAGGTGCAATTTCCCATTGACAGCCCAAACAGAAAAGTTCTATCTTATTGTATTAAACAACGTCAAACTCACCAACATTGCAGCTGTGTGTCCTGAGCATAACTCACTGTGTCCTGAGCAGAACTCACTGTGTGTCCTGAGCAGAACTCACTGTGTGTCCTGAGCATAACTCACTGTGTGTCCTGAGCATAACTCACTGTGTGTCCTGAGCATAACTCACTGTGTGTCCTGAGCATAACTCACTGTGTGTCCTGAGCATAACTCACTGTGTGTCCTGAGCAGAACTCACTGTGTGTCCTGAGCAGAACTCACTGTGTGTCCAGAGCATAACTCACTGTGTGTCCAGAGCATAACTCACTGTGTGTCCTGAGCATAACTCACTGTGTGTCCTGAGCAGAACTCACTGTGTGTCCTGAGCAGAACTCACTGTGTGTCCTGAGCAGAACTCACTGTGTGTCCTGAGCAGAACTCACTGTGTGTCCTGAGCAGAACTCACTGTGTGTCCAGAGCATAACTCACTGTGTGTCCTGAGCATAACTCACTGTGTGTCCTGAGCATAACTCACTGTGTGTCCTGAGCATAACTCACTGTGTGTCCCACTCCTGAGCATAACTCGGGCACTGTCCGACCGAACGACAAACTTGGCATGTGTCCCAGATGACCGGGGGAGTGCAGTCAGTGCCGAGTTCCCAGATTATATCGTCCCCGACTTGGGTGGTCCCCGAGTAGGGAGGTGGTAAATGGTGCATTTATATAGAGCCTTTATCCAAGGCGCTGTACAGAGATTGTGCATTACATTCAGGAGCAATTAGGGGTTCAGTGTCTTGCTCAAGGACACTCAACTCTGGGGGAGCTCAGGTTCGAACTGGCAACCTCGCAGTTACCATCATCCGACCACTCTACCCCTGAGCCACCGCCGCCGTGGTGCCCGTGTAGCACTAAGAATTCCACTATAATAATTCTATAATATAATATTACTGTTACTACTACTACCAACGAATACTAAGTACTGCTAGTCCTAATAGTAGAATACAAACAATATTGCCAATGATAAAATATTTACGGCAGAGGGCTGGCGAGCTAGGAAACTGCGCCTGCTCTATCCATCCCCTAATAGCAACACTGTCAATGATACTGCAGCAATACTAATAAGAACAAATAAAATCTATATAAATCCTACCAGTGCAGTCAGGAGGTTGTCCCGTCCACGTTCCGTTAGTGGTGCAGTGTCTGGTGGTGAGGCCCGATGTCTTGAATCCTTCCCAGCATGCGTAAGCCACGGAGCTGCCAAAGGTGATGCCATCACTGAAGACTATCCTGCCCTGGGCCGGGGTGCCGGGGTTACCGCACGATACCGCTGCAGAAACATATTAAATATGCATGATGTATTGTAATTATTAATAATTTACTGCTGTCACTCAAGCCCTTGCTGTTGGCAGTGGTGGAAACTATAATACTCAAGTACTGTACTCACGATAAGTAACATTTTGAGTTATTCAACTTTTTAATACTTTTTCTATACTTCTACCCCACTACGTTTCAGAGGCAAATATTGTACCTTTTTTTACCGGAAGTTACAAGTTACTTTGCAGCTTCTTCCGCCACTGACTGTTGGATGCAGTTATGGGAGGATTACCACAAGACAGAAACGGTCCCTGAGGTAGACTAGAGACCTAGCTAATGTGAGGCAGTTTGGCCATTTGATCCTCAAAGACTGGAATCCTGCACACTGTCTTCACTTACAGAATTGTATTTAAGCAGCAACGTTTTGGTCACTCTGAGCCTCTGACGAAGGCCCGACCAACCGAGACGTTGCTTTTCCTACTCTTCCGGTTCATTTATCCAACGCACCTGTCCCCCGTCGGTGTGCATAAGGACGTTTTGTTTCTTCCGTGATTGGATCCTCGGCAACAGCTGTGAGCTAGGGACTGAAAATGTGTCTGGTATTATATTCACATCAATCACTGCCACGGGCAAGATAAGCAATGCACTCAAGTGTTCCGGCCTTATCGATCCTCCTATTACTGAAAGAAAGGTTGGATGCAAAGATAAAGCAGAGCACTCCGTGAGATGATCATGGAGAGATGGAACCATTAATTACCAGCTACTCATCAATACCTGTAGCAGGACAGTGGAACTAACTATCAGGCACAAAACCTTGTATCTCCACGACTTCAACTTTTTATGTTGTTCTCAGAGGACCCTTTTCCACCGGTTGGGAACCGGTTCAGTTCACAACCAGTTTTTAGTCCATGAGCCAGACCTCCAAAATATTGGAACGTTGATTATGAATTGAGTTCAGCAATACCATACCTTATCAGTGTTATTATGATAACACTTCCACAGGAGTAGCTTTTTCATATTTATGAAACATTTTGTAATTTTCACCTACAGTAGGCCTATAGGTGAATAGGTAAAAAAATATTAAGTTCCCCAGTTGATTACTTACACGAAGACAATGCATTATTGTTTTACACATTTTCTCATCGTAGCTTAGTTTTCATTACATTTTCGTCAGTGAAAAATGGTAGTTGACGAAGATTTTTCGTTGTGTGGCATCACAATCATTGTAAGTAACCATTTTACTGCACATGTACAGTACTGTACATCTGCAATTTTTGAGCATTAAAAAAGATCCAGATCTTTTCTAGATCTGGGTCCGCAACCAAATAGAGGGTATGCGCGAGACATCATCATACCCGGAAGTTGTGGGCATGGCGTAAGTTCAGGTGGTTGGTGCTAAGGTGAAAACCAGGTATACTTTGGGCGTGTTCGGAAAAATACCCAAGCCCCCGTGAGTCTCTCGTTGAAGCACTTTAGTGTTCAGCAGTTTCGTCTGTATCCTTTTATAATGGAATTACCGCACCAGGGTAATAGGGGGCACGGTGGCACAGTTGGTAGTGCTGTCGCCTCACAGCTAGAAGGTCCTGCGGGTTCGATTCCCGCTGGGGACGCTGTGGGCACTGGCGGCGTGTTCCCTCCTCCGCGTCATCAGTGCCCATACCCGAGGCGGGGGTTGGCGATAGGGCCTTTATGTGTGGAGTTTGCATGTTCTCCCCGTGTCCCCTAGGGTAGATACCCTCACAAAAACATGCCGTAATCCTTGTCTCTAAAACTACCTCCCTCTGGCCAGCCGGGGCGCCTGATGGAGGGGAAAGGAACTGGTCGGAATAACGTGTCCCTTCCACGCGTCCGGCCGGCCGGCCGGGGAAATTCCCCTGTCAGGTGAAAAGAAGCAGCTTGGACTCCTCATGCATAGAAGGAGGCATGAGGTCAGTCCGCTGCCCCCCCAGGTTGGCAGAGGAAGTGTAGCGCCCAGGATTACATTAGATAATTGGCACTGGGTGAAAAGAAAACTGGGTTACAAAATCGTGGGATAAAAATTTAATTAAAAAAAAAGAGGAAATACCCCACCGGAGCGCACGCACCTATTAGTTAGCATTGTACAGTGTGCTCAGTGCGCTATTTCTGAACGCGCCGTTAATGAACTGGTGGGTGTGTGTGGCCACATGAAAACAGCGTTTTAACACTTTCTGTACACTTTTTTTAATTTGTTATCTTCCTACTAGTATACCTACCTGATATACTACCTGATGATCATTGGGGGGGAGGGGAGGGAATGACGGCACTCCATCTTTAATAATAAGTACATTATATCCATTGGAACAGAGATTGTTTTTGTTTAGTTTTTTTTCTGTGAAAAGTAGAGGCTTTTGGACATCCAAGGTTTCCGTGGCGGGCAGAGAGGAGCTTCCCGCTCCAGCAGCCTCATAGTGTCTATCTGTGGTCTCTGGTCTGAACCAGTGATCCATCGATCTGGAGGTGCTGGCACAGCACATCCACTTAACAGGCCAGACAGGCATTAGCAACCAACCACAGCACATCTCGCTAATAGGTTCATGACAGCTGACAGGCATTAACAATCAAACACCTATTGAATGGATTCATTAGTTAGAGCCTTTAGAGAGCTCTGAAGTGAACGGCACGGGCGTGTGCGTGTGTGTGTGGTGCACGCCCGGTGTGCAAGAATGCCAGGCACGAGTGGTGGAAGAATGGAAGGCTTTGTTTCTGTGTGTATGTGTGTGTGTGTGTGTGTGTGTGTGTTGTGGCATGGTTGTGTGTTGTGGTGACATGGTTTTGTGCGTGTGTGCGAGCAGCATTGTTTATGTGGCATTGTGTGTGTGTGTGTGTGTGTGTGTGTGTGTGTGCGTGTGTGCGTGTGTGTGTGTGTGTGTGTGTGTGTGTGTGTGTGTGTGCGTTCGTGCGTGCGAGCGTGGGGGGGGGGGGGGGGGGGGGGGGGGGGTGGGAACTGTTTGTTGGCTCTTGTGTCTCAGTGATGGATGTCTCTTTCTGTCTGAATCAGCCTTAAAACACAATTAGCTTAATGAGAAACAACTCTGGAAGGTCGTAAATAAACGAAACACGCGAAACCCCCATGCACGCACACACGCACACACAGCTTAAAGTCACATAGATTGACTGGTTGCGTATTAAGAACATCAACATAATTGACGTGGAACATGATCTGATAGTAACCATGCATATCATTAAGAAATGGTTCGGACCTCCACATAACCTTTAAGCATCTGATACTGTAGACTGAGCTTCACCGCCCTGTGAATTTCACTGAAACGAAAACCAAATGGACCCATCATACAGGGTCCATTTGGTTTGATTTGTAAACTCCCACGGTTCAAAATGTAACACTGATTTAACACAGCCTAATTGCCACTGATTTAGGCCAGCCTAATTAAGAGTGGATTGTGCCTTCTGCCTGCACTATTCATTATGTTTAATTCGTCATTTTAATGCCAATAGAAAAATCCGTGACATACACACTATACCTAATTTGAACATGGCAATCCTATAGTATATTATACCCAGTCCTGATGGTGGAGGTAACGTCACCATTATGCCGATTTTGACCAATCTGGCAAAAGCACATCCGGTTTAACGAATCATAACGTCCAAAGCATTAGTAGCTTTGGACTGTGTAGCACTGTTAGATCTCTTTTATAACCAAGTCAAATTAAGTTCTAATCAAGCCAATCATTTACGCAGCGACGCACATAAAGACTGCGCGCGTGCGTGATCGACTGTGCATGCGTGGATTTCGGCCGGTTTTAAGTAGATTACATCGGCCGTTAGCCAAACAAGCTGAAAGTTGCTACATTTTGTTACATTAAGCTCCCGATTACAGGGAATTAAACGATTACGTCAATAACATGACGTAACGTGGCCATGAGGGATTTATTGATTCATTATGTCAATTACGTCAATAGCCATAAGGGGGTGAACTGTAATTAACCACTTGAACAGAGAACAGTGGTTCTCAAAGTGCAGCAGCCCAACACTGACCACATCAGCACATTGGGAACGACACCCCCTCTACACTGTAGTTCACTTCCACTCCTAGACCAGGAAATGTGTCTCGTTTTCCCATGCAGGCTTTCAATTCTGAGCCGAATGCGAAACGAAAATGAAAGCCTGGGTACCGACCGAGGCCATTCCTCACCTTGACAGACGGGCTGCGTGGCGCTCCAGGTTCCGTTGTGGAGGCAGGTCCTCTCGGCTGAGCCCATTAGGGTGTATCCCGCCTCGCAGCTGAAGCGCAGCAGGCTCTTGGTTTTGAACTCCTCTCCGCCCAGGCGGGCACCGTGGGGGGGAACCCCGGGGTCCCCACACACTCCTGGGCTCACACCTGAGAGGAGGGAGGGCTGTTATGCATGTACAGCAGTGCTTTTCAACCCTTTTCATTTCAACGTCCATTATTTACTCTGCATTTGTACAAGCTCAAAACGTGTCGATGTAGATCGGCTATTTTAATTTTTCAAAATGTTTTTCAAAGGGATATGGGATTCAGCATGGACAAAAATTTGCCTCTTTATAGACCCAAAACCTTCACTATTTTGTTATCATTGGATAGGATTTTGTCCCCAATAACATGCTGTACTGATGTTGGTACCATAGGAGAGATAACAGGAAATATTGATCAAAATAACAATTCCTATACATTCTATAATTGTGTAGACTTCTTCTAAATTAAGTAATAATTTAACTCCTAAATCATTTAGCTGGGGACCACCTGGAACCCCCTGAAGGACCACTGGTTTCTCTATGGTTTCCCAAATGCTTTATGTTTATGGGTTTCCGAAATTACGAAAAAATTAATTAAACTATTTTTCAAATCCAAACAATTCCATAATGTAAAAAATAAAACATAATTAGTTCAAGTAGCACAGCTATAAGTTCACGATGCATTGGATCGTATTGTGAGCTTGTACACTAGATCGGCTACATTCACAAATAAATAGGCCTTTAATACATATTCTTATGTGGTTTGGGTCCCGGGGATGATGCCAAATGTATCTGTTGAGTCTTGAGCTGCTGTACAGACAAGTATAGAAGGCCTACACGGCACATGCGTGCGTGCGTGCGTGCGCGCAGAGTGTACCTTACAGTACATTTAAAGCTGCGCCATATATGCATGTTCTATACTAGCATTAAGGTGGGTGTTACAATATTAGCAGCTTAGTTAAAACATCCGACAGGGGGATTTGTGAATTTAAGAAGCTATAAGCTCTGAGCGGCGGTGAGTTCTCTTGCATCTCAATGAGGCCTCCTGCACGCATGGGTCTGATAGAGAGAGAGAGAGAGAGAGAGAGAGAAGAGAGAGAGAGAGAGAGAGAGAGAGAGAGAGAGAGAGAGAGAGAGAGAGAGAGAGGGGCTGCCGTCCCGCTGAGGGGAGAGCGTTCCGAGGCCAGCAGGGTAAAGCCTGCTGCTTTTCAGCTGGAGAGACAGATTGATGTTGAGTTTGGGAAAATGATCACATGTCATGTTGCGAGGCTTCCCGTAGGACGTGATGCTACCACGCGCACCGCTTGACACCTTGAGCGACGTGCGTCCCCCCGCTCTCTCTCCTGTCAGCCCCCATTTTATAGAAAAGCCCACCACGTAGGTTGGCTATGAACACTCACTCACTCACACACACGTAAGCTTACACCGGGCTGTGAGCGCGTGAGCGTGCGTACGCACGTACGTGTGTGCGTGCGTGCGTGCGATTCCCAACCTGCGGGCCGGGGCTCACTGGTGGGCTGCGAGGATATTTCAAGTGGGCCGCCTTTGTTTGTTTTTGTTTTTTTCCCGTACCGGAGTCTTATGAGCGTGTACAAGACCATAATCAATTGATATTAAAAAAGGCGTGCAAAGGCGCCATCGGCGTGGAGAAACATACGTACGGAAATAGGCGCAAAGGGCGCCGGGTGCGTTAAGTGGTCAGATGGGTGTGGGAGGGGGAACAACGCATTTGAGAAGCGCTGCTCTATAGCTCCCAAACTATTTGTCTTAAAGGAGTAGTTCAACCAAAAAACTAATAATTATTTTCTATCAATTACACACCATGAAGCCTTGAAATCATGGTGATTATGTTTTGTCGCAATCCTATCCAAATATGCCAAATGCTGTTTTAAATCCTATACTGTATGTAAATCAAGCTGTGAGCCCTCTCTGTGAGAAGTGGTTAACACAGTACTGTGACCGAAAGCGTGTGTGCGTGCGTGCATGCGTGCGTGCGTGCGTGCGGCGTGCATGCAATCCACAAGCAACCCAGGTGTGAGAAGCTCTGTATGGCTCATCAGGTAATGTTACATAATCACTGCTGTCAGGAAGAAACCTTGTATCTCCCTATTTCAACTTTCTGAGGGGCGCTAGCCCCTCCTATACACAGCTATGGAGATTTCCGTCCTAACACAAAGTTTACGTCACATGTGTCTGAGCAAATCCTACACAAAGATTACATTCCCATTGAATGGACCCCCACGACCCGACTACAGATAAGCGGTTGAAGATGGATGGAGATGGATGGATGGATGGAAAAATGGTGGGATAAAAATGTAACTAGAACATAACTACACTGGATCCACTGGAACACAGGCTCTTTTTTCCATTGCCCAACATGTAGCGGTTTCAGCCCAACAGTTGAGAGAGAGAGCCTATATTTACCCATAATGCCTGAGAGCCTATACACTGTATATTTACCCATAATGCCTGAGAGCCTATACACTGTATATTTACCCATAATGCCTGAGAGCCTACAGTGAAGAAAATAATTATTTGACCCCCTGCTGATTTAGTAGATTTGCCCTAATACAAAGAAATTAGCTGTCTATAATTTTTATGGTACTTGCATTTTAACAGATAGAGACAGAATATCAACAAAAAAGTCCAGAAAAAAACATTATATAAAGGTTATAAATGAAATTCCATTTTATCAGGTGAAATAAGTATTTGATCCCTAAGCACATCATGACTTAATACTTGGTGGAGAAACCATTGTTGGCAAGCACAGAAGTCAGACGTTTCTTGTAGTTGGTCACCAGGTTTGCACACACCTCAGGAGGAATTTTGGTCCACTCCTTTTTACAGATCCTCTCCAAATCCTGAAGGTTTCGAGGCTGTCGCTTGGCAACTCGAAGCTTCAGCTCCCTCCACAGATTTTCTATGGGATTAAGGTCTGGAGACTGGCTAGGCCACTCCATGACCTTAATGTGCTTCTTCTTGAGCCACTCCTTTGTTGCCTTGGCCGTATGTGTTGGGTCACATTAAGGTCATGGAGTGGCCTAGCCAGTCTCCAGACCTTAATCCCATAGAATATCTGTGGAGGGAGCTGAAGCTTCGAGTTGCCAAGCGACAGCCTCGAAACCTTCAGGATTTGGAGAGGATCTGTAAAAAATTCCTCCTGAGGTGTGTGCAAACCTGGTGACCAACTACAAGAAACGTCTGACTTCTGTGCTTGCCAACAAGGGTTTCTCCACCAAGTATTAAGTCATGATGTGCTTGGGGATCAAATACTTATTTCACCTGATCAAATGGAATTTCATTTATAACCTTTATATAATGTTTTTTTCTGGACTTTTTTGTTGATATTCTGTCTCTATCTGTTAAAATGCAAGTAGGCCTACCATAAAAATTATAGACAGCTCATTTCTTTGTATTAGGGCAAATTTACTAAATCAGCAGGGGGTCAAATAATTATTTTCTTCACTGTATATATATATATATTTACCAGTGCAGTATGACAGCGCTCCACTCCATGTGCCGTCCTCCTGGCAGTGGCGCGTAGCGTTGCCCACCAGCACCCCTCCAGGCAGGCAGGAGTACTGCAGCACTGAACCGTGAGTCCAGCTGCGGGATCCGGACACCAGCGCGTTGGGAGGCACACCGGGGTCACCGCAGGAGATGGCTGTGGTGAGACACAGGACGGGTTGAGGAGAGGGGGACCGGTGCAGGGTTAATATACAACAGGTCGTTTCGAGGACGCAATCTGATTGGTTGAAACAACCTTCTAGCCGTGCTTCAGACTCGGTGGCTAGGCTAGCTAGTTTCTTGGGGCATTTGTGGTCTTGGTGGCTTTATCTGTCATTAAAAAATATATATGATTTTTTGCGAAAATCATAGTTTTAAGGGTAACTGTTGTATAATCGCAAAATTACACTTGAGGTTGTGCGTTACTGTCATTGGCACTTCTGCGCTGCTTAAAGAACTCGCCTTCGGCTCGTTCTTGCAGCAACACAGGCGTGCCATTAATGATAGTAACACACTGTAACGACTTGTACAGTACATGTTTTTGACTCAATAAAGTGTAGCCTATATAAAGAAAAGACAAATCAGAGCACAAGTGTTTGTCTAGAAAAATTGTTTGATCTACAAAAAGGGGATAACTCTCCCAGCTAGGATGGGCACAGTATGTCTCCCTTGCGTCAACACAGATACAAAGAGTGGGAAAGAGAGATAGAAAGAGAAAGAAAGAGTGAAAGAATGTCTCATGCAGAGCTCTCCTCCTGGGAGCCGTGTAGCAAGCCCTCTGAGCACTGTTGTTATTAATGGTTCACTCTGATCGGTGTCTGGTCACGGTCAGTCACAGCATTCTGCAGTCTGACGCCCTTCCACGGTGGACCTCTGTTTACGTCGCTGTGGAAGTTGGAAACCCGACGGCTAATACCATTTCCAAATCAATAACCTGTGTCAAATGGTTTCGGACCAGGGGATTGAGCGGGACGCGGCCAACATGGGACTGTAGCAATATTGTATTTCTGCCAAATATCTAGTCATCCAATAACCCCCCCCCCCCCCCCCCCCTGCAATCCTCCAAAACCATTTATCTGAAATGTAATCCTCTCCACGGAACTCACTGTCTCGCTGTTTTCTGTGCTTTGCTCTTTTGCCTCTCTACTTCTCTGTCGTTCTGGAGCAGCTGCGCAATCATGTTTTGCATTCCACGGGTGATGTAAAACAACATATCCATCAAACACAGCTGTGTCCAGTGATCAGATTATTTACCGTCCACTTTGGAATGAACACCCCAGACTACTGTGCAGTAACACAAGAGGTGCCCTCAACAGGGACGCCAATTTAAGTGGTTAAACTGGCACAAGAATCGCATTAATTGAATTGAAAATAAATGTTGTATTTATTAAGGGACCGAAGGGACTTCTTGTTCCCTTATTGTTTTTTGACGGATTTGTCTTCTTCTTCTTCCGCCAAAAATAGCAGTCGGTTTTTGCGAAACTTGGCAATATGGTAGAGGGCCATGCCAAACGGTAAGGACGCAAAGCCCATGACCATTGGCCAAAGGGTGGCGCTATAGCACTCAATTCAAAATGCTAACTTTGAACGGTCATAGCTCATGAACCACTTGAGCGTCGGCAATAGAACTTTGATACACATATGATATACTCATATTTCGTGTTCTGACTTTTGACCTCTGACCTTTAGTTCTCCCACCAAACATCTCATAGATATGGATATAATTTGTATGCTCTGCCCATGCACCGAAAAGGCCTAAAGTGAGTACAAAAATAATACAAAAATATACTAGGCCCTACTGTATATGTATTTTAAACTCTTTTTGTACCATTTCTGTCACGTCTGTGTCACTGTTATAGAGCTGCATGACTATATGCACGATTATGCAACTTATTATGGGTCCATAATGAGATTAGTTATTATAATTATTACCTTTTTTCAGCCGGATAATTGAACGGTATTGCAGTTGCTGTAGCGCACTGTTGTGATTAAAAGAGAGTTGAGCCAGAAGGCAAAGATCTCTGTCTACCGAGAATAAGGTCGCGAATACAAGCGGCCGAAATGAGTTTTCTTCGATGGGTGGCTGGCATCTCCCTTAGAGATATAGGGTGAGAAGTTCAGTCACGCGAGAGAGACTCGGAGTAAAGTCGCTGCTTCTTTGCCTGGAAAGGAGCCAGCTTAGGTGGTTCGGGCATCTGGTTAGGATGCCTCTCGGGCGTCTCCCTAGGGAGGTCCTCGAGGCACGTCCCACTGGGAAGAGACCCCGGGGCAGACCAAGGCGCAGTTGGAGGAAACACATTGACTCACTGGCTTTGGAACGTCTCGGGATCCCCCAGGAGGAAGTCACTAATGTTACTCTGAAGAGGGAAGTCTGGAGCACTCTGGTGGAGCTGTTGCCCCCGCAACCCGACTACGGATAAGCGGTTGAAGATGGATGGATGGATGGACCTTATTTAACAAACAAAATCTCATCTTAATGCAATATTATTCTTATTTTGACTAAAAGCTAAAATAAATAAGGTTTTCCTATTCAGACACAAAGCAGCTGATCGGCCCCGATTTCCGACCACGTGATCGGATCGGGACAACCCTAGTAGAGGGTCATGCCAAATGGCACTGAAACCAGTTTTACTCCAATTGGCCAAAAGGCGGCGCGATAAACTGCTGTTTTTTCCCAGCGGTGAAATTCCCCTTTAATAGTCCAACCAACTCCAAGCTGTCTGTGATGGAACTACCATGTTCACAGCCCGCCATCCCCCCCCTCCATTCTATCTGTAAACAGCAACCTTCTCATCTCCCTGTGTATTCTGTTCTGTGTATCTCTGTGTATACAGCCTCTCTGTCTGTCTGTCTGTCTGTCTGTCTGTCTGTCTGTCTGTCTGTCTGTCTGTCTCTGCCACCCCACCATCCATCCCCAGTTTAATGTATGTGTTTCTATCTGCTGCCAGGTAGCTCTCTGACAATAAAGCCTGTCACCCCAAGACACACACACACACACACACACACACACACACACACACACACACACACACACACACACACACACACACACACACACACACACACACACACACACACACACACACACATGCCTCTGGCATCTTTCAATACACATGTAAGCACGGACGCACAAGCATGCATGGCATGCACATGCACATGCACACACACACTCACACACTCCCCTCTGGCTTTCAATACACATGTAAGCACGCACGCACAAGCATTCATGCACATGCACACACACACTCACACACTCCCCTCTGGCTTTCAATACACATGTAAGCATGCACGCACGCACACGCCGCTCATTCTTTTTTATGATTAGTTTCCTCCCATTTTCTCCTCGACTTCCTTCCTTCCACAACCTCTTTCATTCCATCTGTATCTCACCCTCTTCAAACTATTTCACAGCTAGAATAGCTTTCAGACTGTGTGTGTGTGTGTGTGTGTGTGTGTGTGTGTTGTAATTGGTACTTATACTTGCATAACTCCAGTTTTCCATACAGTACCTAGGCAGCGTGGGATTGGTCGGTCCCAGCGTCCGTCATGCAGGCAGGTGAGGAGGGCGGAGCCCAGCAGGTAGAAGCCTCGTTTACAGTGGATCGCCACGGTGACACCGTAGCTAAAGACTTCTGGGTAACGTAGTCCGGACTGACGCACGCCATTCTCCACCTGACCCGGGTCCGAACAGTTGACCACTATATGACAACACAAACACACACAATGCAGAGATGTCAGATAGAGCTGTCAGATGTCACAGACAGCTTGTGAAGGACATTTTTGTCAGACGTTCTGTTTGGCCAATAATGTTAGCAGAAATGTATACTATAGTGAACTCCTTATGTACCTTATGTACCTGTAAAGCTAAAAGAATAACACAAAAAGTCCTGGGGACTTGTTCCCATTGTGGTCATCCTACAGTATATATTCAATTCATATGTAAGCTAAGAAAACTATATACACTATAGAGTGCTACAGTACAGTATGTCTACATGAAATGTCTATCTAAATTACATAAGTTGAGCTTTTGCATATGCCTGCCCTGTAGGGTCGTCGAGGCTAGGGCAAGTGCTACGGGCTAAGATGGAGTCTGAAGAGGTCAGTTTTCAGACTACGGTGGAAGATTGGGAGTGAGTCTGCAGTTCTGATTGCAAAGGGAAGTTCATTCCATAGCTTTGGAGCCAGAAGGGAGAAGAGTTTGGGACGTGTAGAGCGTTGTCCTGGTGTTTTAGTGAATGTTCATCCAGCTTCCCTGCCTTGGCTGAGTTGAGCGCGCGGGAGGGTTTGTAGGGTCTGATCAGACTTTGAGGATATACCTTAAATTGCTTTGAAGGCCAGCATCGGGAGTTTTGACCGGGAGCGGAGAAGGGGAGAGACATGTGAGATTTTTGTCTGGTTGAAGACTAAGCGAGCTGCAGCATTCTGGATCAATTGTAAAGGCTTAAGTGTGCATGCCTGTAGGCCAGTAAGGAGACTGATGTCTGGATAAGGAGCTGGGCTGACTCCTGAGGAATGGTCTAATTCGTAGAATGTTATAACAGAGTGTAAACCTACAGGATCAAGTGACCTCTGTAATGTGTGCTTTGAATGAGAGCTGACTGTCCAGGACAACATCAAGTATAAAAACATGTATACATCAACATGTATCAAAATGAATGGACAAAGAGCAAATCAGACTGAAATACTTTCTCTCTCTCTTTTTCTCTTTCTCTCTCTCTCTCTCTCTCTCTCCCTCTCTCCACGCTAAAGATCATTATTATCCGATTAGAACTTTTTGAAAAATGTACATAACGGAGAGACTGAATAATTCGGCCCATCGCAGTGCCATTCTTTCAGCTGAACGATCGTCGATCTCACATTTTGATTGTGCATAAGGAATAATTATCTATCTCAGTTCAGAGAGTTTGAGTTTTGAGTCGATTTCGTCCATCACTTCAAAGAAAGAAACAACCAGCTATTGCGTAGGCCTATGTTCCATTCACTCAATAGTGTCCCAGGCACACACACACACACACACACACACACACACACACACACACACACACACACACACACACACACACACACACACACACACACACACACACACACACACACACACACACACACACATTTTGCCTTTTTTTTTTTTTTTACACAAATCTTCTATTCTGGGAGTCCCTGGCACAAATCATTTTGGAAACGGACGGGGGTTCTTCTCGACATGAAAATGATTGAGGAGATCCAATCACTGCTGTCAGGTTTTCTAACATGTTTGAGGAGAACCACTGCTGTCAGGTTTTCTAACACGTTTGAGGAGAACCGCTGCTGTTGGGTTTTCTGGCCAACAGCGATACACTCTTCCAAAGAGTAGACAGCTAGCTGTTATGCCTCTCTCTCTCTGTTCCGCTCCGTTCCGCTTGGCTTTGTTAGTGAACCTTCTCCTCCACTGCCCTTTATTTTTGCTTGAAAAGCGCCTGGACTACATTTGCTATACTTCTCTACTAGCGACTGTACTGACGACCTTAGTGGACACTTTTTCATGATTGGCTGCCTCTAGCCAATGGGAGACTTTACCCATAAAACCCAGTCTGAACGGCATACAAACCCATACTCTGCACTGCACAAGCTGGCAGTTATGACCGAGTCATTCTTGGTTTTTCTTCCTGAGCCTCCATCCGCTCCATCCTCATAATGTCTTTAATTTGGCTTCTGCTGTTCGTTGGGCTCTAGAAATCTATTAATTTCTGCAGTGTTCCATTCTCCTCCAGTGTGTTCTAGTCCTCGCTCTTATGATAAGTCTCTGTTCTCTACACATTCCTGCCCTCATCCAGTCTGAGCACCTTATCCTCTTCTGCGTGTCACATGGGGGGAAGGAAGCTCACATTGAAGTCCACGGGGGACAGCAGTGTGCGTGTGCGTGTCAGTGTGTGCGTGCATGCATGTGTGCGTGTGCGCGTGTTGGTAACACTGTGGAAACAGAGAAGGTTTCAGCCTCATAATTGACAGCTGCTACTGGTGCAAAAACAGAGGGAGGACAGAGACAAAAAAGATAAATGGGGGGGAGAGGGGAGGTGGGGTAGAGCGACAGAGAGAGATGTGGGGGTAGAGAACCAGTAAGCGAGAAAGAATTAAATGGAAACTCCAGCTGAGCAGCTATACTATCGACCTGTGTGTGTGTGTGTGTGTGTGTGTGTGTGTGTGTGTGTGTGTGTGTGTGTGTGTGTGTGTGTGTGTGTGTGTGCGCGCGTGCATTTCAGCATCTCCTGGCGGTTCCAGTAGAACAGGTCTTGAAGAGACTTCCAGTGAAGTGGAGAAGAATGCGTTTGTGTGCCAATCTGTGTGTTGTTTGCACGCACGTGTGTGTGTGTGTGTGTGTGTGTGTGTGTGTGTGTGTGTGTGTGTGTGTGTGTGGTACGTGCGCGACTGCGCATGCACCTGTGTGAGTGTGGGCAGAGAGCACGTGTGCAATTATTTATAGATTGGATTGTTTATTTATAGATGTTTAGTACTGTATTGTATCTTGTTCTGTTATCTCGCACTGCACATTATTTCATAGCATTTTACAGTTCTGCTGACAGCAGAAATGGACAAATACGTAAACATCAAATGATGAAAGTTATATGCGTGGATGTGTTTCACCAGTGATGCAGACATCGATCTGCGTGAAGGATGATGCACATCTCGCCGACGTGGTTTTTGATCTCATGCAAGTCTCCGTTTTGGGACCCAGTTCTCGGTGTGCGTGCAGTATGACAATGCAACCAGGAAAACCTCGCACTGTTTGGCAACCATGTACAATATCGTCTCTGTCCGGTGCAAAACCCCATATGTCCAAAACTGTTACTTTTCAGGATAACAAGTGCCGTGATTTCCCCCCACCTAAAACATATCAGGTACTATAATTCAACTAGAAGATCATGAAGTATACCTGGTTTTCACCTTAGCACCACCCACCTGAACTTAACACCATTTTTGCTAAGGACGTGTATAGACGTCCTTTCTAGTCAAAAAGCAGGAGGCCTTGTGTCTTGGCCTTGGCCTTACACATCTTGGTTGGCCTTTCCTTCTGCACCTTGTGTGTTGTGCATGCATGCTGCCGTTCACTTCCTTGTTTACGGCTCTAGGGAGCTCTCCATGGTTTTGACGAAAAGGACAATGTCTTCATTTCTGACTTCAGCATGCATCTTGTTTAGAATATTAACGCTTCTAGAGATACTTTAGCGTGACCAGCGTGAGGTAAGAACAGAAGATTATTATCTTTAAAAAAAGCAAAGTAGCCAATTGGAAAGCTCAAAATGTGTCGCTTCGCTATTGTGTGACGCTGCAGTATGATCAAGTATATACTGTACTTCCTAATTTAACATTTGCCGGTTTATTATTATTATTTTCTTTTTTTACTACAGTATTTTTAAGCATTTTGACAGTTCATGTGATGACGTGCATATATAGTACACATATACATTACATGAAATCATTACTGTTGGGTAGAAACCTGTTATCTCCTAACCTCTCTAAATGAATGCCCTACAATGCCCTACAGTATGTAGATTCCAATAGCATAATTTTACCCATTAGACCTGAAGCAGATTCTAAAAATGTTTTCTTAAAAAAAGAAAAAAACTAAATGAAACATGGCTGGGACAATATCCGCATAATGAGCTCAACTCATTATTACCGTTATCTTTATAGTTAATGCAACTTCATCAGGACGTTGAATTCCTGATGAAGATCTTGTGATCTAAACTTTGGGCAGTAAAAAATAATTCCAAGCTGAGTGTGCAGACTTTGTTCTGCACACTTCCTTTCAAAAGGTTGAAAGGATGAAAGGTAAGCTTACCATAAACACAATAATCATTGTTAGTTAACATCACCGACTGTCTTTCAGCCTGTAGGCCTATGTTCAAGTGCTTCCGGACTGGATAAACTCAACTCTTTAGTCACTTAATTCATTTTGCCACACTTAGGCTTTGAGCCAGATGCCAAGAAGCAGCTGGTGAAGTAGGATGAGGCAATTTGCTGCATGTATGGAAAAGAAAATAATTGGTGTGAGCAAAAACATCTAATCTACTGACATTCGTCAACAATGGTGTAAAGTGAAAAACAACAACAAATGTTGCTTGTTTGTTTCTCTCTCTCTGCATTATTTTCGACTGTCTTCCGAGTTGTTTAAAGAGATTAAAAATGTTACGTTTAAAAGAGCCCATTTCTTCTGTCACAGACTTTAGTTTGAGTTGAGCTGTGTTGGAAAAAACGACTTTTAAACAAGTTCATGGCTGGTGGGGTGGCAATGACAAAGAGGTTAGTGGGAAACGCAGTAATGATATTAGGGTCGCGACTATTTTCTTGTTCTATTGATAACATTTCCGATTCATCGAATAAATGATTAAACACACTGTTTAATAGACTAAAACTGAATATTTGTTCTTATTACACAGCTTATTTCAATGCTTGATTCTGATTGGTCAATCGCTGAATTGAGCAGTGTGTTATTCCTTGAAAAAAGACTGCTCCGCTCTAAAACAGACTACAACAGCTGTCTAATCAAAGCCTCGGAGCACCTGGATTCGCTGCTTGGATTGAAATGCTGTATCCAACATGACAGCCATGTAAACAAACACACAATGTAATTGACAGCTAAACATTGCTCTCAAGAATGTTTTTGAAAACATTTGAAGCGAAAAAAAAGACGATGCAGTAACCGGAAATTGATTCCATTTGATCAACACTCACTTCCTTGTTTCCAAGGCGATTCATTGCACTCTATGGGGCCAACTTGGAATACTTTCATTACCGTAAGCAAGGACATAGGCCTACTTTGTTTTTTTGTCCCTTTTGGGTCAAATATATTAATTTATACAGTAGCCGTGTAATAAGCGGGATAATGTATGGCTGGGTGGTCATTGTTGATATATAAATCACCCCCTCTGTGATTTATCTATAAACAATGACCACGTAGCCATACACTATCCCTTACATAATCAATTCAATTGATTACTTTGATTTATTGTTATATAGATTTTGGCCACATCGCGACGCATTGTGAGCTTGTAGATCGGCTATTTTCAAATGATTTTTTATACATTTGAAAACTTGAAAAGGGACATTCTGCATAATTAGTACTTTCTACTTTTGGTACTTAAAATAAATTTTGATACCAATACTTTTACTCGAGTACATTTTGAATTCCGGACTTTTACTTGTAACGCAGTAGTTCTACATTGGAACAAAAAAAAATCGCATGGATGCACCTGGGAAGTATCCTCAGTGATATATCCCAACCTCATCTGGGTTTTGGGTCTGTTGAACATCATACCCCTCACTCAGGCGACCCAGCCGGGGTTGATCAAGTCCCGACTTACGTCCCAGTAGCTACCCTCGATCAGTCCCATTAGGGCAAGACCAGGGACACACAATCCATTGGAACTAATCCGGAGCTACTCTGCCGGGACTGGGAGGTATACGTTTCATTAGTGTATCTTACAGTTAATAACACAATGTTCTCTTCTCATCACTCCCTCAGCCTCGGCGCATGGAAGGACTAGGCTCTGTGGTTTTACTCCTGTCCGGACCCCTCCTACGTCTCACCAGGTCCAATTCCTGCTCTCACCAGGTCCGGGACCTGTGCGGTGCACCAGACTCCCGTGTGCGTGTGTGCGTGCGTGTGTGTTATACCTCTGCAGACCGGTAGCGGGCTGCTCCACTGCCCATTGAGCCTGCATTGCGCACGTGCATTTCCGTGGATCGTATGACCTCGGTTGCAGGTGAAGTTAACGACGTCGTTGAGGTTAAACTCGCTGCCGTTGGTCCGTCCATTGGCTGGGTTGCCCGGGTGACCACAGGTGATGGCTGAGGGAGTGATGAGAAGAGAACATTGTGTTATTAACTGTAACATACACTAATGAAATGTTTTACTTACGTTAAAGTATCAATACTGCAATGTAGAACTACAGTTACAAGTAAAAGTCTGGAATTCAAAATGTACTTGAGGAAAAGGAAAATAAATGGGAAAAAAAGGAAGAAAGAAAACATATTGGCATCATTAAAGTAGAAAGTACTCATTATGCAGAATGCCGCGTTTAAAGTTTTCAAATGTGTAAAATTATTTTGAAAATAGCAGATCTACAAGCTCACAATGTGTCGCATCGTGACGCATTGTGAGCTGAAGTGGTTCTAATGTATGTTTTGTGATAATAATCAAATAATTCAAATTTCAAATAAATGTAGTGGAGTAAAAGTACAATATTTGCCTCGCAGTCGAAGATGTAGTGGAGTAGAAGTAAAAGTAATGGAAATTGGAAATACTAAAGTAAAGTACAAATACCTTTACATAATAATCTAAAACTAGAATGTGAATGGCATCTATATTTATAGTAGCATGAGGGCTATTTTGTCAAACTTTGGAAATTGTTCACAGCGGTGCAACGCACATCGGTCCGTTCGAGGTACCAACCAACAGTAAAGTATTCCTTTATGTTCGTACGGCATAATATTACACATGAACTGCAATCATTATGAAATCAAAGACTACTCACGGACGCAGACAGGTGTGGTTCCTGACCACCGATGATCTTGCTGGCAGATTCTGACTGATGTACCAATTAGCCGAAATCCCAGCATGCACTGGTACACCACTGTATCACGGTAACTGGAACCATCTCCACTGATGTGGCCATTGACAATAGGGTCTGGAGAATCACAATGGCCTGCTACAATAGACAAGAGCATACACACACAAACAGAGCTTTTACCCTCAACTATAGGCTTTTTACCTGTGCTCGTCGGGCACCGGCCTACTTGTGAACGATGCAAGTTGAGAACAATGAAAATCGGGAATAGCACCCGTTTTAACCGTCTGTCTGTCTGTGTCCCTTTTGCTCATATATGGAGCTCTCTAAATCTGTCTTTCTTTGTCCCTTTTTTTTGTATAATTTTTATCCCACGATTTTTGCAACCCATTTTATCACGCAGTGTCAATTATCTAATATATAAACTTTATTATATAAACTTTATTACAGGCTCATGGCCCACAGGGTAAAAACATACAATACATACAATACATAAAAAAAGGTAAAAAAAAAAAAAAAAAAGTTATCCAGCCCCTCAGGGAACAAATCAAAAGAGGCACTCGTGCCAGCGTCCTCTGATGGTGGATGTGAACCTGACAGAGCTACAGAGAGGGTCTGTCATCAGCCGTATTAATCCATTCAAGGAGCGGTCCAGTCTACACATGAATTTGTAGGTAAGGTTCCTCAAGAGGGCCATGAAGGTGGTGAGTCCTAGTGTACAGAATAGTGCACTAGCTCTAGTGCTCCTGGGTTTCTTGAGTAGAATGCGCAGACAGTCATTGTAGGCTACTTGCAGCTTGCGCAAGCTCTCCTTTTTAAAGTTCACCCACAATGGGGCAGTATAGAGGGGGGTGCAGTACGCTCTAAACAGGTTAACCTTAACATCAGTTGTACAGTGGTGAAATTTGCGAACCAGCATGTTTGCTTGCACATAAAGCATTCTCCTCTGTCTATACATGTCTTCATCATCATCTAGTGTATCTGTGATGATGTGACCAAGATATTTAGCACTTTTAGCTACATTTACAGTCTGACCAGACAGGTAAAAATGTGGGAACCTGAGCTCCGAGTCATCCTTCGTTCTACATATCAGGACCATGCTCTTCTTAGCATTATACTTAATATTAAAGTCCAGCCCATAATTAGAGCAGATATTGAGCAGATGTTGGAGTCCGCTGCTACTAGGGGATATTAAGCTCAGGTCGTCCGCGTACATAAAGTGGTTAATTAGAGTATCACCAATCACCATCACAGGGAGGGTAGTGCCCGCCCTTGGATATATATGTAATCATGGGCGCCACACTTCCACTGCCAACCTGGGGGGAGGCAGCAAACTGACCTCATGCTTCCCAGTCTTTGTCCCTTTTACGTCCATAATGTATATGCAGATCTCTGATGTTATCAGTATGGGCATATATATGGGCCTGACCATATACAGTATGGGCCTTTTCTGGCGGTTCTGGACAACTGTGAATCAATAATCCGACAATCCAAGGGCGGGCACTACCCTCCCTGTGATGGTGTGGAATGCGTGTGTCTAATTTAAAGTCCATGGGGCGAACGGTTCTCGAGTTACGTGGATTACAGACATACGGTTTAGGGGTGGATTGGCCGGGAAAACTGTGAGGTTCCCAGTTCAATCCTTGCATGGTTTCCTCTGCCATCGATGTATGAATGGGGGAATGTATTGCACACATCTATGTAAAGAGCTTTGGACAAAAACGCTATATAAATGCACTATTAACCATTTAAAAGGCACATTTTCGTATACATACGCACAGAGATTCAGTGCATTTATTGAAAGATTTATATATAATTAGTAGCTTTAGTATACTGTACGGTACGAAAAGGTAGGCTTTTAGAAGACATATTTTATCTAACTGTACCACAATGTATGGTTGGTAGTACACATTCTACTGTGCAATTTGGAGCCCCATCAGATTAATGTACATTAACAAAACTCAACTTTACAACTGCATAACAGCTCAGCTATGAGTAGGTTAATGGGTTTTGCTAAGAGGTCATAATATTGTCTCATATCTGTTAATTCAACCACCCAGTATTATACTATCAGGGATACTGGCTGCTGCTAAACAAAACAAATTGTGTCTCATTTAGATGAAGATTTCATTCATCCACCCCATTTAATCTGTTAGCATAATGGCCATGTTATATAGTATATATTCTCCATCACAGTAGGCTTGAACGTGCATACTGAGGGGAAATTGTTAGAGCTATCGCATCCCGAATCAGATTAGATTTATTTGGGCCAACCGGTGCAACACCACTTGCGTACTGCTGAAGGCTCACTCATTACATAGACTTGGCTGGGTTTTGGTGGCACTCACCTAGACACCTGGTCTCTGCACCACTCCACAGGCCATTGGCACCGCACTCCCTAACATGCGATCCCACCAGTGTGTAACCATGGTTACACATGAAGATGGCAGTCGCCCCGAATGTCGTCAAGGTCCCCAGCTTTGTGCCAAAGGCAGGCGAAGGCAGCTCGCCACAGGAGATGACTGATGAATAAAATGAGAGTTTAGAAACACAGACAATGGGAGTTATAAAGTATAATGATTATGGGTCTCCTGGTACAATTCTAGACTAAATAACCACTTCAACTCAATTCATCAATTCATTGACCGGAGTTCTCCTCGCCTAGGGGTCTGTCCTTTAACCCTCTAGACCAAATCTCTTTGCCAAAAGTAGCCGCTCAAAACGTGTCGCATAGCAAAACTTGTAGATCTATTTTGATGTTAGCCCAAGCATAGGGACACTAGCATTCGTGTGGTTAAGTTGGTGCAAAGGAAATATAGGCCTATATTGTGTACAGTATGTAGCACTTAAAATAACATATATTTTTTTTTGGACAGGTCTGTTATCTGTCATTAAGCCTAAGAGTCGGCTGCCGAACAGCACATTTTTAAACCAACTTCAACCTGGCAACCATATTTTGGGCATGTTACTGTTCAAAAATTAGCGTGAGTGTAGACTCATTCTGTGTCAATTTTTTAACACTGAAATTGTACAAATGGGTCAATTTGGTTTCTAACTTTCAATCATTTCACTGGACTCTCTTCAAGGACTCTCTGGGGGTCCCCGGATCTGATGTTGAGAACCCAGCCTCACGTAGCCAACCTTCATCTGCCGTTGCAATGCATATTACCCTAGGTTGGTCCCTCTCAATTGTGGGAGGACGCCAAAATGGTGACGGCCAACCAGATTCGTCTGGAACCAGGCTATAACCAACCAATCAACACTGAGAGGGAAGAGACTAATATCCACGCAGTGATATCGCTACGCTAGCTAAGGCTATTGAGAACCAGTGAGTGTAGTGGCCCAGTGGTTCTCAAAGTGGGGTCTCGGGAATCCCAAGGCCTCCTAAAACCTAACCTATGGTTTTCTGAAAACCTTCAAATTCTTATTCAAAACATTTTGCTATAAGAGACACAAAGCCGGTGTATGTGACACAGAGGTCACACATGTGACACAGAGGTTAATCCAGGTCTAAATGGGGTCATTCCTTCAGGAGTCACGGGGTCTGCAGCGACTCTGAGAGTTTCCAAATGGAACCAATACTCACTCTTGCACGCCGCCGGATCCTGCGCTCCTTCCCACGTCCCGTTGGCGAGGCAGCGCAGCGTCCTGCGGCCCACGCCTAAATAGTGTCCCGCTGAGCACTCCAACATGACCATGGAGCCAAACTCCTCCGGCCAACCAGAGAGAAGATGGTAGGTCATGTGATCGGTCAATACCCCCTCCACACTGGGGCAGTGGACCGCTTTGGAAGATAGTAAAAAAAACAACAGACAAACAAACGATTGTAATTACTAGACCTTACCCGTTCTGAATATATGAACACCAAATGATGTACAATGTGGGTAATGTGATGTAATAGATCCCATTACTGAGAGGGAATTGTCGTGTCTCGCTATAGCGCACGTAGGCTACGCTATTGTAAACCTAGCAGATGTATCCCACAAAAAGCATGTTTTTGCAATAAACGTACAATTTTGCATTTGCGGCGCCCCCTATGGATGAAAACGGAATTGCTTTGGACTCTCCGTTGATTAAACGTCCCTCGACATGTGAATAAAATGTGGGGTGGATTGGACATTCCGTTCATGATTTGTGTCATTTTGTGTGAAACAGGCCCATCCCACTAACTTTGGAAAGCCGCTTACAGCCGAACGATACGGACTATGACAATTCCGACATGCATAATGTCCCATTTCATGTTTTCAAATTATGTAAAAATATTGAAAATAGCCGATCTACAAGCTGCGTTGCGATGCGACGCATCTGGTATTTATTATTGTTCATTTTGAAGAACACCTTATGTCGAAACGTTAATCTACAATAAAGTCTTGACTGGGAGTGTGCTTCTATTATTCTTTACAGCAGTACACAAATAGATTATTACTAGGTCAAAACGTGATAATAATTGAGAACAGAACATCATGTAATGCTAATTTTATTAAGAATTGTTGGTCTATTTATTAAATCAATATGGGAGTCATAAAATGAGCTAAAACAAAAAATATGTTTTCACCCTTTTAGAGCATATCTGTGGTCATAATAAGTACCACAGACGAAAAACAGTCTAAGTCCAAATTTCATTCTGACCCCTCCACGAAAAGGCCTCGTTGTCCTGAACCCGTATCTATCATTTATACATTATGGATCAATAGTGTGGACTTAGACTGTTTTTCGTCTGTGGCATTCATTAATTGTTGGACTCAGTGACATTAACCATGGATTGATGATTGTATATTACTGCATCAGAGGGACTGACTGTATGTGCAATATGTTATGAATATGATATGAGATGCATGCGTGTTCCTGCTCATTCTGTTCTACTAGGGACGTCATAGATACACTGTTCTTACTGTATATACAGTAATTGTATAACAGAATGTCCATTTAAGTTTTCAAATGTATACAGTACATCTTTTGAAAATAGCTGATCTACAAGCTCACAATGTGTCACATTGTGAGCTTGTAGATTGGCTATTTTCATTTTTTCCCTGAGTGCTGCAACAACCACTCCTATAGATAGCCAACAACCACTCCTATAGATAGCCAACAACCACTCCTATAGATAGCCAACAACCACTCCTATAGATAGCACATTGTAGCTGTGGCTGTGTCTGGCTGTGTCCGAGCACGGAAATAGCGTTATAGCGTTTGTTCACCACCAAGTGTCACTGTTGCACAGCCTAACACACAGACACAGACACACACACAGGCCAGGGAGGAGGGCTTGTACAGTACAGTACAGTACAGTACAGTACAGTACAGTACAGTACAGTACAGTACAGTACAGTACAGTACAGTACAGTACAGTACAGTACAGTACAGTACAGTACAGTACAGTACAGCACCACTCACTTCAGACAGGTCTGATGTTTTTATAATAATTAAAAACTACAAAGTAACTAGTAACTAACGTTTTAAGTATAAGTAAAAGTACAATATATGTGCCTCTGAGACGTAGTGGAGTAGAATTATATTGGACATTTTAAATACTTACAAATAACTACAACAGTACTTAAGTAGTAAATGTACTTAGTTCAACTTTACACCACTAGCAAGAAGGAAAACAGTGGCGTGTGGTGCTGTGTAAACCTACGTAGACATCTGGGGGGCATGGCAGCGTTGCTCCAGCTGCCGTCCTCCAGACACAGCGCTGTCACGGTCAGACTGGGATCCAGGATGAAGCCGTGGTTACACTCGTAGGTCACCTGGCTACCCACCGTGTACTGGGACCCATGGAAGCTGCCGTTGCCTGGTGACTGGGGGAGTCCACAAGAGACCGCTGAGAGAGAGAGAGAGAGAGAGAGAGAGAGAGAGAGAGAGAGAGAGAGAGAGAGAGAGAGAGAGAGAGAGAGTTGAAGAGAGACATTTTCAATCAAACTGCTATATAGTTTCAAGTTCTCAAGTCAGGTGAGACTGTGAAGTTACACACTGGGGACAGACAATGGGCTTCATTCACAAAACGCGTTGGTAAATGTCTACTGTTGCTTTACCGTATCCCTGCTCCTATAAGTAAAGACCAAGATCAGATTCATGCAAAACACAGTAAGTATCAAAACATGGAAAGAAAAAGAAAGGTACCTCTAAATTGTACTTAAGTGCATTACTTAAGAACGCCAACGCCATTGTACAGGTCTTTATTAAGGCTTTTCAGGGCCCTGGACTTCTTGGACCACACTTCACCTCTCCCAACACCTCCCCACACTAAACTGCTGTAGTACACAGTTCCAAAATATGCACATGCTGTATCCAAACATGCCGTTATGTCACAGATCGCTGAAGCCTCATTACCATGTGTGTCATCGTCCGTGGAGTGTCATAATGTTGGCATAATAATTGATGCCTACAGATTTAGCAGAGCAGCGGGTGAGTCAGCTACAGAGTAGTGTCGCGTAGCCAGACAACTATTCCACAATCTCTGATTGTGGAATAGTTATTATCTCTGATAAGCAACAGCATGCTTGCGTATACCCACAGCACAAGAACCTTGCCTCTCATAAGATGCAATGGAAAAGTTCTGTGTAAAAAATGCCCCATTAAACTTTCAGATGCTGTTTTTCTCCCAGTGTGGAGGAAGAATGATTAGGATTTTTATTGTGATCTCTCGCCCTTGAAATATATAATCCTTGGTTTCTGTTGTGTTTGAGCAATAATAGTAATTCAAATCAGTTGTCCTCAAAACCACACCTCCAGTCGCTGTCACAGGATGTGAGCTCATGATCACGGCAGCAGAGCCTGTTTGTCCATGGCTGCACACGCACCTGCAGCCCATCAAGTATAATTTATGCTTCGTCCCGCGATGGTGTCGCGCACGCAGACCTCTACGCTCACAACAGTCGCATCCGTGATGCGATGTGATGTCAGCTGTTCTCTGTGCGCAATACTGTTGCGCTTTGAAGTATAAATAAAACATGCTAGTTGAGAACAAAATAAAGAGAAAATCCGTTCTTATATCCCATTGAGTTTCTATACCTTGACATAGAGGCGCTGGTATATCCCACTGGTACAGCCCGTTGGGGTGGAGTGTGCAGGTGGCATTGCTGGGGCCCACTAGACGGTAACCGTGGTTACAGTAGAACTGTAACCTGCTCCCATGGCGGAGATTAGTCCGGTTGACCACGCCCCCGTTGGCTGGCGGATCGTTAATGCTGCAGTAGACAGCTGGTCAGACAGAGAGGAAGACAAATACACAGGAAACAAGGATGAATTAAGAGCAGTGGATTCCAACCATAGACTGTAAAAAATATGGACAAAGCGTTCCCCGGGTCTAACATGAACGTAAAATGAAGCCTGTCAGTCCTTGAATTGTACATCGCCATCTTTCTAGATCCTTTTGGGCCTAGCTGGCCCACTGGCTGGCCCAGACAACGAGGCGGGACTTCCCCCCTTCTTCTTAGTTGGTTTTTATTTTGACTCGAGTGGGTGGGGAATCCCGATCATAGACTGTAACGGTAGCCACGCCCCTCAGAACATACGCGACTTTATGGTAATTATTTTAATAAATGGGACCATAATTTTCCAAAAAGAATATTATGACATTAGAAATGAGACTTTAAACTAGTGACTGGAAGCAGAAAGTATTCATGACCATGTTTATTAAGGTAATACAGTCTAGGTGAAGTTGGGCCCAAATACATGGACTTCTATGGGGCTATGGTTTTTTTTTGGGCCCAATGACCGCGCCACAACAGGCCATTATATGAACTTTCAGGAAATCCCGATTTCCTTGTGGCTTCACAAAATATCTGTCTGACTGCCCCCCTGATTCCAACCTATATGGTCCCACTTGTAATGCCCACTGGTGGGCATTACAAGTGGGTCCCCATTAGTCAGTAAGATTATATTCACAAAATGTAAATAAAAAAAAATAGATAAAAAATAATGGTATATATTTTTTTTTTTGTAAAACCTTGAAACGTGTGTTTTCATTGTGATATCTATAAGAAATAACTTAAAGTCCACTGATCCACGCCAGAACACAATGGATCAATCGACCCTTTTTTTTTGGCTTTCACCTTTATTTATAAAATGTTTGTAGAGGGATAGAATCACAGTAGGCTGACAGGAATTGACAAGAGGGTTGATATCCAGCAAAGGCCGTCGGGATCGGGAGTCGAACCCGCGGCACACCGCCAGACTGGATTACCAGCCAAGGTGCATGGACCGCTGAGCCACGGCCCAGGCCAATCAATTGATCAGTAACAACATGCTCTGCCCACCCATCTGACCAGTATCAAGCTTTCACCACTTTCAAGTGGGCCCCCCTGACCCGGAAAAGGTTGTATAGGAAGTACTGAATTAGAGAAATGGGACATGGAATTGTTAATGTGTGTTGAAAACGGGTGCAGTACGTAGTTCAGACAAGTCATTGATCCGACAAATGACAACCCACCTCATCTACTAACCAAAACATAACCGCAAGCACGGGAGCAGACGCTGGTCCGACATGCGGATGAATGTCGGACTAATGCCCTGTCTGACCTCCTGTTGAAAACATGGCAAAATGCATTCGTTTCTGTGGTAGAAATGAATTGGCCAAATTAGTTCATCGTCTGCAAGTGAGCGAGGGGGAGAAAAAAATAGTTGGGTCTAAAGAAACTTCATCAGTGAGGTGCAGCCAAGCCTTCGTTAGTAATGTGCTCCTCAGTTGGGCAGCAGCTCAGCGCAAACGCTGTCAAAGTTATAGAAGCAGAAACTGCTGGAGCATGAAGAACACTCTAGAAGTTTGATTACTCTCACTTTCTTTGATTGCTCTCCCTTTCTGCCATTTTGTCAGGTACTCACCATTCTTTAGGTATGCGGTCTAGTCTAACTTGGACTCAGGGGGGGTGGACGCCTCTGCCTTGCATAGTCCCCAGTGAATAGGCAGGTTGCTATTCACCGGTAACCTAACTTTGGTGAATATATCAGAGGGTGTTGTAAACTTGTAGGCTTGGATTTTAGTAAAAAGCCCCCCTTTTAAAATACATCACACGCACACGCACACACGCACACACACACACACACACACACACACACACACACACACACACACACACACACACACACACACGGACGGATGGACGGATGGACGGACGGAGTGCAAAACATACTCTCTCCCCATGCCTTCGACCTGGAGACAAAGAAGCAAAGATCCTAAAACCAGCTCAATGTTTTTGTAGCTTTTGCAGCAGCTACAAACATCGGATGTATCTTTGTATCTTCATGTTGCTGGCTTCCATTGACAATGAATGGTAGACTGTATTCAACTTTGCATCAACTGTGTGAACAAAGCATTAGAGACACAGTTGACATACTGGGAGCTGTCCTGTCAGCACCATGGACAGAGTCACTACATCAAGCAGGGAGCTTGGCTATTTTTAATACAAAAAACCCCAAAAAAACAAACATGAGACCAATCACATTTTCAAATATTACCTAAGTCGAGATGTTGTGAGCTTGTAGATCAGCTATTTTCACAACAAATAATGATAAAAATAAAGTCAAACTAAATGTAATGCCTACAATTCCAAGTATATACATTTTATTGATTGATATTCACCAATTGTGAAACTGTTTGTCATCTTACATCAGGTTTCATCAGATGTCTAACAGGTTTGCAAAAAAAACTTTTTAAGTGGACTGGACAAAATCATGTTCTCAACATTGGCCAAGTCTCACAACATTTAATCATTACAATCGACCCCAACAACGATTTGCTCTCACTGCAATGCCCAGAGGCTCGGTGGGGGGTGCTGGGGGACAGGTGGGGGTGAATTAAAGGTACATGTCCCTGCATGCTCCATCTCTGTTACATACAGTGGTGTAAAATAGTAGGCTAAGTACATATATTTAAGTAAAATTTTGATGTATTACTTGAGTATTTACAATTTACAATACTGTTAATTCTTCTACTCCACTACATCTCAGAGGCAAATATTGTACTTTTGCTCCACTACATTTATGTGAAAACTACTAGTTACTAGTTACTTTGTAGATTTTGATTATAATTACAAAACATACAGTAACAACTTTAGCCTATACATTTCGGCCATTTGAAAATAGCAGATCTACAAGCTCGCAATGCATCACGATGCAACACATTGTGAGCTTGTAGTTCTGCTATTTAAAAAAGATTTTCATACATTTGAAATGAGACATTCTGGATTCTGCACAATGCGTACTTTTACATTTGGTACATGTTGATATACTTTTGTACTTTTACTCAAGTAGATTTTCAATTCCAGACTTTTACATTACTTGTAACAGAGTATTTCTACATTGCAGTACAAATACTTTTACAGTACTTAAGTAAAACTTGTGAGTACATTTTCCACCACTGGTTACATTATCGCCGGTCCACACACATAATGTGCCTTTCCAACTCTTTGCACTTTCCTGATCTTTTGTGAAAATGCACATTTTCCTTCCCTGCAGGTTTTATTCACTGATTAGCCTAATGCTAATTCTACTGCTTTGCTACTGAAAAGAAATGTCCAGCAGAGGAACTATATCTATTCAGGGAATCTGACTAATTAACATATAACGCCTTGGCAAATGCTGCTACCCTTTCTCACTGACACTGTTCTGTTTCTGACAATGCAGTGACAATCTACTGAACTGTTCTGTTTCTGACAATGCACTGACAATCTACTGAACTGTTCTGTTTCTGACAATGCACTGACAATTTACAGTTCTGTTTCTGACAATGCACTGACAATCTACAGAACTGTTCTGTTTCTGACAATGCACTGACAATTTACAGTTCTGTTTCTGACAATGCACTGACAATCTACAGGACTGTTCTGTTTCTGACAATGCACTGACAATTTACAGTTCTGTTTCTGACAATGCACTGACAATCTACAGAACTGTTCTGTTTCTGACAATGCACTGACAATCTACAGTTCTGTTTCTGACAATACACTGACAATCTACAGAACTGTTCTGTTTCTGACAATGCACTGACAATCTACTGAACTGTTCTGTTTCTGACAATGCACTGACAATCTACTGAACTGTTCTGTTTCTGACAATGCACTGACTATCTACTGAACTGTTCTGCTTCTGACAATGCACTGACAATCTACTGAACTGCTGTTTCTGACAATTATGCACTGACAATCTACTGAACTGCTCTGTTTCTGACAACGAACTGACAATCTACTGAACTGCTCTGTTTCTGACAACGAACTGACAATCTACTGAACTGCTCTGTTTCTGACAATGAACTGACAATCTACTGAACTGCCAATAGACAGAAAGCATGCCAAAACATTTACCTATACCTGGAAGGAGCTAATATCTAATATTGCAGAACAACTTGGGAGCAATTTAGAAGAGTAATGAGTATCTGCTGCTGAGGACGGCAACCTTTGGAAAGTTCAACAAATAATGAGTCACGTCTTGTTTAACAATAACAATGAGTCCAAAGTCCCTTCACATGAATGATCTGAGAGACTATGCAACATAAAGGTCCCGAACCGACAGTGACGATATGTAAAGATTAAATATGAGCTTAGATGAACCATATGACCTTCAAGGAAGGCATAATGTGTTCTAAAGGATTCATCTGGTATAGCACACTGCATGGGGTCACTACTGAATAAAGTGAAAGCCTGTGTGTGTACTGTGTAGGATAACATAACTTTATACAATTGCCGCTATGGTGTATGTCCGATTTCAGATTGTTTCAGATTAGGCTCCTGGGAAATGGTTTTTTCATGAAAAGTTGTAACACAATTCAGAGAGATACAATCATTTCTGGCTGGGTGTTCATAGGCTCATATCAGGCCAGTTCTTGCGGAGATACAATAATCATCCAAGTTTTATCGTTATAATGTGTGTGAGATGCTGAAACTCTGGAAGCATGCCTAGACATACTCACTAAAAGGATATTTAATTCAGTAATTTCTAATGGTTATCCCCTGGGTCGACAAATTAAAATGTTTTCAGTTTTTTTAATTAACCAGTCATCATTGATATGTAAATACAAAATTATAGATGGATATACAGTATTGATGGATGGATGGATGGATGGGTACCTGAATATCGGATCTTGAATCCTCTCTTGTTGGTTGCATGGTCAGTGGACCAGCGGAGATACAACTGGTTGGTTTTAGATGTAAAGTTTAGTTGAGATGAATGGTTACCACTCAGTGCCACCAACAGGGGGCTCTGTCCTGAAGGACCTGGAAGCAGAACAATATTATGAGACAAGGGCCCTCATTTATCAACCGTGCGTACGCCAAAATATGGGCGCACGCCGAAATTACCGACATTTTCGGCATTTAACATTTCCGGCAAAGCTTGAAATTGAACTTGAGTAGGACAAATAGTCACGTCTGGTCGGAAGCTGGCGTACGCTGTTTTTCACACAAGCGGATCGAGCAGCCTTGTCTGAACTGCTGAGAGGCTGTCACAGGCATCTAAACATATATGTATTCACTCCTAAAATGTTTATATAAAAGGTATGTATAATGTATATGGGCTACATGTAAAAAATAAATAAATAAAAATGTTAAGGAATACATGTGTCATATGAAATTAGTAGGAGATAAAATCGCGCAATTAAAAACAATGTTGCAAGAGATGCTTAAGCCATTTAAACAGTGTTTTGCATGAGCGCATACATGCGAGGATTTGGCCTGTCTGTGCTGAAATATTTCCATGACGGGACGTCATGTGCTGCAGCTCAGCTGCGGAGAGTCCCAACGTGCGTGGTATAGCCTACTGTAGCCTAATCTACAGCAGGCCGATGTCTTTCTTACGGTATGTGCAATATAATAAACCAGACGCGTCGCTCAATGCCAAATGTACCGTGCCAGGCTCCCAGCGCAAGTGGGAACTGCATCGGAGATATAGGTATATTAAGCCAGGCAACCACCAGCCACATGAGGCTATATACGGTTTTTGCTGCACATTCATATAATGACAGTTGACAGCCCGGCCGGCGGCCACTGTAGTGACTAACGACTGCGAGGCAATCTAAATAGACTGTCGAACGTCGGAACGTGCATGGTCAGTTGGTCACGGACGGACCACTGTGATAGAGAGAGACAGACAGACAGACAGACAGACAGACTGGACAGGAGGAGCACCTATTTGGTGCCTATTTAATTATGGTTCACAGGTTCAGGTTTTCGTTCACTAATATATCTTGTTGTATATTAAATTAAAAATACTTTAATAATTTAATATACAACTAACAACACACAGTGAAAAAATGCGATATGTGTGCGGGGGGTGAGGCGGGCAGCAAGGGAAACGAAGGGAGAGGAGAAACAGACAGCTTTATTTAATGTGTCATGTAGGTGCGTGCGTGCGTGGAGGACATGACAGCAAGGCAAGCGAGGTGAGAGGGAACAGACAGGGTAGGCCTACAACTTTATTTAATTCATGCAGGTGTTCGTTGTTTATTTATTTAACAACACACCAGTTAGTTGGGCTTGCAAGTTGCGTGTGCGTGCAGCGTGTGTGCGTCTGTGTGTGTGTGTGTGTGTGTGTGTGTGTGTGTGTGTGTGTGTGTGTGTGTGTGTGTGTGTGTGTGTGTGTGTGTGTGTGTGTGTGTGTATATGAGAGAGGGGGGTGAGGCGGGCAGAAAGGCACGGTAACCATGGTTTCCAGATCGTATAGCAGTGGTTCAGGTCGCAAAAACGAGGGCGAGGCTTGATTTCTTAGGGCGTGCCAGATCAAATTCAGCCGTGACATTTATTAACGTGAGAACAAAATTAAGGAAGGATCAGCTGTTTGCGATCACTTTATAAATGCCGTGGCGACGTGGGTGTACTACGAAACCTGCACTCGAATCTGTGGCAGATTTTACACTCGATTGATAAATGAGGGCCAAGGCGTTTGCGCGCATGTGTGTATGCGTGTGTGTGTGTGTGTGTGTGTGTGTGTGTGTGTGTGTGCGCGTGCACATGTGTGTGTGTGTGTGTGTGTGCGTGTGCGTGTGTGTGTGTGTGTGTGTGTGCATGTGTGTGTGCACGTGTGGGTGGCTCACAAGCTCACAGTGTTATTATGTTTCTCCCAGAATATGGATACCAGTGTTAAAGTGGTTAAAGCCTACCGTGGTACACGGTCAGATCCATTATTGTCAAAAGTAAAAATAGTTCAAGTTCACGAGTTGCTCACGAGTTGTACACGCATTTCACAACGGGTGCATCCAGATGCTAATGTCTGTTTGTTCGTCCTTGGCATGGAAAGGCTTGACAAGGTGTTTGCAATATACAATTACAACTTTGGATTCTTGCCTTTCTTTTGGGAACCCCATTATCTTCTCCACTGCTGTGTGCAGTGAGCATACTCCTGCCAGTGTGCCCCTGCCCAGCTGGAGCTAGTCCCTAGTGCTGTTCAATGGCTGCCCACTGCTCCAATTAGTTAGGACGGATTCAATGTAGTTAAGATGGGTTAAATGAAGAGCTTACATTTTCCCATGGGATCAATTAAGTATCTTACCTTGCCATGTAGGTGTGTGCCTCTTTGATTGCATGTGCGCGCGCATGTGTGTGTGTGTGTGTGTGTGTGTGTGTGTGTGTGTGTGTGTGTGTGTGTGTGTGTGTGTGTGTGTGTGTGTGTGTGAACCATGAGTACAAGCAATTATCTATTCTAAGCTATACGTGTCATTGTTTTTATATTTTGGCAGTCTTTGCCATGTCCACAGGCTGGTTATCAGGGGCTTGAGGTGAGAAGTGTAAGGCAAAGCAGCTTGCAAAATATTGCTCAATCTCCTCCATTATAAGCAGTCGGTAGCCTGGCACTCAACCTGTATTTTCATTTTGTTTCACTTCATTATTCAGACTGAAAGCCCTTCCGACGGTTTCTGGGATGGGCGTTGCAAAAGCGTCAGTCTTCGGCGATGGGTTCACACCAACCAATCAAAATAGTAGCAAAGCAGATGACGTCGTTGTCAATGTGGCTAATGCAGTTGGTAACCAAACAAACAGTCAACGAGTGCTACTAGCATTTAAACAAACACAGTAAATATACGTTGGATGATGACGTTTCTGTAAATAAACTATTTATCATGCGATTTGATTTAATATCCAGATCGATACGGTCGTGAGTTGCCACAGTGAGGGCAGCCATGTTTGTTGTTTGATGTCATCGAGTTGAAACATCGCTGATGGCCAATCAGCCGCTGTATCAGATTTTCAACTGAGTCAAACGCCGCCATAGACAGAGTCACCACACTTGAATCGCCAGAACATGATAATGGGTGTGGCTAGTGATTAAGGGCTGGCGCCAGGCTATGCAGTCGATCTATTTGGAGGAGAAGGTGCTTCCTGTACCCATAATCTTTCTCCGGTGTTGGTAATAGGGCGGACCGAAGGGTATGACCAATGTTGACTGTGAATAAGTTCATGTGCATGTGTTGTTTACATTCTGGACTTGTTTGGATTCAAGCACAGAGACACATGTTGTTTCGAGTGTGCAGGACATCAGAAGCAAAATGGACTCAAATAAAGAAATGTTTTTAATTTTAGTGTGTGCGTTTGTGCAGATGTGGAGAAATACCATCAAAGATCTCCAGTTCATCAAACTGTTTCTCGCTGTGAAACATCTCAACATAGATGCTGATCGTATAACCTAGAAGAGAACACATTTTGGAGTCACAGGATTTCACGATATGCAATTACAAATATTTAGAACAAAAGTGAACATAATATACACACGCACGCACGCGCACACGCACACGCGCACACGCACACACACACACACACACACACACACACACACACACACACAGCACAAATGCACGTACTGAGTGACTCACTTACCAGGTAAAATATGCAAGAGCCAGGAGCATGTCTGACTGTTGGGATAGTTGCTGGGATACCCTGGACTCAGAATCACTCCTGATGATGAAGTCCGCTCCTCATTGGCTGGGCACTGGGCTGGAGTGGACAGTAAAGGGAGACAAAAGCCACGACACCATGACTTATTTGGTTTTCACTTATCCGTTCGTTCCCTCTTTCCTTTGTCTCTACTTTGTTGTAGTGTTGCCGCTTCCATCCTTTTCTGCTTCCCATCTGTCATTTTTCCGTTCATCCAATTAGTTATTGTCCTTGGGACATTTTGCAGAGCAAATTTAACACACTAAACTCAGAGAATACAAGCGGCAGCTAATTTAATTCATTCAATACACCATGGGACAACTGAACCATGCTCTCGTTCTTAGGACCGCTGCGTAGAGGCATTGTGTGGAAGGCAGCAACAACGGGGAGCAGAGGAGAGACTGCCTTCATGGCCTAGTCCAACATGCTGCTGCGCGCCGCCTCACAGGCACAAAAAGTGGGACCATTTATTTCCCCAGAAAAAAAAACAGGGGCGACCGTGCTTTTGCTGTGGCTGCCCCTAGGCTTTGGAATGGCCTTCTCCTTCACATTAGGGGATTCCACCCAGTCGGTTTTGAAGTCCTTTTTAACTTTATTACTGCCACTAGGTGCACACCTGTCGTATGTACAGCTACAATAACGCTGGGTGACCTAAAGTGGCACTGTTGAGCAGCCTAAAGGGGCTCATTGCTTGGTCTTAAATTCTTTGGAAAAAAATACTTTTTTATTTCTAGGATAAAAGAAAACCGAGATCCACATGCTTTGATTTATTGTATATATAGCCACAGTAGCACAAGCACCTACACATCTCTATCCATTAAGCCGACCATGCACCTCCACCCCACCCCAATAAAACAACAATAGCCGCCCACGTATCCCCCACACCCTGGAGAGAGACGTTAACAGACTGATCAGGATATTATAATCCCCTCAGAGACTGAAATATATACTCCTGGCTGTGAAGACACGGATCAGCGTATGTGCATCTCTGCATTGCAATGCAGAAAACAAGGAGTCTGTAGTCCTCCTGTGCATTAAAGAAGCCATGACTGTTGGCGCAAGGATACTATGGGCGCATCAACACACACTGTTAAGTTAGCGACTAAGACTACATTTCCTGTCAATATTAATCAGTGTAAAATCTAGGCCATTGGGAGGTATAGGGAGATGCTTTATTGTGAAGGGCCCTTCACGGCGCCCGCCGGAAAGATAGTGTTTAAACTGGGCTGTTTACTGCCGCACGTCACAGAGTACCGATGTATTTGTCAGTATCTGTCAGGTGTGGCTGTGAACTGCAGACTCTGCAGTAGCCTGGTAAAGTTGAGTTTTGATTATTTTCCCATCTTTGGGAAGTCAGTCTTTGAACTGTCAATCTCGCTTTGGGGCATGGCCCTGAGTCCCTCCGCCATTGACTATACGGTATAAGGGACAGGTCCTGGACCTGGTGAGAGCAAGAGTGGACCATGGTGAGACGTAGGAGGGCCCCGGACAAGAGCCTATCCTTCCATGCGCCAGATTAATATACCTCCCAGTCCCGGCAGAGCAGGGACTGTATGGGCATAATAGAGCATACTATCATTATAGATTTTGACAACGTGTTGATGAGCGGTGGGATTGTCGACATATATTTTTGGTACCTTTTGCAAAGTTTAAAATACAGTAGGAAATCAATGTATGGGGAGAAAAAAGATGAAATATGGAGATACATGGTTTCTGCCTGACAGCGTCAATATGTTTCACCATTTGTGTTCCTTTTAAAGTAGGCTACTTTGATACCCACAATGATTTTGTCCTATAGTTACCAATCCCCATCGTCACCTTATAAGCTGCCATTATATTAAGGCCTTGCAGGGTAGATAGACACCAGAGCCATTCTCTCTTTGTGACGGCTGCTTACATAATGAGACGACACACAAAGGGAGCATAAGATCTAAGACCAACTTATAATGTGTGTCCTCTGGAGACCTCTCTTTAGACTGTCGGCTCCATTTTCTCCCGGTTTACAAAGGAAAAGATATAGGCCGTTTAATTCCTCATCTCTGACAGTGGTGAGATTGAATGTCTTTAAGGCTCGAGCTTAAAAGAAAAGTAGTTCAAGCACACAGCAGCACAAGACACCACCACACTTAACAGATGTATAATTTAACTCAGAAACATCAGGACCCACAACTAGCACTTCTAAACCACTTATACCTAACCGGGCTCTCCCATTGGTCTATACTTGGTGCCCTCCTTTTGTCCATCTACACCAAATCTCTGCCAAAATAGCCAATCTACATTACAAGCTATAAGCTCACGGCAAGTCACATTGTGGTGCATTGTGAGCTGGTAGATTGGCTATTTTCATCCACCTAACCATGCTTCACACAAAGGGAGCCGAGCTAAGTTGTCTGGGACGGCACTTACAATGTGTGTCCCGCAGAGACCTCTCTTTAGTCTGTGGGCACCATTTTCTCCTGGTTTACAATGGAAAATAATATACTGTTGCATACATCTCTGAAATTGAACGTCTTTAAGGCTCAAAAAGGCAAATCAATAAATACAAAAAATAAAACGTATATATATATATTATATATATATATATATATTCTTTTTTTTAACACAGCAGCACAACAAAACATGTCAAACTTCATTCCAATAGTCTCAGAAACACCAGGAGCTACAAATAGCACTTCTTATAAGTGCAAGTTAAAAGGTATACTATTTTAATACATGAAGGTGTCATTCAGTCTAGCAAGAGAACCACAGCTTCTCCTCAGGGTGAGAATCCTAAGCCCTCTGAGCGCTGTGCCTGCCAGCATGACAAACAGCTGTGCTACTGATCCTCCAGATTGAAAAGCATCTCTGGCATTAGATGTAGAAATCATGAAGAATAATGTGTCAAGTCCAGAAGAGTGTCTAGACAAACGTTTCTTTCAACTTCAGCACACCAAACTAACACGCTTGATTTTTGTTTAGTTTTTTGGGGGGTTTTTTCATCCCAGAGTAACAAATTGCCCATTTCAGTGATTTACTGTTGTCTTTAAATATGTGTTTTGGGTTATAGCCTATTTCTTCTTTTATTCAACAAGAACAAGAAAATAAATGTAAAAACAAAACAACATATTTCACTTGCTTTAAAACATGAAAGATAGATCATCCATCTCGTTTATTATAGAAATAATCTTTTATGGTAGTCATTAAAAGACTAATAGTATTTCACTCTGCAAGAACTTTCACAAACGCCTCTTTGTGACTTTGAGCCTCTAATATTACCTGTCGCTGTGATCCACTGTCACTACCCAGTGTCCAAGTTTTGGACACGACTCTTAATGTAGATGATTACAAACAGGCACGTGCAGGGGTGTTTACAATTTTTCCCCCCCCAGTCCACATAAGGGCATGTGGGGGGCCAATAAGGGTGGGCCTATAAGGGCCGTTGGCCCTTCAAGACGAACATTTGACAAGCAATGATAATTCCACTATCATAATTAGTATTTATAATTATACTTTTAATGTGCTTGCTGCCATCAGTCAGTTTTAGTTTCAGACTAATGAGAACGTATTGCTTATTTTACTGTCCAATGACATGAAATGGCAGAAGCGATGCCAGCGCAAAAAAGACCACCCCCAAAAATCGCACATGCCCTTTTCTGGGGTTTGAGTCCCTGCCCCCTCAGTGCTCTCTGCATGGCCCTGATTACAAACAAGGACGCTTATGGCCTTGAATGATGTAATTAATTATCTGTGTGTACTTTGCTGTGTTTGTACAGTAGATGTGTACTTCGAAGTAGGAATTATTTATTTTAGTTCAAAATTAGCACGAGACCGTGTCTGATTTTCCCAGACATACGATTGGTTTAGCATTCATGAAATCTAACTGTGGCGGCTTTGCTTGACAAGAGTTTCATGTTGTTATCTATTATAAATTAAGAGCCAAAGTTCTGGTCCATCATGTTTTATCAAGGCTGGATTATGGTGTAAAATATTCAAAATAAGCTGAATGAAGATGGTAAACATTTCTAATACTAAAATGTTTGCTTTTGGCTTATCAAGCATAGCGGCCCATGATGTCATGTTTAAACAATCAAGATAAGAGGCGATCAAAGAAAGAAATCTAATCGCTCATGCTGGCACAAACACGTCGGTCTGAAAGTGCCATGCCAACCAGCGCTGCCCGGGTAAACAATTACGCTTTTAAGATGACGGTACATGCGTTAACCTGTCAACCTGCCAAAAGTAAAAAAGGTCAATTGCCTTCCCGTCTGTTAGAAAAGTACTGTATTTGAAGGCCCTAGTAAAATATACCGGTTCTGTTCAGAATTTATCGTCGTCTTTCCTCAACATAATAGATAATGCTCGATAGTGGACTCGATAAGAAGACCTTAACGATGTGAATTGATACAGGGAGATGGTGTGACAGCTTGATCTTACCTTGACAACTTGGAGGTGGAGCTTCAAAAAGCAAATGGGAGTTCAGTTTACAGGTGAGCTCAGCTTTTCCAGCGAGGGAATACCCAGGGAAACATCGATACTTCACAATATCTCCTGGCAGACAAGAAAAACAACAAAAAAGAGTTGTTACAGTAGACATTTAGCTGAAATGTTATTGTATTTGACTAAACTTACATGGAACTTATCCAGATTGGAATTCGATTGTTTACTATCAAGTCTGAACAGCAAAACACATTTATTGGTTTCACGATTCAAACTAATTATGTGTCTCGACACTCGGGTCAATCCGATCTACAAACTTGTAGCTCTGCTATTTTCGTTTCGTTTCGTGGACAGAGATGAGGTCCAAGTCTGTGGATCGCAGGTTCTGTGACCATGGTCTGCGGAAGAGCCCTGAGGTGCCAAACATTATCAAAATATTTTTTGCAAACGGGAATACATTATTGGTGTGCCGATTTTAGTGCTTTTTCATTAGCATGTTATGCCGACAAAACAGCAGAAGACACAGAACTTTGTGGCAGGTTATCTTGCCCAGCGTTACCAGGGCTATTGCTTATTGTTTGTCTTGGTAGGTAGCAACATCTCTGTCACTCTCTTGTCTCCCAAATCCATCTCATCCCTCTCTGTATAACTTTCTCAGTCACACTCCCTTCTCTGAATTTGCGCTGATTAAGTGTCTATATTTGGGCATAACCTGGGCACACAAACAGAACCATCTTGATTTGTATATATATATATATTTGCACGTGCATGCACGCACGCACTTGTTATTAATAGCAGTTTATACACATTTTAAAGTATTTTTTTGTTACCTATCTGGAAGTCCTCATCTTCAAAAATAATTTCAGCATTTTCCACTGGAGCGGGAGGAGGGCATTTCTTCAGGCGGTATGCTGGGGAGAGCAGTGAAAAATCATTACAAGGGCAAGTGGCATTCAGCAGAAGAATTTCTACATTATTTAAAACACACTGCAACAGAATACAATATTATTAAGGGACCAAGAAGTCTCATTGCATCTTGGTAAAACAGAATCCATTCTTTTTGGGTCCAACCATTCCCTTAAAGACCATGCACTTCACCACTTTTCAACTTATCTTCATAAAATTGGTCCACAGTCCTCACTAATGTTCATGATAAAATACCCCCAAATCCTACTCAGTCTGTGTCTCATAGGAGGGCTGTGGGCAGTTCAGAAACCCGTCCACCAGTAACATCATCGTTTTAAACAAGATTAAAAATAAATATATATATTTAGATTTATATTATCATGAGAACGATGGCTTCCATTATCGTATTGCAACTTTTCAGGAATAGAAAGCCTGCAGTTTCTATTAGCTTCGAATCCCCATCGATGATGTCACTGGTGCGACGGGTTTCTGAACTATCCACAGCCCTCCCATGAGACACAGACTGCGTAGAAAAGAATTGTGGTATTTTATCATGAACATTAGTGAGGACCAATTATATGAAGGCATGTTGAAAAGTGGTGAAGTGGTCCTTTAATAGGGTAAATGGAAAGGATTTCAAGGTCAGTGTTGATGACATACAGTATATATATAATAGTAATCTCTAGCAAAGACGAGGTTACATATCTGGGCTGTATCCTGAACAATAAACTGACGGGTGAAGGCATGGCAACAAGAGCGATCAAAAGAGTAAATCAAAGAACAAGATTCTTGGGCAGAATCTCCTCCTTTGTTAACAAGACGGCTCTCAGGACACTAGCTGGAGCCTGCACCTCCTGGTTGGCCAACATCTCAGTCACAAGAAAATAAGCTCCAGACCTCCCAAAACAAACTAATCAGACTTTTGCTAGGCCTAGGGCCCATGGCCCAAGCAACTGAAAATGGGACTAGCATTTAAGATTCTTAATGCAGCTCTACCCTCCATTCCCTCAGTGCCCATTTACTTCACTAATTACCTCAAAAAGGTGAGCAACTCCCACAGCCACAATACTAGAGGGAGCGTAAATGATCTGGTGCCACCCATTTTCAGAACAAAATTAAATTCACCTTTCACAGGACTGCCACTCAAGTGTGGAATGCCCTACCCCCTTCCCTCAAAAGAAGCAGCTCATTGGTTTCCTTTAAAAAAGGGTCTGAAAATTCACCTGTCACTGTCATCAGGTCAAAGGGAGAGAAGGTGATTCATAATAATAATAATTATATCTGGGACTTATATAGCGCTTTTCTAATACCCAAAGACGCTTTACATGTGTAGGGGCCGGGGGGGAAGGGGGGGGGGGGGGGTGACCAATGCTGTGCTTGACTGTACCCTGCATACTGTTTGCATCTTATTTTTTTTTAACAATCAAAATGATCAATCACAAACCGACCAGAAGTCTAAAAAAAACCAAGACAAAATAAAACCAGTAAGATGCCCTGAAGGCGAGAAGCGAGGTTGAGGTAGCACTGAAACAACAGAGCTTCTTAATAATGCACAGTTAAGAAGCAGGAGTTAAACTATTAATCTGGTGTTCGTGAGGTCAGATGTAGAGTTGCTGGCCGGCTCCATATATGCAGATCTAAGGGTTTGATAAGGTCAGATCAACATAATATGGAATGAATTCTGTATTGGCCATATATGGGGCGTGTCTCACTAGTGTGACGGACGCGAGATGCAGGTTTTCATAGTAAACTGCAACCTATGGTCGCAACAAGATAGTATCGGCTTGGCCTTCCAGTCCAATCTTTTAGCTATCAATTTGTGCACAAAGCTGCACAAATCACAATGCAGTGTTCTGTATAGCAGAGCCTCTGGCATCAACATGAGCCGTACTCTGATGAACTGGACAAAACAACTTTGGCCTCTCTGTACAGCCAGCTGTGAGGCGAGAGCGCTGGGACCGTCACAAATGAAAATTGTAGCGATCATTGTCTACCTATAATGCACTAAGGTAGTAGCGAGGCATCATTTGCGTTTCAGCAACGTTTCACTTCTGATCGCGGACGTTTGAATCAGTGAATATATTTACAACTTGGACTGCGGCCCAGCAAATAATGTTGACAGTTGTTGTAGATTAAATAATCTTCCAAAGATGAAGGAATGACGAAGTAAAGTGTTGAGACTTTATTCAGAAGATTCAGCAGAGTAACAACATACAGAGAGTGAGGCCTCCTTGCCTGTTCCAGCAGCCCCTCCGGGCGCAAGCCTCCTCAACCACATTCTCAGACAGTCTTTATAGTCTTGTTTTAACAGAGATGCCATACTAAATCCATAGGATCTGCGCTAAACATAAGGGCGACACACAAATAAGTATACCTTTGCTGACAGCGTGGAGGAGCCAAGTCAGCTGTTAGATTGACAGCTGCAGTTGAATTAGACTGAACACATTGGGGAGCAAAGAGACTTAATGGAAGGCAAATATATACACAATAATGCATTATTTGGCAATGTATTTGGCATTCTAGACTTTCCATTACACAGTTAAATTGTGTAGTGTACATAAAAAAACTCTATGCCAATAATCTATTGACCCAGACTCCTCAGTGTCCAAATGTCTGCCCATTACATTTCTACTTCTATTTGAAAAACAAAAAACCTCATCAATCAGAGGTATGTCCGTCTTTGGTGTGCATTTTTTTTGATGGAGGACAAGTGTCTGTCTGAAGCAGTCTCTAACCCTACAATGTTTTCTCAAATGGGAGTTTGGAATAATGGAAGGAAATCAGACTTCAACAGCAAATATTTAATTCATAACATTGATGTTTCACCCACCAAGGCCTTTTAAGGACGGGGAAAAAAATACGACCCTGGCCGGTAGAAACATTGATTTCTAAAACAGACGGACTCTACCTCAGCCCTCTGCTGTGCCTGCATCTGCTCTCTACTGAATAAAAGAGCAAAATAGCATAGACATACAATAGCAGTTTTTCAGAGGCAGCCACGCCAGTGCTAAGGTGATATATTTGATGATAGATCGAATGTTACAGTATATGGCAGCAGCTTACTGTATATAGCTCCACCAGTGAGGACAATAAAAAGGTCAGCCCACTTTAGTAGTTGTTAGGGTATTTGTCACTGTACATTTAGGGTATTTGTCACTGTACATGTACTCATGTAGGGTATTTATCACTCTACATTTAGGGTATTTGTCACTGTACAGTGGAGTAGAGTGGAGTAGAGTGCAAGTTCTTTGCGATCAATGTGTCTCCACTGCCAGTACTGAGCGAGAATAAGAATATTGGCTTAAACTACATATGGGGCACTGCGTGACTTTCTTTTAGGGTGCATGGTCTTAGGTGGACAGGACTGAAACATTGGCAGACTGAAACATTGCAGTCCCCCCCCCCTATGACTTAACGATGTCCATTTTACACTTGAGCAACGACGTTAAATTGAAAGTAATTAGCATAAAAATAAAACACAATTCTCATTCTTCTATCTCAGGGTCTGGGAGTTAAAATAGTACTAGGGGCGCCACCACAAATTCCTTTCAATGAAAGTTGCTCACAGTGCATGCTCCCCCAGACATTATGTGGCAGTTTCTGACCAAGGCTAAGTCTTTTTTTCTTATTTTTCTTTCATGTCAAACGCAGGGAATCATAGCTTCAAATTGACATATTGGTTGTTCAGTTTTACCCACCAGTTTTGGAGATATGGCTTATAGAGTAATGACATGCAGAAAACGGCGAGCTGAGAAAACAGGCTTCAAAGGTTCACTTCTGTTATCTGTGTGCGTTTGTGTTTGCGCACAGGTGGTGAAAAACAACCATGCTATTTTCGTGCTCATACCCACCCAGCCAGGCAGGCAGGCAGGCACCCACACACATAGCTCCGTAAGGGAGTGGTTGCACCACTCAAAAAGAGACACATATGGCCCTATCTTGAAAGTTGCTCACCCAGTGCATGCTCCCCCAGACATTTGGCCCCATCTTGGGCGCACGTTACCATTTATCCCTAAACTTATTTGCCCTATTTTACCATCTTGAAAAACATTTTAAAAAGGTTCAACTAGCCAATCTATCGATCTATCTTGTAGATCGGCTATTTGAACTATTTCAAAATGTTTTTCAAAATAGTAAAGAATGGCAAGTTTTGGGATAAGGGGTAAGGCGTGGCACTTTTTTATTCAATAGAGTATACAATTTGGTGTCAATAAAGCAGTCACACCAGGGTTTCACACTTTGGAAGTGTAATAGTGTCCTTTATTGCAATACCAGATTTCGCCACTAGTTCAGGTTTGCTTCAATAAATAAAAGAAAAAAAGGTCCTGGGGGCTTGTTCTATCCTCGCATCCCTCACTTGTGTCCTTGTCCTCGATTAGACGAGAGGACGGGGCAATAGATCAAGTTCGACTTGGACCCTCGGTCCTCGCTCCCTGAAGTGCTGATTTGTTGCTTAGATATGTCAGGTTGTGTTTAATTGGATGCTGTATTTCTCTAGGAGTTGAGCTGCTTGGAATGCGTTCTCCCATAGGTCCACCCATCATGCACAACTACTGTAACTGCACAATTGTGTACATAAAGATCCTTCAAACCACTATTGAATTTGTGTATGTCACTTGCTCGGAAATGTATGATGAGGGTGCAATTTGTGAAAAAGGGCAGAGGAATACAGGGGATAGAATAAAACATATTCATAATAATAAATACAAAAAATAGTCTGTAGGAATGAAAATTGGGATAGTAAAGGGATAGCATTATAGATGCTATACTTATACTACTAATACTAATACTACTACTAGAGGGGTGCCCAAAAGGTAGATTGTGATCTACCAGTATAGATCACAAAGGCTCTGCAGGTACACAATGTAAAAAAAAATGACATCTGCCACTTGTATTAAGGTGACTTGATTGACATAAAAATGGCCTTCCAGCTCAAACCCACAATGCAGTAGAGAAGAATCCGAAGAGGTTTAGGGAGCTAGTAGTATTTGCTATATGCTCCTCACAAGACTCCATTGCCTTCCGGACGAGACAGGATATTTGGCCTTACAACCAAAATGTCCTCAGTGATATCTGGCTTTACAAACCGGATATCGTTGAGTTAGAAATATCTGCATCCCGGGTATGTTCGGGTCGGACACCACTGCAGCGGGCTCTAATTTGCCTGGGGTGACCAGGGGGCTGATGTCACGTGATGTCACAACGACCTGGGGGCTTTCCTGGGGTGTGTGACGGGAATTGCGACTTCATGACAGAGTGACGGGAATTGTGGGTTATGTGAAAAAAAACGCAAGATGTCATAGTTATCTGCGACCTACAGTCGCAATAATAACAATAACAACAACAACAATAATAATATATCTATCTATCTATCTATCTATCTATCTATCTATCTATCTATCTATCTATCTATCTATCTATCTATCTATCTATCTATCTATCTATCTATCTATCTATCTATCTATCTATAATGTAATTACATTATATGCATATACACACAAATCAAATTTCCCTCAATCTCCCAAAAAAGCCCTTTTTGGAGCTACAGCCTTTTGCAGACACTGATTATATGAGTCTTCTTAACAAGGCTAAAGAAAAGGAAATAGTTTGGAAGACCTCCCCTGGGAAATCTGTAATTCATAACATCGACATTGCGATCAGCCCCCCTCCCCCACTCCTTCCATTGTTTAAATTCCTATTTTATAGAGCCTGTCTCTGTGTCTAGCTGTGTTTCTTGTACTATTACTGTAGAGTTTATGGATTCAATGGCCCTGAAAATAGATTTTGTATGCCCATACTGATACTGGAACAATTGCCATGTGTCTTTGTATGGATTTACATTTCTATGCTTATGGCTACGTGTCTGTATATATAAGCATCTGCCGATCTGTTTCTTAATGTCTGCATATTTGGGGGAACCGTGACCTAGTGGTTAACTTAAGGAGCATACCATTAGGCTCTAATGCAGTCTGACATTGAGTCGCGGGTTCGATTCTGAAGGCCGACAGCGTTTCCTGCGTGTCACTCCCCACTCAACCAAATGCATCGGAGATGCCCCCTCCACCTTCCCTACCTTCGAAACCTTCAAAATAGCCTTCCTGAGTTGACTTTGATTTTAACTCGTCACTTTTAGTGTTAATTTCTTCTCTTAACTTTTTCTAATATAGTTGTTATTTTGTTTTGGTCTCTCCCCCGGGCCCCACACATGTAATGCCTCTTTGAGTAGGCCTACTTAGAAAAGCGCTACAGTATATAAATCCTAGATATTATTATTATTATAATGATTAGAGTTTGAGTGTGCGGCTGATGTTTTCTCTCTTTTACAATGGACTTTTATTGCATTTAATATAACGAGTCTGCTTTGCTCTGTGAATGTCTCGTGAAACAGAGAGAGAGAGCGAGAATGGAATGAATGCACTACAGACTCTGAAATGAAACGGGCTCACATGAAAATAATTCAGGGAATGTAAAAACATCCAGCTGAGTTAGGAGGTTTTTGTTGAAAGGTTCAATATTGAATTAACCAACACACAGACGTAAAGGGTGTTCAATAGCATTGATTTATGACAAATAATATTAATAATAATCAAAAACCTCAAATTTAGTTAGGCGCGGTTTCTTCCTAGACAAACATGCGCGCGCACGCACGCACACACACACACGCACGCACGCTGGGAGGCTTAGCTCTTACAGAGCCACGCCAAAAAATAAAGTACAGTACATTATGTGTGACTGCATGCATGTACAGTGCATGATGAGCATGTGTGTCTGTACCATGGAAATTGAGAATGAAGAAGCCTCCGGTTGAGAAGTCTGAATGAAAGCGGATCAGGACCATAGGGCTGCTGCTGTAGGCTGATTCCAACGCTGTGTTACCACTGAACGCCCCTAACTGAGGGCTGGACGCATCTGGCCCGTCCCTAGAGAGAGAGAGAGAGAGAGAGAGAGAGAGTGAGTACACACACACACACACACACACACACACACACACACACACACACACACACACACACACACACACACACACACACACACATTTGAAATGTTTATTTATGTCCACATAATGAGAAGTACAGGAATACCTTGTACAAAGGACATAAACACTGCCAGTGCAGTTTGACAGTGGGAGAGCAGCCAGTTACAACGTGCATGGACGGCAAAGCATCGTTACATACATGTCGGACACAGGGCAGCAGACATAAATCATGGATAAAGGAAAAAACGCCTCCTCCAAATTGAGCGGCTTCCTATAATGGCTGAAACTGAGCAATACCTCGCTAACTGCTTGGCTCTCCTTTTGGAAAGGCCGGCCATTTGTAAGCCCCTCACAACCAACTTATGCACATGCCCTAGGCTGCCAAAGATAAAAGATAAAAACTAAAACACACACACACACACACGTTTTTCAAGCGAATAAAATGGACTGTGTTCATTGTTCTTTTACGGTTATTACATTTGTTAACAAGTTCAATAAACAAAGCACAATTGGGATTTAATATGTTACTCAATGAAGGTGACATGTTATGAATGCTCCTAAATTGGTGCGTTGAAACCATCTTAAAGAATGAGTCAGTGGATTAAACAGTGGTCCCCCCCCCCCAACCCCCCATACCCTTTTTAATTCATGGGTCTCATGACTCTTCAATAATTCAAGGTCTCAAGGTGAAGGTGTGTGCGTCGGGGCTCATCTCACTTGATGAATGGAAATCATGAATATAGAATATTCTAGTGTAATGCAAAATACAGAAATCAATTTGCAATTAGGCTACTTCTTCGGTCCAAAAGCACAGATGGTGATTTGATGAATCACGGAGTGGGGAACCTTTCTGCCAAACTAAGTCATGCTTGCCAGCGCCAGACCATGCTGGAAGAATGCATTAGTTTATGACTATTTACCAGTGCAGCTAGGAAAGTTCCAGGTAGTGTAATAATTAATGAGACATTTTTGTCATAAATGTACCATAGAGGTGCCCTTGAGCGAGAAATCTGATTTATACTTGGCTGTGGTGCGTGCGTGCATGTGTCTGTGTGTCTGTGTGTGTGCGCCCGCATGTGCGTGCATGCATGTGTGTGTGCGCGCCCGCATGTGCGTGCGTGCGTGCGAGTGAAGGCTCATACTTGTTCAGCCGCACTCACATGTGACATTTTTCATGTTTTCATTAAACTATGTGAATGGGACCATAGATACTGCAAATCTTTCACATATGGTGTTCCTTTTTCAAGTAGGAATCATTGCAGTTGCCATACTACCATCTGTTCCATGGATGAAGCAGAGGCACACACACACACACACACACACACACACACACACACACACACACACACACACACACACACACACACACACACACACACACACACACACACACACACACACACACACACACACACACACACACACACACACACAGGGGGTGTGACAAAGCACGGAAAGGAAACCAGCCAGCAACGTGAAGTTACAAAACTGCAAAGTGACATCAGAAACGTGTCACTGCGTGATGGGTTTGATCTAACACAAAGGGTCCTTTCCAGCCCTTGGATGATGTGGTGAAGCATCCATCCGTCACATGTTTTTTGGTTCGCCCCTTTCCACCCCTTCCACCCCTTCTCTCTCTCCAGCATTCCAGCTCTGTTCCACAAAAGGAAGAACAACTTTCTTTAATGTATTTTTTATGCTATAAACAGCGTGGCATGAGCAACAGTTCAACGAAGACTCAGCCACAGTGTACAGTACCAGAACTACGCTTGATCGTTTTGAAGTGATTGTTCTCATTTATTTGAGCGATTTGAACTATGCACATTTTGTGTCTCAGTCATGATACAACAACTACAGAAATGTGTTAATAGGTGCTGTGGGGGTGTTTTGGTTATCTTAGGAGGTGCAGTAACACAGCCACACGCCCACCTAGTGCTGTCCCCGTTTGATCGGCAAAGTGCTGTTGTTTAAAAATGCTTTCAAGCAGTTACAATGGCAGAATAGCACATCACAGCTGAGCAGATGGCGGTGTAGAGTAAAATTTGCTTTGCTGTTCAGTGAAAGAACAATAACCACATATAATATTATAATAACACTTTCTCTTTCTACTTCATATTTTTTTTTATAGATTGTATTCATTTAATTGTATATTTTAGTGCTTTATTCAGACCAAATAAATGGACAGGCTATGCTTAAATTTAGGCCAGACGTGTTGTCAACTCCCTCCTCCCATATAGTACCCATGTTTCCCACTATGGCAAAAATCAATAGATTTTGTTAGTTGTAGCTAATAAGTTTGTAAAAATAATAATAATATAAGTCTGTTTTCCTTCGGCAAGAATGTAGAGAGACAGGAAATCAATGGGAGAGAGAGAGAGGGGGCAGATCTGGGCAGTGACACATGACAGGAGACGCATTCGAACTTTGTCCGTCAAGAAGCATTCATGCTGCGTTGCTACTTGCCTAAGGGGCCATTTCTCTTTAGCCGACCGGTAAGGTATGCGCCACGATAGGAATTATATAGGTCCCAGGTTCGGCTCCTGGCCGCCTCGGCTACAGCAGAGGCTATACGCTATACTGGCTATAGCACTATAACTGGCTGTGCCACCAGCCACAGGCACATCGTCAGTTTCTGTTTTTATAAACCAAACTAAATAACCCACACTTACTGTATTTATTGTTATATTTCGGAAATGGTCTAATAGGCCCTTAAAATCCATTCTCGGCTGGGCTCTAATCCTCTAATCCTTCATGACAAAATTGATTTTGTCTGATTTTGACACCAACATTCCGAAGTGGCGGGAATGGCCCACCGGCCTCGTTCACTTCAAGAGAAGTGTTCACAGTAATGTCAGCTGGTCTACACTATGAAGGTTTCCCTTAATGTCAGCTGGTCTACACTATGAAGGTTTCCCTTAATGTCAGCTGGTCTACACTATGAAGGTTTCCCTTAATGTCAGCTGGTCTACACTATGAAGGTTTCCCTTAATGTCAGCTGGTCTACACTATGAAGGTTTCCCTTAATGTCAGCTGGTCTACACTATGAAGGTTTCCCTTAATGTCAGCTGGTCTACACTATGAAGGTTTCCCTTGCCACTTGGGTTAGGGTTAAACCATTTTCAAGAGGCCTATTCATATCTTTAACCCATTTTGACCTGAGGACGATTCCACAAATGCCTTCTAAATCTTGACAGTTTTCTGAAAAACTAGGGGTTCCCACCCAAAATGGGTTAATAAAGCATAGCTGGTTAATTCAGTGCAGACATTTCCTACCTCTCAAAACACATCCCTCCAGAGAGTCAGATGAACCCAGAGCAAATTATGTCCAGTCCAAAACTCTCAGACAAACAAACAAACCTCCATGGTTGCTATGATGCACCGAATGAGCACATATAATGCTACAGTAATACTCTATCCGACTGCAGCAACAGAATTTACTACACCTGGGCTGAAATCACTGAAGTACAGAATATGGAACTACAGCTGTTTGCAGAGAAGAAAAATTAATGTCTTTCTTTTGACAAAATTATTACAAAATACAATTTATAAAATTGCATTTTCCATTAATCTTACATTCCTAGCTTGCTTGCACATGAATAAGTATAGAAGAAAGACAAAATTGATCGACAAAAAGCTCCCCTGTGAGCAATGCTCAAGCTTTAATAACCATTTAAGATTCAGACACACACCCATTCTGTTCAGGGAGAACATTATCTCTTATAACCTTTCTCCTGAAAGCAAGATGAGGTTAACACAGTGGAACAGTCTCAGTCCATCTATGTGCTGTTTGTCCATTGGGAATACACTAATCCAGTCCAATGTCACATATATATACAGTAGGTTTTGGTGCCTAAAAGGGTTAGTTCAGATCATTTTGACTTAAAGCTGTAAAAAATACTTGACATTAACACAATGAGCGCTGGGATTTCTTTCACAATAGGAGCTTGGGGTGCCAGGCAGATATGGCAGCTATACAGCTATACAGAACCAAAAACAAACAATCTTTGTTCATCTAAAGCAAAAGAAAAAGGCTAAAGGCTGGTTCTGAAGTTTTCCCTCATGAACAGGATATTTGCAATAATATGAATGAAAAAAGATCTGAGCTCGGAGCTCAGGCAATTAAGTGAGAAGTTTAGCCTGACCTGACCCAAACTTGTCAAGTCCTGTTGGGTCTTGGAACGAATGTCAAGCTCTACCAGTCCGGTTATTACATTTCCCACTCCCCACTGAATCCCGTCATTACTACCCGAGTTCCCAAGCCCTCCCACAAGTCTACATGCAGCCATGGTAGCTGGCAAGATTGAATTGGGCAGTGGTCCCATTGTAAATGCATTACTCTCACACTGCCTGTATTACAATTCTAGTTCCACACCAAATTTCATTATTATTGCAAGGAGGTGTGTGGATGTGCATCACAGCATGTGAGAGCATAAGAGTCTGTCGGTCTCTGAGCACAAATGTGTATGTGTGTGTGTGTGCACGCGCACGTGCCGAGAGTCAATGAGATCGTGATCCATCTGTAGCTGGGCTCTATCAACCATGCTGTTGGCAGATGAGTGTATATTGCTACTAATGTGTGTGTGTGTGTGTGTGTGTGTGTGTGTGTGTGTGTGTGTGTGTGTGTGTGTGTGTGTGTGTGTGTGTGTGTGTGTGTGTGTGTGTGTGTGTGTGCGTGCGTGCGTGCGTGCGTGCGTGCGTGTGCATGTGGCCATGTAGCAGCAGGTTCTGTCTATAGTAATGTAAAGGTTATAAAACAGAAACGTAACCATGTTGTTACGAGATCTCCACTTATCTAAATTCAATGTCGTGGCTGGAACTAGATGCGCGCCAATCAGGTTTTTTGGCACCGATCACCGATGGTTTTTCTCACGATCGGCAACTACCGATACCGATCTTGTGCGTAAGGGGACATTTTGAATATTTCCAAAATTATTATGTCAAAACTGTTCATGTGTGTGTGTGAGCAGGAAGGAGAGAATGTTTAGTCTCAAATGTCTGTCACAAAGATGAAAAACGATATACTATACAATCTGATTGACTTTTATACCACTTAAATGGTATAAAAGCTCGGTTTCTCCAGATCGGGAAAATTGCTGATCACTGGAGTGAAAATCGTCCGATCACCGATCTGTGGCCGAGCACCTCTATTTATTTATTTTTGTCCTAATCCTGAAGTGCCCAACCTTTTCTGGATCTTTTTTGGACCCTCTTGAAAATCTTGAAAGAGTTCACCCATCTCACCACTGCGTAGTCTACGCCCCTGCATTCTGATTGGATGAAGGCTTTCTCACCCGCCACCAAAACCAAAACTAGGGGGGGAGGGGGAGTTACCCCATGGGCTCACTGGGGACAGGGTAGGGAGGAAATCCTTATATGGTCAGTACACTCTATAGTAGGGAGGATTATCCCAAAAAAGGGGATATTTGAATTAGGCCTATAAGTGAAATCACTGAATATACCAGAATAAATGCACTTTTAATTACTTTCTACCACTGTCTAAAAGTAATGACCATAAGCATCCTATACTGCCCTGTTGTGCACAGTCACTGACTGTGCTGAGGAACCCGGTGACACATACTACCACTAAATATAACCAACCCATATTAATTCTCGAGTTAGGTGGATTACAACAGTAGCCTACACACACACACACACAGAGACTTGGTGTATTTTTTGCGACCACGTAGTTACTATATAAACGAGCAGTGACTCTGTAACGCACAACGCGAGCAGTGACAACGCGAGCAGTGACGCAACGCAACGCAACGCTACACACACACACACACACACACACACACACACACACACACACACACACACACACACACACACACACACACACACACACACACACACACACACACACACACAGGCCACGGAGCACTGTTGCCACTCACTGCGCAAAAAGCATGGAATACGGATGTGTATATTACAGGAAACTCCCGTTAAACTTTCCAACAAACTCCGGTAAACTCCCGAATTGTACCATCACACCTGTATATTACCGTATATTAACTGTATATGCCCGCTAAACTTGAGGTTTACGGGCAAAATACAGTGCCCATAATTGCCTGTTAACTCCTCTTTTCACACGCATCACGTCTTTCCATTGGCTCCGCCGCCACCATTGTTGCCAGGTCTATGAAAACAAGCCTGCAAACCCTGACTTTCTACAGCCTACACACACTGCCACTCACTTATAATACGCAGACCTGGCAACACTACATCCCGTCTTTCCATTGGATCCCGCAGCTCTGTAGCTGAACTGGGGAAGGGGAGCACTTGATTGCCTTACACGTGCGTGCGTGTGTGCGTGCGTGCGTGCGTGCATGCAATACTTTTGTGCTGTGGTCATGCAGGCTCAAACTGGACCAGCATATCTAAAATAGAGCCTAGCTGACGCTTGAAGTCATCAGTAAAAATCTAAAATTCAAATCCTACATTTCAATTTGGGAAAAAATCTTGAGAAGCACCGACGATGAAACAAAAGCACGCATGACCTTTTCAAGGTCTGCAAAATGAGAAAGACACGGACGGAAAGGGTGCACGCCATCTTAAAATGAGAGGGCCAATTACACGAAGATAAGGTTGAAAAATGGGTGAAGTGCTTCTTTAATTATGGTAATGTTCCTCAGCCAGAGGACTCATTAATGTACGGCCCTTGTCGATTGACCAATGAAGGAGAAGGTCGGAGTCCTCTTACCGACACCACATTATGAGCCACATACTTAAGCTCCAAGGAAACGATACGGTCAAGATGTGACTGGGTGGAGCCAACACTGCAAAGTAGCTTGTGTTTGTTCCATTGTGCGTTTGCACAATGGAAGTGTGCGTGTGTGCTAGTGTTGCAAATTTTAGTTTAGTCAGTCTTTTGAATAAAACTTCTAGTCTAGTCGATCTGCTATTTCCAGCATGTATACCAAACATGAAATGCCATGTCTTTTAGTTCTACTGGATCTCTTCACCACTAGTCCCTCCCTAACATTTTAGTCCATAGTTTGCATTTGTGCATTTTAAATTGTCAGCGTATCTAGTTTTAGTCATTGTAGCTTAGTTTTTATTTAGTTGAGTATAATTTAGTTTTCCACAGTGAAAAAGGGTAGACGACAACCTTTTTGTCATAGTTTTAGTTGACAAAACCAACAATAGTGCGTGCGTGTATGTGACTTACCAGACAGCGATGTAATCAGTGACAGGCTCCGTCTGCAGTAAGGTAAAGTTGATATAAATCCCATGTCCGTGAGGAACCGTGATGAGCCAGATACAGTCCTGAGAGTTGGGGTATTCGTTGGGATACTGAGGGGAGTAGATGGTGCCGTTTTCAGCCGTAACGTTATAGCCACATGGAGCTGTAGAGACAAGGTTAACGTTAGGGGGTGAAACAGTTGATGGAAACATTATATGAAAAATAAAGAATGATACAAATATAAATAAAGTTAAATAAATAGCTGACATGTTGTGAGCTTGAAAATTGATAATTTATTTTACTGCAATTGAATCACATGTATGTATTCAGAATGTGTATACACTGTTGATAGTGGGAATGAAAACACAGGCACACCACAGGAAGTGGAGGGCTATGAGGCCGGGCCAACATTCTATTGAGGCCTGCCCCCAGAGGCAAATTCAAATGAAACCAACAGCAGAGGGTGCTGTTTTTCCTTTTTGTTGCCGATGGGTTAACCTGGGAGGTTGTAACTGGTCTGACACTTTTTTAGTGGTCTAGGCTAAGATTAGCAGAGCCATCTACCGTACAGTAGCGCTCCACGTGGCCTGGCAACGCTCAGCTCAATGTATTTCAATGTGGGAAGAATCAAGATGGCCGCTGCATATAAACTCCTGTAATGGCCGCTGCATAGACTCCTGTAATGGCCGCTATCTTCAGCTGCGTTTTTCTCGGAATTGAGGCTCAAAGGTGATTGGACAGAACGTTAGGAGCTCATGTCGCGGTTACAGTATTAACGCTTCTGATGGAAGTGAAATTATCGATCGGCAGTTTAGTAATGGCCAATCTTTACTTCCAGTCAATTTGGGCTGCATTTCGGGGTTTTCACAATAAAATACACCTATTCTACGGCCGGCGGTGAGGGACATTAGATTGAATCGCAGGAGGCAGTCAATGAGTTTAAATAGGGCATAAGTGGTAAATCAGATTAAATGTATTCATAACCAAACATACAGGACGTGTACTGAAATGTGTACTCCGAGTACCCAGATCCTGCATGGAGTGGACATATTAAGCAAATGCCCAATACACAACATGTTTGTTTTACACAAGGATTATGTAAATAAGGAGCTACAGTAGGGGGCACATAGGCATAGGCCATACACGACTGGAAGTCAATGAGAGCCAACTGGACCTGCTTAACCCTAGAACACTATAGGCAGGTATCTGGGTGAATTTCACCCACGTTTAGTCATAGAGGAAAATCCCATACACCCACAATGGGCTTCTTTTTTTTCTTCTTCTTTTTTTCCACTCCATTCTCACATGTCCCAGGAATGGGTGGACCAAAGGAGAGGTTCCCCGCTCCATTATTTTATTATTTTAGGAATACTTTTAAAATAATACCCTTTTTTTAGATGTCATAGTTTTTGGCACCTCAATGTCTTCAAATCACAACAAAGAAGGCGTGCCGAGAGTGCAGCCTAGAGGCTCAATAACCGAGCGCACCATCCACAGCAAGCTACAGACGGTTGAAAACCTGTCATGTCGGGAAGCCGAATAAAGTATCAAGAACTCGAAGACACCCCGTTAGCCATTAAGGTCTCCGGCTGCTCCAGTTTGGGAACACTTTTAGGTAAATACAAGAACGCGGGAGAAAGACAAATGGATAAGATGGAAGCAGTGCTGCCAGCGTTGTTCAGCACAGATCGGGTATGCTGCTGGCAAACACAACGGCACCACGTAAATAATGAATATCACTGCTGGCTTAGCCAAGGCATCTGTTCTGCCTGAACACTCATGCCTGATGGATGGACATGAAGACCTGCAAACTCACCCTGTTTATGAACAGCCCACGAGCACAACTCTGTCTGAGGGTCTTAAAGGTATAGCCTGACGCTCAGCCTGGATTTTCATTTAGTTTCACTTCATGTAATGCATGTTTCTGTGATGGGCGTTGCCATAGAAATACTCCGTTCCAAGTAAATAGCAGATCTACAAGCTCACAGTGTGGTGTGGACTTTCAAATGGCCGAAATGTATACTGTATATAGGGCTGATGTGGTTAATGCATGTTTTGTAATAATAATAAAAATCTACAAAGTAACTAAAGTTTTAAAATAAATGTAGTGGAGTAGAAGTAAAAGTACTGGCAAATGTATATACGTAAGTAAAGTACAAATAGCCTATAACCTCAAAAGTAAATGTACGTTGGGTGGTATATGGTCAGAGAGGAGGTCTGTCTTACCCTCGCAGCGCGGGAAAGGATGGTTCCACTTCCTGTTGGTTCCGTGCTGGCACGTCAACACGGGGTGCCCAATCAGAACGTAGCCAGGATAACACTGGAACGTTATGGACTGGCCCGCGCTGTAGTCGCTGTTGATGATGTCACCGTTGGGGAAGGGGGACGGGTCCTGGCAGTTCTGAAGCTGATAGGCTGGGTAGGGAGGGGGAGAGAGAGAGAGAGAGAGAGAGAGAGAGAGAGAGAGAGAGAGAGAGAGTGAGAGAGAGAATTTTAGAATTGTATGGAGAGGATGGGCCCCTTGAGATGCAGCATCTGTTTTACAGCGAGCCCTATACACATAAGTGAAACATTACATGCAGACACAGTAGAAATACAAATGGCCTGGTCAGCCTGCAATGGGATGACCACCAGATAAGATCTGGTCATCCCCGCTTAGTAAGATGTTAAAAGTAAAAGTATTTAGGACGACCGTTGAGCCGATTCTACTCTATGGCTCCGAGACATGGACACTTTCAAAGAAACAAGAGAAACAGTTGGATGGCACTTACAACCCGCCTTCTAATGAGAGCGCACAATCTGTCTTGGAAGAGCCACCCATCGAATGATCTAATATACGGCAACCTTCCCTGTGTTTCTTCACTAGTCCAATTCAGAATAACACTGTTTGCCGGCCACTGCTACAGAGCTGACAATGAGGTTATATCTTCCCTTCTTCTCTGGAGTCCTGCCTCAAATCAGACCAGAGGTAGAAAACTGTCGTACCCTGATGTCATCACTAGGGACACATGCATCAGTAAGCAGGAACTGGGGATGGTAATGAAGGACCGGGAAGTCTGGCGTGGCATTGTGAAATCGTACAAAAACACTACATTATATACAGCAATGGTTCCCAAACTTTTTCAAGTCAAGGTCCCCCAAGTCGACACTTTTTTTTTACGGCTCTATCAGAGATTCTCAACCAGTTTAATTGCAAGGACCCCCAGTTTGACATGCTACGGACCCCCATGTAATGGCATTTCTATCTCAGGTCCCCCAATTTATATTGTAAAATCAATGTTAATTTAACTCTGAGAGTGTATCCATTTGTACACAAACCCATAGGGTCCATTTGGTTCCTAACTATCATTTAGCTGGGGACCCTCTGGAACTCCCAAAATGACCCCTGGGGGTCCCCAGACCCCACTTTGGGAACCACTGACATACAGTACACACACGTACAGGTACAGTTGGCTGGACCAATAGTTCAGCAACCGCCACCGATCACCACCATTCTATTTGGCTGTAGAAGAAGACGGCCTCCTCCGTAACCCAAAACAACAATGGTGCTCGCACTGATCGGATTATTCACTCGCTAAGAATCTTTAGAAGCGTTCATATTTAATGTGTAGTAATGGGGAAGAGCTATTGAGCCACTAAACACAGTCGCTTTATTTATCCAGCGTGATTTGAAATGGAATACTCAATCGAACACGGAGCTGCCGCTCGAGTGGAGCTTTGATTAGCGGTAAGCCAACTTTATACTTTTATCATTCAATAGATTAGAGCGGTAATTAACACGTTAAAGGTGTCGTTGGTGGTGCGGGATATCATTTAAAAGGAGTTAACTATGTGCCAAGTTCCAAGCATACCAGGAAGCATGAGGTTGGCAGAGGAAGCGTAGCACCCAGGATTAGATAATTGACACTGGGTGAAAGAAATGGGTTGCAAAATCGTGGGATAAAAATATAGATTAAAAAAAGCATACCCGAGTGAACCTAGCTCTTAAAGGGTACGTGAGAAGACGCTCGATGGCTCTAATTTACTGTGCGCTAGGCCAAAACACACCCATGACTAATTCAGAGGCTTAATACCACCCCTTTGCCTTTGCCTGCTTTGTCTCCGAGCTATAGCGAAATTGAGGCGGACACACACACCCCACTGATGTATATCGTGCACCATATACAGTAGATAGTCTAAATAGGGCTCTCAGCAAAGAATCCCTTGGATCAAGTGTGGCCGTAAAAGTAAAGTAAATCTATGTAAAGCGTCTTGGATAAAGGAGCTATATAAATGCACCATTTACCATTTATTTACCATGTATTGTCCATAGCAAAGTGAAGCTGAAATAATTACTAGCTTCTTCTCCGTTCTGTCCCACCAAGCCTGACACTGCCAACGCTCTCTCTCCTTCTCCCACTGTGCCCTCCCTTCCAACACTTTCTCCCCTTCTCCCACTATGCCCTCCCTTCCAACACTCTCTCTCCTTCTCCCACTATGCCCTCCCTTCCAACACTCTCTCACCTTCTCCCACTGTGCCCTCCCTTCCAACACTCTCTCTCCTTCTCCCACTGTGCCCTCCCTTCCAACACTCTCTCTCCTTCTCCCACTATGCCCTCCCTTCCAACACCTCCTAAACTCCTTTTTGCCTGGTGCTTGAAAAGCGCCTGGACTACATTTGCACCCACCACTACTGACGACCGCAAAGACGACTTTAATGGTGACTTTAGTGACGACCTAGTCATGATTGGCTGCCTCCTAAGGCAATCACAGTACTCTGAATGGCATAAAATCCCATACTCTGAATGCCGCAACTCGGAGCGAGTGGCAACAGAAGCTAATGTTATGAGCTAACTGGAGCTAGAGGACAACCATAACAACACACAGTGAGTGAACCGACAAAGGAACAAAAACAGGTGCTACAAGAGCTTGTTGCACCTGGCAGTTATATGACCGATAGTCATTCTTGGTTTTTTTTGCAGTATTTAGCCTCTGCAAACCACATCCTAGTATACAGTACAGTCCACAGGTACAAACAAAGCAAATGGAACCAATACACATGCATTGATAAGTCGATATTTGGCAGTCCAAACTGTAGTTTTACTCCCCACTGAAGGGTTTCAGTCTTACATGGAAAACTATCTGTATCCCTCCCTCTTATCTCTCCTCCTGTCTTTCTCCGTCTCGTCTCACACTTACATCATTGTTGTCGTCGGGCAGAAATCTTGTATCTCCACATTTTTCAAAAATGAATGCCCAATACTTCATATCATAGCGTTGCACAAACGGACCAAAAGTATACAAGATCATATCTACAGGTTGAGCTTCTAGATCGGCTGTTTTCACACATTTATATTCAAATATTGTTATTATTGTCGTTTAAAGTTGTCCTTTAATCTGTGGGGGGATTTAGACATATTTAACCAATGAAAAGTAGGCTAACAAGAGAGATTTTTTTCCCCTAATAAAGTTGTTTTTATTTTGTTGCATCCTCTTGCCACCGCCTTTGGGTACTTAGAAAAGCGCTATATACGTTTGAATTAGTATTATTGTAATTATTATTATTGTTATTGTTATTGTTATTATTATTATTATTATTATTGTTATTATAAATAATTACGACGTTGGATCCATTGGAACACATGTCCTGAAAAGTGGTTTTGGACGTAGGAGCTTTCGGCGCCAGACAGCGACGATAAGGATGTGTTAGAACATGCTTGTGAAACGTCAGAATCACAGGTCTATTTAAAGGAGAATCATCAACACCACTGATGTCACCACATGCCGTCTGTCTGTTTCCCTCCCATTTCTCTTTACATATGTGACTCACCCGCTTGCCTTTTGACTTAACGTCTCTCACTCACCATCTTCCATAATGGCCACAATGGGGGGGGGGGGGGGGGGCAGATATTTGGCAAAGTGGTGAGGTAGGTTTCATTACACTGAATTATATTTATCAGTGGGCGTGTTGCATATATAGTCAATCATGACCAATCGAATCAGCGAGCAGTGAGCAGTGAGCACCACTCAAACATCAAAGTGATGTCCTTGTGCGGGAGGTGCGGTGTCACCAGACCATAAATCTACGGCACCTCAAACGGAGATCTGACAGACAAGTCAAGAGCAGATTATGTCAAATTATCTCACGAGGAAATCATAAATGCAGTCAATATGTTTGACACTGGTCCTCTAAGATCTTTTTTCTCAGTTAAATCCAGTTCATAAGCCCATACTGTAGCAAAACAGACGGCATCACTTTGCATCCGCTAAATTCGCGCAGGCACAGAGTGGACCCTAAGCAGATATCCACCTCCAGGCAGTCATTTTTTTGTCCGTTTGTACTAATGTACAAAAGGCAGGATGCCAGTCCATTAAATGATCTATATATATGATATCTATTTTAGGACTCGACGGAAGCACACACTATAGTTTTTTTAATCTTTTATCACCTAGAGATCAAACCCCCAAGTAAGACAATGAATGTCAAACACTCTCTCCCTATGCACCAAGGCTTTCAGCATACTGTATAACTAGGGATGGAGCTCGTTAATTTTTTATTGATAACGATCACCTCATCAATCAGGCCCGGGTTCTTATCGAGCCCACTATCGAGCATTTTCTATTATTTTGTGGAAATACATTCTGAACAGAACCAGTATCTTTTACTAGGGCCTTCAAATACAGTACATTCCTAACAGGCTATGTACTGTACATTCCTAAAAGACCTTTTTACCAATAAAATAATATTAAAGAAACTGTTAAACTTAAAAGTGTTATTTTGTTTACCCTGGCAGCGCTGATTGGCAGGTATCAATACACTTTTAGACCGACATGTTTGTGCCATGGATGATTACATTTATTTCTTGATCGCCTCTTGCCATGATTGTTTGAACATGACCGTCATGGGCCGCTATGCTCGATAACAGGCTTGATAAGCCCAAAGCTTATTGATAACGGGTACTCAATAAGCTTGTTATCGGATTTTATCGGGTATCGGTTATCGAGCTCCATCCCTATGTATAACGCAGTTATACTAATGTGTGCACTGATCTTTGGTAGGTCTAGGCATCGTGCACATTGATCTCTCAGATAGAGAAGTTGTTTTCCGGGGTGAACCGCCTCCTCTTGTGGCCCGTTGTGACCAAAAGGTCTGAAACAGCCCCATCAGCAAGAGTGAGATCTATACCCGACTTGAAAGATGCAACTGTCCCTTTATAGATAGCAGCAGAGCCGGATATACAGCAGGTGTTTTTTCCTGGCTATAAAGAGGGCTCAGTGAATGCACGCGCACGTGTGGGCGCACACACACACACACGCATACACACGCACGCACGCACGCACGCACGCACAAAATCTCTTAAAATGATCGTCAGATGGGTTTACCATTTTTGACACCCGACATAATTTAAAAAAAAATCTAAGAGTCTCTCTTGCCTATAGGATTTTGGCAGCCTTCAGCTATTTCCTCCTTTAGTTATTTCAGTGGCAATCTTGTTCAGCCATATGTAATAATATATGTAATAATAATAATAATAATAACAACATGATATTACACCAGATTTATCTTCAGTGATTAAATGGAATTGAAGGGACTCACCCTGATAGGTCAGTTTGAATCCCGGCCTGTTCTCCGAGTGGTCACTGTAGAAGTGAATGATGGTCAAATGGGTTGTGCTTAGCAGAGGGGGCGGGATCACAGAGCCGGTGAACTGTCCAATGAGAGCAGAGCTGTGCTGTGGGCCCGCTCGAACCTCCAGGAAGTCATGGTTGTCCTCGGACGAGAAGTTCTGGAACTGGAGATGAGCACCTGCAATATACACACCATACGGTTCTTAAAACTCACTCTGCGCCAATATCGCCTTTTAACGCCTCCCGGTCCAAACGCCTTCTGCGCCGAGTTTGCCTTTTTACGCCTATTTTAATCAATTGATTGCGGTTCACAACTGTATCCTGTAACACGCTCCTAACACCGGTAGCGGTGCAATGAAAAAAAGAAAAACGTAGAAAAACGTAATATCTCGGATTCTTCTTTTTGGCTCAAAACAAAGTTGATTTGCGGCTCATTTCTATACATTGTGTAACCCGGTGGGTTACACAATGTATGTTTTGGGTGAATTAAATTACAATTGAGGCACCCGTTACATAGCGATAATTCACTTCCTGACTCTCGGCTTCCCAGTGAAACGGCTTTCAAACTAAGAGTCTCACCATATTATAAGACTGGGCGGGGGTCCAGGAGTCCATTTTTAAGACACCTTCTCAGTTTTCTCCCACTTTTCATCCCTAGATAAGTTCCTTCTTAATAATATAGAACCAGACGTGAGGGTGTCTACTACATCAGCTATTAAGTTGGCATGGGAAAATGAGCTGGGGACTTCAATTTCAGACGAGCTCTGGGAAGACAACCTTGAAGAAATGAATGCGTGCTCTATCAACTCCAGATATTGCCTTATCCAGTTTCGAGTCATACATAGACTCCATTATTCCAAATCAAAGTTATTAGCAGAGCTGTGCCCGGCAGCCCTCGCTCTGCAAGGTTTATATCAATCTGAGAATACTTTACCATAGCCAGTAGGTAGCGTGAGCTGCCAGGTGCAGTCCAGGTTGCCAGGATAGTTGCCAGGGAAACCTGGACTGAGGATGACTCCACTCATCTCAGACAACACCCCTCCACAGCGAGCTGGCAATACGCACGCGCACACGCACACACGCACACACGCACACACACACACACACACACACACACACACACACACACACACACACACACACACACACACACACACACACACAAACACACACCTGAAACATGATGGCAATAACCCCTTCCTATTATGAAGCCCCCATACATAATGCATACATACAAACATAATCGGCTTTCACATTTCACATTTTGACAAACTACTGTAGACTGTGCCCTTCGGGCACCAGCCTAGTTGGTCACCACGCAAGTCGGAACGATGCATGTCGCGGGAACACATGCCCACCCGTTTTCTCACAAGGCACCACTTATACGTGAACCATGCTTGGCATCACTGGCTGTGGTCTTGTGTGGGTGAAATAGGCTGCATCTCTCTCCCTCTCCGGGCTATAGCGTGGGTGAAATAGACTCTCTCTCCCTGCCATTCTCCATCTCTCTCTCGACGTTATTGAATAATCATTAGGTGGCCTTTGCTTTGTTTCACCCATTTCAACTGATCTTTCCTTCCCTCTCAACTCTGAGGCTCCTTCGCTGTCCATGGTGCTGAAGTGGTCACATAGCATATAGAGCAGGCCAGGGATATCCTTCGCTGTCCATGGTGCTGAAGTGGTCACACAGCATACAGTGCAGGGATATATCAGAGGGACACGTTGCCATGTCACAGACATTGTGTTAATAGGCTCTATGCAAAAGAAAGGAGAAGTCTGCACACCGTTAAAACTGTATTTACCAGAGCAAATACTCTACTGACGAAGGCCACAGAGGCCCAAACACCTTGTGTTTTCCCGCTGTCGTAAATACAAGTTTTTGGGGACTTCTTCTTTCTTTTGCAGTTTGTTATTTTTGTTCGAGCACCCTTTGAATTAGCCTGGGATGTGCGTGCACCTCCTGACCACAATAGGCTCTATGCACACATTTTAGAAAGAACTTAATTGGGCCCCTTCCCTACTTCCATCACAGGTGGTACCGCTGATACTAATAATGACGGCTCTGTTCCATTCTGGTCAAACAGAGTCAGGGTGCTGCTCTTGTGCATTATGGCTCACTGGAAACACTCCAGTGAGTACAGGTGTGTAACTCTGAGAGCAAATAGACCCGGTCCATGGAATTAAAAAGTTTGAGAACCACTGCACACTAAATGGAACAGAGCCTTAATTAATATCATCGGTAACACCTGTGAAGGAAGTAGGGAAGAGGCCCGGAAGTAGTATGAGTTATTCTGTGTGCATATAGAGCCCATTGGCTGCGTATTGTTACAGGCTGCACTATTAAAAGAACTGGATTGTATCCGTGTGGCATGTGAGCTCTGACATGACGATATGCAGTCTGGGTGATTTCGACGCAGCACTTGGGAGACGCAGTCTTTAGTTGCTGTTGTTATTCATAGAATTTCATTTGCACACCTTGGCCAGGCGAAAATGACAGAAACCCAGGGAATAGTCTTGTGGTGCTACTGTAACTAGATGTGTATGAACCACAGGCTGGGTGAATGATAGTATTTCAAATCTGTGTTTAAATAATCTCGTTTTAAATTAAACACAATTATTTGGCAGAGGGGTGTATGCGTGAATGTGTGTGTGTGTGCGTGCGTTACCTATACAAAGAGGAGGCGGGTAGTTCCATCGACGCACTGTTCCAGGCATGCAGGATATATGAGAGTGGCCCTGGAAGTGACATTACAGCAGGTTACACAGAACTTACTACAGGAAAGACACTTCAGAACAATGCAAATAACCCTGCTGAGTATATCAAGCAACAACAACAACAAAAGTGTGGGAGAGGAAATTGCATTGCATTTCTAAATGCATGAATGCGCTCATGGCTGAAAGTCAACACTTACTGTACACACACATAGATACACCCAGGGACGTGCACAAATAGACATCAAAGGGGGCTTCAGCCCATGCCTTTTTACCCGTCTGTAAAACAACTGCCCTTTCCAGACCACAAATGCAGCATTTACTATGGTGAAAGAAATGCAAATACCACTCCTTTCCTTCCATGCCATACCGGAAGGCAGCATTCATGAGAATTGCTTATTTTCCCCAAAGTCTCCTGAACTTGAACGCAGCATTTTGCGCTGAACAAATTTGTTTAGAAATCCATGTTGTACACACCGCATCTCCACTAGCTAAATAGTGCTGGGTTGTACCCCAAAATAGCTGATCTACAAGCTTTCAACGCGCCACAGCTTGTATATCTGCTATTTTTGTGCAAAAGTGCCCTCTTACAGGATGTCAGCCCCTGCCTCTGTAACACTCTCTGCTCGTCCCTGGATACATTTATGTGTCTTCATGTCTGGATAACAAAGTGTTACTATTTGTCTTTGTTAATTACCTGTAGTGTATAACCAGGTTCACAGCTGAAGGCAACAACCTCGTTGACCATATATCTATCTCCCAATTTAATGCCGCTGGCTGGAATCATTGGCTCAGGACAGGTGGTAAGACCAACGGCTATAGCCAAAACAAAGAAAGAGAGATTATTAGTATGTGTGTTCTATTCATATACATGTCGATCACTTTGTGCTTTAACATTGGTCAGACGGGGAAGTATAGGTGGGTGTGTTGTAGAAGAACAATGATGCTTGGGCCTTGACATCAAAACTGACATTATTGTTAACAGCTGAACATGATGATTAGTCTGAAAAGGAATACAAAGAATTCTGGCAGCCGGATATGTGGAGTGGGTAATTTGGTAATTATTATTATTATTGGCCTAAAATAACACTGTCTATACATTCATGAATCCACTTGCTTGGCTGTCGGTGTTGAGCAATGTGTTTTATAGGGGTTTATATGTGACTGTATACCATTAGCATCCTATGATCTATATAAGGCAAACAATGATTTCATTATGCTATAAGTAGCATGTGACATGTCAAACTAGGGGGTTCTCATGATTCTGAATCCATTCCAAGCATTAGTTTTGCACAAAAAAACAGACCTTAATTGGGCTAAAAACGGCCATAGCTGTCATCACAAATAATGAGGTCAGCACATTTTGGGCAAGTGCCTATGGCCGTATTTAGCCAAAGGAGTGTTTTTCGTGCAAAACAAATGCTTGGAATGGATTCAGAGTCATGTAAACCCCCTAGTTGTTTGGGCATTTTGGGCCTTATAGGATGTTAAAAATGTGGATTCATGAATGTATGTATATAGACAATATTTTAGGCAATATTTTAGGCAATATTTTAGGCCAATAAAAAAGAAACTACGGTATATACCACATTTCCCACTTTAAACAAAAGAAGCCTGTTGGCTGCCGGACTAAAGCAAATCCCAGCCTCCCCAAATGTCCCTGGACAGAAAAATGTCCCGCTCAGTTTATTGTTTTGTTGGGTTTTTTTCAAACCCTGGCACAGAGGAACACGTCTTTATTACCCTAAAGGTTTCTTTGTTGTTTTATTTTACACATTATTAAAGTTAGTGCACATTAAATTCCCCTGTTAACTGTGAGCTTGTGCTTTGCACTTTTACCCTGGTACTTTATAAAGTGGGCTAATGCCAATTGTTTGTCAGGGTTAGCTAGCTACGGTTAATGTGACGGGTCCGACTGCATTAACCTGCTGCGTGCAACTATCCCAAAGCTTCCTTGGGCAAACCTGTGCCATGGGGCGGAAAATAACCTTGTGGGTAATCATGTACAGTAGTGTTAAATGATGAATGTGTTTATAATTGCTGCAATCATAAAGTCATTTAACCGAGCTTGAGATCAGCACAACATTAAAAACATGCAGCAATGTGACTATACTTACCCTACTGCTCACACTATACTGTTGAGTGGTCATAATTTTTTTATGCATTTAATACAGCTATAAAAGATGATAACAACACTGCTACACGGTCAGATGCTATTACAATTCTGCTGAGTGGGCCTTAATGGTGCTGGCTTGTCAGAGTCAATTGTTTGTTTGGCCCAGCTTAAAGAATAGTGGTTTTCAATAGACACATTCAAGTGTATTCAAAATATGTTAATAGGCAATAAGCTGAACGTGTATACATTTCACCTTGTAACCCATGATTAACTTTTGTTTGTTTGTCCCGAATTAAAGGTATTATGTTTAAATTGTAGTGTTTGAATTTACACTAATTAACCAATCAGGATGCATCTTTAAAAGTATGTGAAAGTAATATATTTACTTTGTTTATTCTTACTGTGATAGAAGTTGCAACTTACTGTACCGTAAGTTTGTCAACAACCTATTCTTTATCAAATAGTATGCTTTGTGTGTGTGTTTATTAAATCAACATATTCTTTATCAAATAGTATGCTTTGTGTGTGTGTTTATTAAATCAACCTATTCTTTATCAAATAGTATGCTTTGTGTGTGTGTTTATTAAATCAACCTATTCTTTATCAAATAGTATGCTTTGTGTGTGTGTTTATTAAATCAACCTATTCTTTATCAAATAGTATGCTTTGTGTGTGTGTTTATTAAATCAAACTAACTAAACAGAAAATTAGAAATAGGGATGGAGCTCGTTAATTCTTATTGATAACGATCACCTTATCGAGCAGGCTTATTGAGCCGGGTCCTTATCGAGCCCACTATCGAGCATTTGCTATTGTTTTGTGGAAAGAACAGAACCTTATTTTTATTGGCCAGCTGTGAGAGTTTGTATGCCAATAAACAGTTCTAAGGTGTATACACAGTCGCACACACACACACACACACACACACACACACACACACACACACACACACACACACACACACACACACACACACACACACACACACACACACACACACACACACACACACACACAAAATATGCATATGATTTATCTTATTATATTTTACTAATCTTCTCTTAATTTTAACCAACCAAGACATCCCTTTGCACTACATTTTACTAGGGCCTTATACAGTACCTTTCTAACAGACACTTTAAAAGTGAAATGTGGCCCAGGCCGTAGCGTAACGGTCTGGGCACCGGACTGGTAATCCAGTCGCAGTGTGCCGCGGGTTCGACTCCCGGACCCGACACGGCCTTTACTGCATGTCATCCCCCCATCTCTCTCCCGTTTCCTGTCAGCCTACTGTCTGTCCCTTCAAAAATCAATAAAAGGCGTAAGCCGCAAAAAAAAATATCTTAAAAAAAAAAAAAAGTGAAATGTATACATCATTGTACGGCGGTGTCGCGCACCAAAAATAGCCAATCTACAAGCTCACAACGCGTCTGGTTGCACCGCGTTGTGAGCTTGTAGCTCTGCCTTTTCGGCAACGATAGACTCAGAAGTTGCACATTGAATACATCACGTATTATGTGAGACTATTCAATCGATCCGCGGGAGATACAGTATTATAACTCTATGGCAGGGAGATTTGAGTTTCCCAAACGCATTATTATGAATTGGATTAATAACTTATGGCAACGTCTTACAGTGCTTGCCTTGGGCAGCAAGCACGGTAAGCACAACATGCGTTGGGTGGAAGAGCAGGATGTTTGTTTCCACTGCAGCAGCTGAGGCTCCTGTGTTGTTTCGACTCCGTGCAGGCATGCAAAGGTATCGCATTTGGGTTTCAATTTGGTCAAATTTGTCAACACAACATGCAGGAAGAAAGATGAATGATGATAACTCAGGCACTCACACTAAGGCAGGGCCCTATGGGGTCCTCACAGTTACTACAGGGTAACAATAATTATTTGTGTGATTGGAATTAGTTTTTACATTAACCACATGAACCCTAGCGTCCCTATTGTGAGGGGAACATTAGCCAAAAAGATTAAATAAATAAAAAGATCAGACCCGTCTGAAGTGAGTGGCGCTGCACTGCACTGCACTGCACTGCACTGCACTGCACTGCACTGCACTGCACTGCACTGCACTGCACTGCACTGCACTGCACTGTACTGTACTGTACTGTACTGTACTGTACTGTACAAGCTCTACTCCCTGGCCTCTGTCTGTGTGTTAGGCTGCACAACAGTCTCACTTGGTGGTGACAATATGCTACTTCCGTGCTCGGACACAGGGACATGGGGACACAGGGACACGGGGACACAGGGACACGGGGACACGGGGACACAGGGACACGGGGAGACAGGGACACAGGGACACACACACAGACGTCAGGAGTGGTTGCACCACTCAAAAATAGCACATTAGTGCGAGGTGAAATCTATTTAAAGGTTTAATCTGCAACATGGGGGAGGGGGGGGGGGTGTCCCTGCTTCATCTCCCTCCCAGGGCATTAATATATATTAGATGACTCATTGGCTGCTGCAGTTCATAGCACTAGTGTCGTGTTGCCAGACTGTTGCCTCTCGCAATACTGTTCTGGCTATATGCGAGACTATAGTGAAGCCCAGTCTGGGTCAAGCATTCAGGACCACCCCCACTGTCTGGGTCAAGCTGCAACTGCACAATAACGACTAACAACATCCCTCCCTATGCGGTTGTCGACAGGCGGTGCGATCACGTCCACCATGCATCACAGTCATCAAATGCACTGTGTGCGTGCGTGCGTGCGTGCGTGCGTGCGTGCGTGCGTGCGTGTGTGCGTGCGTGCGTCTAAAGGTGTGGCTTACTCTTGTACTCCAGGTGAAAGCCTGCCGCCACGACGCTGATGTCACTCTGGAAGTGCAGGAGGAGCTGATTGGACGTGGAGTTGAGGAGGGCGGGGGCTGTGGTTCCTGTATAGCAACACACAGGCAGAGCGGTGAGTCCACGTACACTTTCAACTACTCTTCTGAAAAAATGTATTAAAGATGGAAAATATCCAAATATAACGCTACACGGAGAAATGTGGTTGAATAATGGTTGAACAAGGTTGAAATATCCAGATGAGCAGAGAGACGGTAACATTAATATAGTTCTCCCTCTTTGCCAAAGAACTGTGAGTCACTTGATTAATTAATACTATAAATTGCGTGCACCATAAATAGTTTGAGATTTATTAACTCACAAACCTGTGAGCTATTTTGGGTGTGTGACACGTATACTGGCACACAACAAAGTATGAATCAGCCTCTAGCCTCCAGCAGAGCCACTGGGAAGAAGACACTGGTTTAACTGAGAAGCTCCCAGGTGCCATTCATTCCGTGCATGCATGCATGCGTGAATGCATGCGTGCGTGCGTGCGTGCGTGCGTGCGTGCGTGCGTGCGTGCGTGCGTGCGTGCGTGCGACAGGTATGTGCTTGGGGCAGGTCACAGCAGGGAAGTCCTCCCTCTGGGGAGATTGTTAAATGTTGCAACATCCTTCATCTCACTCACTCACTCTCTCTTCTCTTCTTTTTTCTTTCACTAATGCTCTGTCCTTCTACTCCTGTGTGCCCCCCCCCCCCCCCCCCCCCCGCACACACACACACACACACACACACACAAACACACACCTCTCAGGACTAATTATCCTTCCACACCTTTTCTCATTCCTCCTTTCTCCCTCTCCTTAACCACATTAACTTTGGGAAATAAAGTGTGTGTGCGTCATAGAGCTATAATATAATCTAGAGAATGGATTGAGGAGCGATAGCCCCGCCCCCCGCTATTCCCTTCAATGGAAGTTGCTCAGTGGCGTTTTGAAGCCACGACAAAACGACATAGTCTTCCGGGTATATAGTACCCCTCGAGCGTTGATATGATTGGTCGGCTCCTAGTGTAGTATCCCTCGCTATATCACGTCCTACGTCACGATTCATACATAAATGTAACCTGGGCCTGCAGTACCACTTTTGACCAGTAGGGACGGCGGCTTCAACGTTGCCCAGCCATCCTGCAGGCTTGGTGTGTGTGCGTGGCGTGTGCGTGCATACTGTATGCCAGTAGCCCTACCAGAAAATGATCCTAATTTAGGAGCTGTCATGTCTCCTCCGTCATAGATTTCAAGAGAATCCCAGTTGTGCTCAGTCGCAAATGTCACCACCTGGATCTGAACAAAGAATAATAAAAACAGCAGAACAAAACAAAGGAAGGTGATTTAGTACCATAGATCATTTGTTTTCTACAAGCAGTCAGTCACTGCATTCACTCAGCCGGCTGCCGATAGAGTCCCAAGGTACTAGAAATGCATTGTGAGAACAATATCAGAATTCTGAATCACCTTTATCGTCACATCACAGTTTCACCCATTTAGGACTTAGGCCGATTCTAAAACGATGTCTTCTAAATCCTTCTAAAAGATTTCTGAAAAACCTATGTTTCGATCTCTGTGGTGCTCAACCGTTTTCATCTCAAGGACCCCAACATGTAATTGGCCGCCGACCCCCATCTGAAAATATGCTGTTCCAGGAGGCAGGGACCCTCCAGCTGAAGCAAAGATTTGAGTTAAAACATTTTCTGTGAAAGAATATAATCGAACTCAAGATCTATACAAGCTTGTAGATCTGCTATTTTTCAATTCAGTATTTTAGCTGTGACGTGAGCGCCCCCCTCCTGAGATACTTCCGGGTCCTACTTTTGTGTCGCTTTTGTGTCCCCATGGAGTTATACTGTGACGCTACGTCGGACTAAATCTGAGACGAAAACAACCACGAAAGTCTCATTTTACCGCTTTCCTCGCAACAACAAAGCTGCGCTGCTCTCCAAAATCTGGCTGGCCGTCTGCCCCACATGGAATACTATCGCCATTTTTATTTTATTGTGTCAACTAAATCCTCATTAATGCAAACAAACAAAGATTCAACATACTCAAGCCTGCACACATTCTAAATATCCCCCGAAATATTTTACCGAGCAAATGGACTGTTGCCACCTTCAATAATAATAGTCTTTATTGTCTCCACATCATATATTTTTGTTGTCATAGACACTTGTACAAAACATTAATAATTCTACTCGAGTTGGAAGCATTAAGACCCATTTTAACCCTCTATGGCTTCCTTTCTGAAAAATAACGTCAATTTAAAAAGATTCACGCGTTTAGATATTCAATTTACAATGAGATGCGGACGGGAGCTGGTGCCACTTGGACCCGGACGTAACGTAGCACTACAAAATGACGTCAGACTTAAATACTGAATATAGCAAGTGCAACATAATGCTTAACCCATTAAAATGAAAACTAAAATGGTTCTACATCCTGACAGTTTTCTGAAAAAGCTATGTTTCTATGTCAGTGGTTCTTTGATTTTTCAAAAATAGCAGACCTACAAGCTCGTAGCGTGCCACTCGGTGGCGCGCTACGAGCTGTAGACGGCACAGCCGTAGGGTCTCTCTTAGCTTATCTACAGGCTGCACAGCCTGTATAGTGTTATGCAATGTATATGGACAATTGACATAAAATGTAACTTGTACTTTTGAAAGACGGCACCATTTTCAACCATTATAATAATGTATAGTATAATTAAAAGGCTATTTGTGTCTACTCGTGCTGTGTCTCAGAGGTGGGCCTTGGACAGTTCAGATACACCTGCCTATACCAATGGCATCATCGGTAGACAGGTTTGGCAATTTCAGATAAGACACCCTCCCCAACCACAATCATACCTGACGAAGACCCACAGTGGTCGAAACGTTGTAATAAAATAAATAAAAATCCTGGGAGCTACAATTCAGTGTGCGGACATCCCTTCCTTTTTCTCCCCCCCAACCACACACATACAAACAATATTTGGTCCAGTAGGCCTAATGTGTGCTCTATATTGGCATGCGGTGTACAGTATAGCTAGTATTACCTGTATGCCAGCACCTTCGCTGACATGGATCCTCCACAGACAGTTGAGGCTGTTTGGGTAGGGCTCGGGGTATGCAGGGGACAGTATTGTGCCTCTGCGTTCAGTCAGATTGCCACTGCAGGGAACTGTAAACCAAACAAAATAGAAAAGTCCATTGAATCGTGAACGTAATAATAGTCTGCTGATTTTGGAAGATTGCATGAGGAAGGCTTATGAATGGTCTAGGGAAATTACAGGGAGCTCAAACGACCCCAATGGGCGAGACACAGAAAGGCTTCTTATCGGATGTCGCGTAATTTGCGTAATGAACTAAATTGGCGGTTGAGCGTATTCAAATTGAGCTCTGGAAAGCTAGGACAGAAAGGTCATTATCTTCACAACAGCTTCTGTCAAATATTTCCTAACAGCTGTGTTTACAGGCCTGAAATGATGTCAATGAAGAAAAAAACAGATAACACTGCGCACGCACGCACACACACACACACACACACACACACACACACACACACCCTCACACACACACACACACACACACACACACACACACACACACACACACACACACACACACACACACACACACACACACACACACACACACACAGTACATGCAACTGACAGAGAGAGAGCAGTGATGCATGAGCAAAACACATGCGGCTGACATTTGGATATGCAGGAAACAACTAGGGTGGCAAATTAAAGATACATTAGTTTGCACAGGTGCGTCATCATAACTCACAACAGTAGAAAGTAAACACTTTAGCTCAAGCAAAGGGCATTGCTGGGTGTATTCCATCACTACAGTACATATGTATATAAGCTACGATGCTCTGTACTGTACAGTGTATTGTATACTTTACAAGTCTTCTGACTCAAGTCTCTCTCACATGACTGAACTTCTCACCCTACACCTAAGGGAGATGCCAGCCACCCGTCTGAGAAAACCAATTTTGGCCGCTTGTATCCGCGACCTTATTCTGTCGGTCATGACCAACACTTCATGACCATAGGTGAGGGAAGACACAGTAACCTTTCTACTGACCACTGCGCTCTGGCTTAAGGTGAGTCTGTTTAAAGTGGATTTTCATTACAAGCAACTCAGCGGTCAGCGCAGTGGCTCTTCAAAGGTCACTTAGAACACGGCAGTGAAACCTGAAATACGATCGTTTAATCCCGGCATTACAACTGTGTATGTGTTAAAGGAGAATCCCTGCACCAAAGAGGTCCAGGTGTTATTTTGTGAAAAACCTCCTTATTGGCTATTTCCCCTACCATAAGCCCTAAATGAATTGAATGGGAATGTAATGGGGCTATGGGGTATGTTGTGCTAATTCGCTTATTTCCATCGCTCAAAAATAATTTTTTTGTATATATCCTCTCTTCATAATGTAAATAATATCCCAAGCGGCACACTTTACTACTTATTTCGATGGACGTAACAACTACAAATAATGGTAAGAAAACCTTCTAGCATGGAAGACAGCCATCAAACCAGTCCATCAGAAACGTACCTATACAGGATGGCGTTGAGGCGTTCCATTGTGCTAATGCCCCTGGGACAGCCTGGCATTGGATGGCACTGAAGCCCTTCAGCAGATACCCTGGACTGCACTCGAACCGGACCACAGAACCTGCTGAGAACTCTGAACTGAGCCGCCTGCCATAGCGAGGTTCTGGCACCGAGCTGCACTGGCTGTCACTGGTCCGAGGAACAGCTGGAAGGAACAGTCACCATAATTACAACACATGTGTTATTCACATGATTCAATGAAAAGGGCACTTGTGCTGAACTCCATCCGATAGTGTCAGTTCATGTTAAAAGTTTGTCTATCAATAACTCAATACCATTGTGGATTGTTTCTCTTTTATTTGTGTGGGGGGAGAAAGTGTGAAGTGTGTGTGTACATTTGAGATCAACCTTTACCTTGATAGACAAAGTGAAAGCCTTTAGCTGACTGGCCACTCTTTGCACTGAACCGCAGCATGATCTGATTTGTAGTCGCCAATGGCAACGTCTCTCCTAGAAGATAAACACATATATTTAATAGATTCAATAAATTACAGAAACAGCAGACACACACAAACATTGACACACAAAAAAAGTTTTTAAGTGCTTTGGGAGATTTCATAATCATCGCTGATGCCAGCTTTTTTTAAATCCTTGCAATAATGAAGTACAACACACTATAAACAACCATAATTATGCATGCAACGCATTGGTCACACACACACACACACACACACACACACACACACACACACACACACACACACACACACACACACACACACACACACACACACACACACACACACACACACAAGAAGTAGCAGTGACAAATGAGCACTTATGTTGACATTTAGAACCATCATTAGCTGTGTCAGGGTGTGTATATGTGATATGCATGTAAATGTGATATGCATGTACATGTGTGTGTGTGTGTGTGTGTGTGTGTGTGTGTGTGTGTGTGTGTGTGTGTGTGTGTGTGCGTGCGTGCGTGCGTGCGTGCGTGCGTGCGTGCGTGCGTGCGTGCGTGCGTGCGTGCGTGCGTGCGTGCGTGCGTGCATGCATGCGTGTGTGCCGCCCAGATGTGTACATGTGTGTCGGCACGATAATCAGTCTGAGAAATTAGCTGGAAAATGTATAGAACGTATGTAAAGCTAAGTGTGTGCATCTGTGTCTTTGCGTCCACGTGTGCATGTGTGTGTTTGTGTTTGTGTGCGTGTGCGCGTGCATGCGTGTGTGCGTTGGGGGGCATGTTTCTGCCCACAAGTGTGTATTGTATCAAGTTAATGAGACAGCCCTAACATAATGTTGTATCTTACTTATTGTGGTGTGACACATCCCGCCTTAAGGGACAAATCAACCCACTATACGTGCCGGGGCAGGCTGCCCATTCCATTCCATCTATCTAATGGTTCCTCTTTCATGTCAACCAGTCAGCGGGACACAAGTGACACAACATTGCAATATTTATATGCTTTTTCCAGAGTTACCAAATGGCAGACATGTTCCTGTAGAAATTCTGTCAAACTAAGACACACCCCTTGGCAAATGTTTCTCGAAATAAGCAAATTTCAATGCTCAGAAAATCTATACATAAACATAGATACCTTAACTATATTTATTACATGGCTTGGTTGAATGCTTGATTCTGTTATTTCTGGATAATGACCGCTCCGCTCTATAACAGACCGCTGCCTAATCAAACCCTCGGAACACCAGCTGTGCGGCTGTGCGCCGCGCTGATTTACTGCTGTTTCCAACATAGCCATTATGTAAACGCACACACAATGTCATTTGCAGCTAAACATTGCTCTCAAAAATGTTTTTGAAAACATTTGAGCGAGTACCTGGAAATGGATTCTATTTGATCATCTCACCTCCTTGTTTTCCGACAGTGATCCAGCCCTGCAGCTGGGCAGATGCAGCCAGCACAAACTTATGGAATACTTTTTTTGTTTTTGTTTGGGTCAATTTATTAATTTGTTAGGTAGCCATTTACTGTAATAAGAGGGATAATATCTCGCTACGTGGTCATTTACAAAACAAACGCAGTCATGCTTGAATGACATTTTACAATATAGATTTTGTGCACTAGTTATTTAGATGGACAAAATACACCAAATACATAAAGTAACCATCTCTTATAGATGTAATCAAAAGGTCCACACTAATTATCCATAATGTATAAATGATGGATAAGGGGTCAGGACAACGAGGCCTTTTCGTGGAGGGGTCAGAATGAAATTTTGACTTAAACTGTTATTCGTCTATAGTACTCTTATTATGTTGCTAGGAGAAAACATTTGTCAACATTGAAGTCAGCTGTTTACATCTCTAGGAATTGGTAGGCTTAAAGCAAACTAAAAGCAAATGTATGGACTTCTGTAGGCTAGATAACTATAGTGTAGCAAACTAACATCTGTTATCGGGTACTTTAACTTTGCCAAAGTAGAGGTTACTAGCAGGGTTGGCACAAACAGGGGCAGCTACTTTTGTTTGTTTACAGCACACCGATACTACTGTACCAACAATATTTCTTTATAATGCTTTGTGTTCCTCGTGGGCCACATTGATCTTGTAGCCATTTATCATCATGTCTTGTTTCAAAACATTGCCACATATTGTGGTTACAGCTATAAGTACATTGTGAGGTAGCCCATGAAGGATCCTTGATAAAAAAAACAATTGTGATAACCACTATAGTGTCCCGGTGAGACTATCTTTTTATCTGTATATTTCATCTCTGAAAGGTAGCTCACGCTGGAATATATCATTGTCAAATGGTTTGTGATAACAGTTGCTATGCTACATAGCCCCAAAAGAGCAACTTTAATGCATTATTTAATTTATTTCATATACCGGTATATCTTTCAGGGGATCTGAACAACTCAAAGAACAGCAATTGACACAGTGACAGAGACTGAACAAAGGAACATTTTCCCCACACACATTAACAAGTGTTAGTTCAGATTCTTGGTTGTTGGGACGGGACTCGAACGGGTGCATGCTTTTGGTTAGACATACCATTGGTCCGATATCTGAAACCCTCACCCTAACCCTAACCTCCCACGGGGCAGCACACCTAAACCTAACCCTCTCCCAACCCTTAACGCACCCCTCACCAACCTTAATCCGGTCGTTTTAACGCACCCCTGCACCAACCTTAATCTGGTCGTTTTAACGCACCCCTGCACCAACCTTAATCCGGTCGTTTTAACACACCCCTCACCAACCTTAATCCAGTCGGACCAATGCTATGTCTAACCAATGCTATGTCTAACGAAAGTATGCCTCCCGACTCGAACCCGTGACACAATGACAGGCTGGATTACCAGCCCAGGTGCTCGGATGGCTACGCCAGCCACCCGGGCCAAGACATGGCAGCATCTTAACACTTACAGCGCTAGCATTTATTGAAAAATTTGGATCTAATTCACGCCAGCATTTTTCCCATTTGAAAAGCCACATTTCCAGTCTACCGGAAGTAGTATTATCCTAGTAAGCTCAACGGAGCCTGGAGAGGCCTTGTTTACAAGATGAATCCAAACCGGGTCCGGGGCACTGGAGAGCTCCACATAGTCGGCTCTGTGCCGTCAAAGAAACGTTGTTTTGACCAAAAATGCCATTATGGGACAAGGAATAGGAGATACAGGCGATTGAAAGAAACAGATAGAATGGATTATTATGGTGACAACGATCTAAAATGGACGATCCAGTGCTGTGACAACAACATAGCTAGCTAACCGGCTAACGTAAGTAGCATTATGACTCGATCGATCGAATGCACTATAAAAGCGCAATTGCCATTAATCAACGGCAATGGCGGTAAGCGTAGTATCAAAAAATAGGCTTCAATTGCCATTAATCAACGGCAATGTCGCTGAAAGAATTAGCGTTGTTTCAGGCGGGAAACGACTGTGGCGGCTTGGTAATTCACGCGTGTAGAAGTTGACGGGCGGCGACACAAGCGGGAACAGTCCCGTTAAATCATCACTAGAGCTGGATTGTGGTGAGCTTTTTTTTCCCCCACACTACACTACGCTCGCACCCCTCTCATGTGCAGACTGCATGCGCGCTGATCCAGGCAAGGACACCTGTGCGAGTCGCATCCCGTCCGAAACAACCATTATAATGAGCATTTACTCTTAGTGAGGACCAATTGTATGACGACAAGGTATAGCAGTGTACTGTACTACCCAATAGCATGATCGACGGTTATGTGACTGTTGACAGCCATTAGGAATAGCCAATAGGAGGAGACTGACCTGAGTGTGACCCGGCCAGTGAACTGAGCAGCCGGGCGTTCTGGTTGGCTCCGTCAAACAGTTCCACCGAGTCATTCATGGCTGTCTGAAACACTGCAAACTGACCAAACACCACTGAAGAAGAGAGATAGGAATTAGAAAGCACGCACACGCGCACGCGCGCACACACACACACACACACACACACACACACACACACACACACACACACACACACACACACACACACACACACACACACACACACACACACACACACACACACACACACACACACACACACAGCGCAGCAGACTCGGTGGCTAGGCTAGCTAGTTTCTTGGGACATTTGTGGTCGTAGTGGCTACAACAGTCATTAAAAAAATATATGATTTTCTAGCGACTATCTTAGTTTTAAGGGTAACTGCAATATTACACTCAAGGGTGTGCATTACTGTTATTATGGAACTTCTGCGCTGCTAACAGAACTCGCCTTCGGCTCGTTCTTGCAGCAACGCAGGCGTGCCATTAATGACAGTAACGCACAACCTGTCGTGTAATATTGCTTAATTATTTATTTATTTATTGTTTCAATATTTATAAAGCCCACAGTCACCGCTCACGATTAGACACGATGTCAGCTCGTAGACGACGTAGAGCATAACTTCACGAAAAAGACAAAAAATGTCTGCCCGACAGCAAAGATGTTTTCAAAATGTTGCTTACAATGGCAGGTGATAATAAATATAACATTAACTCAATACTAGGGGGCACGAGTGAATGTCTTGGTCAGAGAACTCTTTCACACAACATTCAACAGGGGAGTAACGTTAAAACGTGCACTGCACTGTATGAACAGTAGACAGAAGGGAAGGTCCTGGTGGGATATTGACAGTTTGTGCGTACTAAACTTACCAAACTGTGGCGACACAGTGATGTAATAAGAGCACGTCTGTCCTGTAGTGTAGTTCAGAGGGTAGTTAGGGGACAGAACAACCCCTTCTGATCCACCGTACCGTCCCCCGCACGGAGCTACGACAAGAGAGACAGAGAGAGAGATGGGAGGTTTTCATTATTGTTCCTTTAATTTAGATCAGTGGTTTTCAACCCCTTTCATATCAAAGTCCATTATGTATTCGGCATTTGAGCCACGGACCACCATTGGATCAGATTTAGCCTCTCAGACCCAAGACTAAAGAATATTTTGTTATGGTTAACGGTGTTCAAAACAATTATTCTACATTCCATTTAATTGTAAATTAAGTGATGCAGATGTTTAACAATAATTTAACTCTTGAGAGTGTAAAATAAAACCAAATCGTTTTATTTGGTTTTCATTTGGTTTCATTTGACACTCTCAAGAGTTAAACATCTATAAGGGTCCATTTGGTTACCACTACAACTCTCCATCATTTAGCTGGGGACCACCTGAAACCCCTCAAGGACCACTGGTGGTCCCCGGACCACTGGTTGAAAACCACTGATTTAAGAAAAAAATTGAAAAGCATCCGTGTCATTTTAGTATTTTTGGTAATTATTTTTGCATTTGAAAAGTATAAGTAATGGTTTAGAAGGCATTTGCGGCCTCAAGGTCTTATTAAATAAACATAAATAATCACTCAGACACATCTACAGGATTGGAGGCATTGTTTGAGCGAACCTTAATTGAGAAATCTTGCACCAGCTAGCGTGATAACTCCAGTCCACAGTCAGTCTTTCTGACAGTCAGACATACTAAGCGGTATAGCCTTTGCAATGGTCGATACACTTGACAGCATACCTGAGCGCTTAAGTCCCAGTAGAAGCAGTCAAGAGTAAACAAACACAATTTAAAACGTTTTACGTGCTAGGAACATGCCACGAGATTGAGTTTGTGCGTGAAGGTGAACAAGCCACTACGGCTTCATTATTGAGTTAGGGCAGAGCAGCAGACAAAAGCCCGGGATTAAGACATGTGAATAGACATGTAGGGCCAGCATTGTATAGTCCCAGCAGAGATATTCAGGGCCAGTCTCAGACCTGACCCCGGAACAGTGATCCAACAGTCAGCGAGGTGTTTATTTGGTTGAGAAAGCAGCAGATGTGGCATATTTAATGGATATGAAGCTGAGATATGTGGAAGGCACTTCCAGGGCGCTTCCCGTGGAGGTTTCTAACAGCATCCATGACAGGCTCACTGAGTGATGCCATAGAGTAGTACTGTAGTACAGTATAGTGATGCCCCAGAAGTAGCCTGGGCACCATTTCATTTCGGTATATGATCCGAGAGGGAGCGGATGATATGGTTACGTCATGTTGTAGTATTGTTTTGTAGTCGCCAGACAGGAACAACAGGCGGCGGCAACTTCCTTTTCCCTTTCAATAAAAGCTACAGGCTACGAGAGATTTTATTAAGAGGGAAAAGGAAGTTGTCGCCTGTTGTTCCTGTCTGGCGACTACAAAACAATACTACAACATGACGTAACCCTATCATCCGCTCAAGCCCGGATCATACAGACTTTTGAAACAGAGAACAGGCTTTCCTCCGAGGTGGTGGAAAGCCTGGTGAGGCGAGGTTACCCCAGAAGAGGTAGAAAACCCAGGGCCGGAAATAATATATATATATATATATATATATATATATATATATATAGAGAGAGAGAGAGAGAGAGAGAGAGAGAGAGAGAGAGAGAGAGAGAGAGATACTAAAAATAATTAATGTAAGCAATGTAGGCCTAAGCCAAAAAACACTCCTGTGTATGCTTACATCCAAATGCTTACACCCAAATGCCTAGTCTAGCATGCTTGCAGACACCTTTCGCATGAGAATTAAGTATACCCGTTACATTCGTTAGAAGTACGTGGGAATAGTAAACAGTACTTCAATGTTAATGAACGACTCTGTGCTGGCAGCAATTTATGATTTCTTTAGCTTTTCAGTGGAAAAGTCATTTAAGAGACGAGGCCCTATAATGGTGTTGCCAGGGTATATTAAATTGCCCACGCACACATTGCTGTGTCTACTAAACAATGCCAGCTGAGTGTCTGCCTTTGATCCCAAGGCTCTCGTCATCTTCTGAATGCCAATCCTTCAAGTTTATTCTACTTTCGCTCTCCACCCCTTTACTGGTGAATGTTGTGTCTAGAACGGCATGGTTAAAGATAGAGTGATTTGTGTCCACCCTAAAACATGATCATCAGGTATTATTATTTGCGCAAGCAGAACACGCAAGTAGCCTACTGTAATCGGCAGGGTATGTCGGTGTTGTCCACCGGCCAATAAGGTCCCTTATTGGCTGTTGATGGTGACGTAACTAAGGTACGTTTCAAGGTTGGTATAATGTCAATAACGGGTCTAAAGGATTTAGAACAGCAGTTGTAATAGACATTAGTTAGTAGCAGTACTTGCGTGCTCTGCTTGCGCACAAGTAGGCCATGTATGGCCTATTTGGCAGCTCGACACAGTGCATTTCTAGTTATTATTATATAAGGAGGAAGATTTTTTTCTAAAAACGTGTACAGTATTTGTTAAAATGACGTTTTTCTGTACTGTCAGTGTCAACTCATAAACACCTAAAAACTTCTTTAACGTACAGGTGTCATCGCCATGCTGGCTTGTGGTGATTTTTTTTTGTCAAAATTAATTTTTTGAATGAATATGACATGAATACGAATAGCCTGAAAGAACATAACAGGTCTGAGAGTGTTAAAATGGAGCCGTAAGGATCCATTTGCACCCATTTGCAAATAGGACTACTCAGAGTTAAAGGGGTTTTAATAAAACATTAGAGTTTAGAGAACCACTAGCACTAGTTGGACTCCTAAAATGCCATAGTGTCATATTAAATCAGTGTCATACTATTCTGAAGAAAACCTGGAGACTGACATTCACTAAATGCCACGGACGAGACCATCTCTTTTCCACGGACATGTCTGTCTTGTGTATGGACATATTCATGACCCCTGTTAACGTAATGCCATTATTGATTAGTTTGATAAATGGTCGAACGCACACAGACTATTTCTCCCTTGCTATTGGCTCTTGTACATGTTGAACAGTCTTAAGCTTCTAAAGCAGCGGTTCCCACTAGCTCCTCTCTATCTATCCAGAAATAAATATTGATCTGATCTACTGATGCCTTTGCAGAATGTAGAATGTAGAAAATGTCATTTGTAAAGCTTGGTAAAGTATATGGATAAAAACAAAATGTAGAGAATTCGATTTACAAATACGCCAACTCACGACTAGAATAAGAATCATAATGATAATTCATTTAATTGCCAGGTATGTAGAAACAAAATTGATCTGGTTCTTGAGATTGGTGCATTTTACCCTGAAGCAACACTATACTATCGCAATTATTAAATGCATCAGCAACATTTTCCTGTTGCATGGCCAAGATATATTAGTGTAATATCACTATGCTGATATTGGTTGCCAGAAATTTGATCCTGTGCCCAACGTTGCTGACTGTTAATGGAAGCATTGTCCATTGAACCTAAGATTTACTACTGTATCCCCACCATCATAATGAAGACAGAGCTGTTGTTTAAATCAACAAGCACAGCTACAACACTGCTGATGTTTCCAAATGACAGGCTCCAAGGTATATTCTATACTGTAACAATACGGTGCGTGCACACATACACATGTTTGTATTATTATTACATGATAACTGCATTTTAGGACCCATATTTTGTGAATACCTTTTTTGTGTGTGTGGCCATTATATACCTTCATCCTCTTATGGTTAAAGTCAAAATCTGGGATAACTTCAACCCTGGCCCCTAAACCCTGAGCCCTGAACCTAACCTCTGACCCCTAAACCTAACCCTGACCCCTAAACCCTGACCCCTAAACCTAACCTCTGACCCCTAAACCTAACCCTGACACCTAAACCCTGACCCCTAAACCTAACCTCTGACCCCTAAACCTAACCCTGACCCCTAAACCTAACCTCTGACCCCTAAACCTAACCCTGACCCCTAAACCTAACCTCTGACCCCTAAAACCCTGACCCCTAAACCTAACCTCTCGGAATCTGGGATAACGTCAACCCTGACCCCTAAACCTAACCCTGACCCCTAAACCTAACCCTGACACCTAAATCTAACCCTGACCCCTAAATCTAACCCTGACCCCTAAACCTAACCTCTGACCCCTAAACCTAACCCTGACCCCTAAACCTAACCCTGACCCCTAAACCCCTGATCCCTAAACCTAACCTCTGACCCCTAAACCTAACCCTGACCCCTAAACCCTGATCCCTAAACCTAACCCTGACCCCTAAACCTAACCCTGACTCCTAAACCCCTGACCCCTAAACCTAACCTCTGACCCCTAAACCTAACCCTGACCCCTAAACCCCTGATCCCTAAACCTAACCCTGACCCCTAAACCTAATCCTGACCCCTAAACCCCTGACTCCTAAACCCCTGACCCCTAAACCTAACCTCTGACCCCTAAACCTAACCCTGACCCCTAAACCCCTGATCCCTAAACCTAACCTCTGACCCCTAAACCTAACCCTGACCCCTAAACCCCTGACCCCTAAACCTAACCTCTCCAAATGCCCAATCCCAAAACATTCTTTATACTATTAATCTGAGCACTGTATTTGGATCAAATAAAAATGATCACAAAAAGCACAATAGGCCTACATGATAAATCCAAACACTGACCAGAAGAAGGTAAAATGATGGTCAAAACCAGATACAACTGCTGCACATGTGTTTATCAACACAGAGGAAAATCAGATTGATGACATACTACTAAAATTATTATACAAAAAGGTTGATCATACTCAACTACAAAAAGAACAGGTATAGTACCGGTATATACCGGTATACTGTACCATATCAGAGTAAATAACATAATATTAAATTAAGCATGCTACATTATTAAACATAATGAAGAACCCCCTGGTACTATCAAACATACTCGTTTATGTTTATGTTGTAGGGCAGCAGGAAACAAGCTTTCATATTGGAATGAGATTGTGGGAGGGTTGGGAATCTGATTGCGAACGCAGTGAGCCACTTACTATGACAGCAGGGGCTGAGTGTCTGTGTGTGTGTGTGTCACGCTGTGTGGTGTCACGCTGTTACACCACCGGCCCGCCACCAGAGGGCGCAGCTGTGGCACGCACGCACGCACGCACACACACACACACACACACACACACACAGGGCGCAGCTGTAGCACACACACACACAACCACACACACACGAGCTGCGTTCGCTTCACGCGTTTGCGCGTCTTACTTGTACATCTACTTGCCTATAATCTCATGACATTTGTTTCAGACGACAAATCTAACAGTAGATTGAGCCATCTTCAAATGTGTTTGTTTGGTTGAGTGTGTGGCTGTGTGTGTGTGTGTGTGTGTGTGTGTGTGTGTGTGTGTGTGTGAGTGCGTCAGGGGGGGGGGGGATTCATGTGAGTGCACATATATTTGTGGATGGATGCGTGTGTGTAATGAAGGTTGCACTTGGAAGACTGATAGGACAATGAAAATAGTTAAACTGTGTGTGTGTGTGTGTGTGTGTGTGTGTGTGTGTGTGTGTGTGTGTGTGTGTGTGTGTGTGTGTGTGTGTGTGTGTGTGTGTGTGTGTGTGTGTGTGTGTGTGTGTGTGTGTGTGTGTGTGTGTGTGTGTGTGGAGGTCAGTGAAAATAGCAGGAACTACCTCATCTGTCACTGTCACCAGCCATGGAGAATTTTACTGACCCGCACGCACGCACGCACGCACGCATGCACGCAGTAATGATTATTTTGCCTCATTCTCTGCCTCTTCTGTGTGCAATATTTGCAGTTCAACTTTTCATAACTTTGTATACTCGACTGTGGCTTATTTAAAAACAATATTACCGAATTGGTTCAAATTCAGAGTTGGAAATTGTGTGAAATTTGAATGCTATTTTGGAAAAACTTTTACCATATTCATGTTGCACCAGATCTAAGGGTCTATTTAGTAAAGGCACACTCAATTATCATATTGCATTTTAATAATTTATTGGAATATCTTTGCTCTCCCAAAATGTGTCACTACCGAAACATAGACTTTTACCTTCGAATAAAGATAGCCTACTTCTCTTTTTTTTCAATTCCCCCCTGTACAGACCACTTTTAAGAATTTATAGGTGGTTCCACAATTAAATACATTTTATAAAGTTGATTATGTTGATTTCAGCATTATTTGTAGTTGACATTACACATACACCTAACCAATCATGATCTTAAAATATTGGTTGATAACTCACTATCTTTGATTGTAGACAAAACAACCAGTGTTTTGGTAGTGACCACAGCATTGTCTTTACAATGCTGTCTTTACAATGGCTTTACAATGTTATATTATCTCAATTAATGTATTGTGATTAGTTAGACCATACTATGACATTACTACAGTGTAAAGTCTGAATACTAAATGTTTTTTTAATATGTGTTTTTCATTGTGGGACTGCAATTTGAACCAATTCGGTAGAATGGCCCATATATATACATTCACACATAAGAAAATATGTATGTATCTAACTATTGTACAGTACTGAGATTTACTAGTAAGTTTAATAGAACATGTCAAAGTTTGATATATTCAGTATATCAGGAAATACTCATTTCCAATACAACCATTTCCCAAAGCAACAAACTAAACGCAATCATGTCCACGTGATTCATGTTTGGACACCTGTGAGTTTGACGAAAACAAGCTGCAAACCTCCCAAGGCATTGTGCTATTTTTGCAGGGATAAATTATCCAATGCTTCCATGAAACAAGCTGATCTCCTGCATAATGTCAGCACAAAACACCAGTGTAATATCCGTAAAGTAAACTCACTTAAGGACATATCCCAAGAAACATTGTGAAGTCTTCAAAACATCAACCAAAGCACTCAAGACTTTCGACAGTGGAAAGGAAAAAATGTGAGATTACATAATTGCATTTGTGAACATAAACCTTTTAGCAAGAGTTTATTTAAAATCATATTAATGACTTCTCTGAAAAGGGTCTGAAACTGGTAGTCCAGCAACAGTATCTGTAGTGGAGCTGTGGCATGTTAAAGTGTCCCTGGTGCGGATTTGGAATGAAAACCCTGGCGTCCAGTGAGTGTATTCTCCCTCTGGTGTCCAAGAAAATGGTTATTGCTTGATGTTTTGAATGACAGTATCAATGAGATATACTTAAGTCGATTGTTTCACCAGCTTTGTGAAAACTAGGGTTGCTGCGATCTAGATTTTTGAGGGGCGCTAGCCCCTCCGATGCCCAACTTTCCGGGTCTGTGCACACAAACATTGTATGATGATTGGCTGATCACCCCATAGCGATGATTTGGTTGGCTGAGCAAAGTACATATTGAAGATAAAACTGAGGGCAGAAAAGTGAAGGTGCTAGGTAAAGTGATAGGTCGGAAATTACATTTGTGATGATTTGATATGGATTTTCACTTCAGATCCGATACCGATATGGCAGCATCAATAGCAATCCGATACCGGTCCGATACAGATACTGATCCAATACAGCACATACATTATTTAAGTTAACTGCCACCGTGTGGCCACAGATGGTAGTTCGCTTGCACAAGCCCAAATTGGGCAGATTACAACTCATTCACTTCCGTTTTCCCGGTTCTCAGACCTCCAGTGTAATAAATGGCTAATGTTAGCATTAGCACGTTTATCTTTCGTTTATCTTTCATCAGATCCGAACCTCGGATGGATGATCAACACCACGGACAGCCACATCGTTTCCGAGAAAACAGCGACAGAAGATCGTAATTATAATAGGGCTCTATGGATGCGCGTGCATGTTTTCGTGTGGGCGTTGCTAGCAACCGGCTCAGGGCTAAACGTTTTTTTTTTTTTTGCTATACTGTTTTATATCCATCTAAAGTGATATAAAATGTATATATACGTCAGCCACAGCAGCAGTCAGTATGTTAAGTCTCTCTATGCTGCGTGCTGCAGGCTGTCTGCGACTAGGACACAATGTTAAGATCATGTGGCCTCTTTTTTTTATTTTATTTAACCTTTATTTAACCAGTAAAAACCACATTGAGACTGAAGTCTCTTTTACAAGTGTGAACTGGCCAGAACAATAGGCAAAATAAGTGACACAACTCTGCCAGTAAACAAAAAAACAACAAAAAAAAAACAGGACAGACATACAATGCTCATAAATACAGTACCCACTACCAAAGAAGCTAAAAGGGAGAACAGGAACGCGACCAGTAAGGACTAAAAGATCTAAGCAACGGAAATTGCTAGTCGACTAAAAAAAGCAAGCAGACAGTTGCTATACGTCAAAGCAGGAGCAGTGTATGGGAAGTGTGCCCATGGCAATCCATTTAAAGCTTACTAGGGGAATCACAGCAGCCAGTTTGAGTCTGGACTGTAGGTCATTCCAAGACCAGGGTCCGAAATAAGCGATGCTTTTTTTCCCAGCCTCAGATTTTGTTGGGGGCACGACATAGCGTAACCAACCATTTGATCTGAGGTTGAGAGAGTTTTGGACAAGTTCAAATTTAGAACCAATGTAACGTGGGAGGTTACCAAGAATGGCTTTATAAATGAGAGTATACCAATGTAGCAACCTGCGAGACGTTAAGGAATACCAACCCACAAGGGCGTACAGAGTACAGTGATGAGTCCTATAGGGGGAATTGGTTATAAACCTCAATGCAGCATGAAACAGGGGGTCAAGTTTGCTCAGAGTTGAGGAACTAGCAAAGCGGTAGACAGTATCTCCATAATCAAGCTGCGACATGAAAAGGCCTGTAACCAGCTTTTTGCGAGAAGCATTAGAAAAGCAGGACTTCATTCTGTAGAAGAAGCTCAGTGTGAACTTAAGCTTTTTTGCCAAGGTGTCAATGTGGTGTTTGAAGTTTAACTTGTTGTCCAACCAAATCCCAAGATATTTATACAACTCAACCCATTCGATGGATACTCCATCCAGAGTGGTGATATTTGAGGGGACATTGACTAGGCTATTTGGAGAAAATAGCATGGCCTTGGTTTTGTGGCCGTTTAATAGCAATTTGCTGTTTAGCAGTTCATGCTGCAAGGAGACAAAGTCAGAGGCCAAGTTTGACACTGCCACATCAAGTGAGGGGGCACAGGAATACAGAATTGTGTCATCTGCATACATATGATACCTACTATGCTTGGATTGACTACAAATATGGTTCACATACAGCAGAAAAAGCAAAGGTCCTAGAATGGAACCTTGAGGGACTCCTTTCTCTAGGGTGATAGAGTCAGACAGTGTGTCACCAAATTTAACACACTGTGTGCGGCCAAATAAGTAGCATTTAAACCAGCCTAGCACATTATGGCGAAAACCAGTATTCGAGAGGACATTTAGCAAAACATGATGGTCCACGGTGTCAAATGCCTTGCTAAGGTCAATGAATAAGGCTGCACAGAACGATTTTGAGCCCAGGGCATCCCTGATGTCATCCATGACATTAAGGCATGCTGTCACAGTACTATGTTTTGCCCTGAAGCCAGACTGCATTGGGTTTAGAATCGTATGTGCATCAAGAAAGAGTTTAACCTCATGTGGCCTCTACATGCTGGATCTGCTGGATAGAAGTACTGGAGCGGACTACTGGAAAGGATTGCTTGGATCGTAGCGTTCGATCGGTCATTTTCGCTGCCAATCTACGTTTTTTGGGCTGATATCGGGCCGGAAGCCAATCTGAAGATTGGATCGCAGCATACCTAGTGAAAACATTTTGCACTGAAAACACGCGCCTGCTGTTACACAAAGAAGTGTGCTGACTCTCTGGAGAATACTGAACAGTGCTATAATTAAGATCTGTTAAGTGTGCACCATTCTGTCAAAGCACTCTCCCCATGTGACCTTGTTTCAGGACACATAATGGCTTGCAAAGCTATGCTATCTGGCAGACCTACTATACTAATACTATATTCAGCAACATGAACAAATTGAATGTGTCTGTCTGCAGGGGAAGGGGACACCAGCATTCTGAAGCTGCATTACAAGAAGGGTGGTTGACGGAAGAAAGCAGAGTTTTGGGGAAACTGCAATGTGTACAATATAATATAATTTATTTTCTGGGAATCATGTTGGGGACCGCAATGGGCCCCTTTCAGGACCACATGCGGCTCCGAAAACCAGAGTTTAAATAATGCAGAAATAAGCAATTTCACTTAGACCCATATGGGGTCCCACAAATGCAATAAAAGTGACAGTGTTAGAAACATTTTTTCTTCTTCTAAATGAGTCATGTGACAACGCTTTTCACATCTGCTCACGGGTCTTTTTAACCCCCTTATGGCTATTGACGTAATGAATCCCTTATGGTCACAGATGTAATTGACGTAATAGTTTAATTCCCTGTAATCGGGGGCTTAATGTAGCAAAATGTAGCAACTTTTAGCTTGTTTGGCTAACGGCCGTAATCTACCTAAAACCGGCCGAAATCCGTGCGTGCACGCTCTCGCATGCACATGCGCGGTCTTTATGTGCATCGCTGCGTAAAACGCGATATTTTGGGCTTGATTAGAGCTTAATTTGACTTAGTTATTAAAATCAACGATGATCGCTTAGCATCCCAGACATCTGACAGTGCAGCACAGTCCAAAACTATTACCAGATGTTATTGTTCGTTAAACCGGAAGTGACATCGCCAGATTCGCTCTATTTGGTCAAAATCTGCATAATGGTGACGTTACCGCCACCATCAGGACTGGGTATAATACTAAAGGATTGCCGTTTCAGAATGGGATATTGTGTGTATATCACAGATTATTCTATTGGCATTAAAATGACGAATTAAACATAATGAATAGTGCAGGCAGAAGGCACAATCGACTGTTAATTAGGCTGGCCATAAACCATAGTTGAAATGCTACTTCCCTACCACAGCTTCCCCGGGTCCGGATGGTTGCAACCCACAACTTAGACAGTCCTGCATGGGTGTATATAGGCAAAGCAGCCTGGAGGAGATGCTGCTCTCTCCTTTCTGCATATTGATTCCCTTCCTGTGCAGTGATATGGATTGATATGCCCTGGATTGATTCTTGTTTGGCTGCTCTGCACCCCAGCTCTGATAGTCTTGTCTTAATCTACCCACAATCCCCTGCGACATCACTCTGGGGCTAAGGTGACTGTCTTACCACAACCCTTCGCACGCACGCACGGACGCACGCGAGCGCACGCACGCACGCACGCACACACACACACACACACACACACACACACACACACACACACACACACACACACACACACACACACACACACACACACACACACACACACACACACACACACACACACACACACACACACACACACACACACACACACACACACACACACACAGGCAAGTACTGCTTTCTGATGCCTTGAACTTTGACAGATTGTTGAAATTTTCTTTTTTTCTTCACAAGGCTAAAACCCTAAAGTGGATGTTAACACCCATGCTGAGAACTGAAGGACCACAGCAGCACTACAGCAGCAGTAGACATTCCGACAGTAGTGCCATCTGCACAGCATAATCTCTCTCTGTCTTCTCATCGCAATATGATGTAATCAGAACTATAATTCCTTGAGAGATTTGAAGATCAGCCTCGCAAGCCAGATGTGTGAACGTCGATTGATCACGGCGTCAGACATCTGTCCAATCTCTCGACAACAATGTCGAGAGATTCTATACTCAGGGGTGCACACAAGCGGTGCGCCAGTGCGCATGCATCGTCAAAACGTTTGGTGCGCGGTAGATCAAAGGCATGGAGGCGCATTTGCGCACCAGCTGAGAGACAGGGATTTAGAGAATGCTGACAGGCATTCAAAAGGAATTCAAATGAGATGTTAACGTCCTGTAAGTAGACTTAGAAATAAAACTAGTGTTGACTAATCATTACAAATGGCTCTTATTTTGATGAGGCAGTTTCTGCACAGAAAGTCCGTTTCACTTGTAAACAAGCTACAGTACGATGGATGAGCTGTCAAAGTGCTAGTTGCTAAACCACGTTAGCGACCATGTTTACAAAATGAAAACTGTCACTTTAATTGTCTTAGACAATGTAGGTTACACACGCTGGAATTAAACATGGAACCTGCAGGCAGCATTAGGTGAGTAATTCATTGTATATGTGTTGGACGTTTGTGGTTGTGCTAGAGATGAACGGACAGGTGCTGCCAGTGGGATATACTGCTGCTTAACGACGACACTGTCTGTGACTAGGTGTACTAGTGTAGCTTTGCATCAGTTGCATCTGCCCGTGTGAAAGCAGCATAACGTTGTGGCAGGATACGAACGTCTGAAACGTCTGAAAAATAAAATGAGCGCTTTGGAAAATATTATGCCCCCCCTGCTGATTCGTGACCTGGAGCCGACACTGCTTGCTGTGTAGAGACCCATTCACTCTGCTGTGTAGAGACCCATTCACTCTGCTGTGTAGAGACCCATTCACTCTCCTTCAGCCCTCTTTCCTCTGTGTAGAGACCCATTCACTCTGTGTAGAGACCCATTCACTCTGTGTAGAGACCCATTCACTCTGTGTAGAGACCCATTCACTCTCCTTCAGCCCTCTTTCCTCTGTGTAGAGACCCATTCACTCTCCTTCAGCCCTCTTTCCTCTGTGTAGAGACCCATTCACTCTCCTTCAGCCCTCTTTCCTCTGTGTAGAGACCCATTCACTCTCCTTCAGCCCTCTTTCCTCTGTGTAGAGACCCATTCACTCTGTGTAGAGACCCATTCACTCTGTGTAGAGACCCATTCACTCTGTGTAGTGACCCATTCACTCTCCTTCAGCCCTCTTTGCTCTGTGTAGAGACCCATTCACTCTCCTTCAGCCCTCTTTCCTCTGTGTAGAGACCCATTCACTCTGCTGTGTAGAGACCCATTCACTCTGCTGTGTAGAGACCCATTCACTCTGCTGTGTAGAGACCCATTCACTCTCCTTCAGCCCTCTTTCCTCTGTGTAGAGACCCATTCACTCTCCTTCAGCCCTCTTTCCTCTGTGTAGAGACCCATTCACTCTCCTTCAGCCCTCTTTCCTCTGTGTAGAGACCCATTCACTCTCCTTCAGCCCTCTTTCCTCTGTGTAGAGACCCATTCACTCTCCTTCAGCCCTCTTTCCTCTGTCTAGAGACCCATTCACTCTCCTTCAGCCCTCTTTCCTCTGTGTAGAGACCCATTCACTCTCCTTCAGCCCTCTTTCCTCTGTGTAGAGACCCATTCACTCTCCTTCAGCCCTCTTTCCTCTGTGTAGAGACCCATTTACTCTCCTTCAGCCCTCTGTCCTCTGTGTAGAGACCCATTCACTCTCCTTCAGCCCTCTTTCCTCTTCCTGTGTAGAGACCCATTCACTCTCCTTCAGCCCTCTTTCCTCTGTGTAGAGACCCATTCACTCTCCTTCAGCCCTCTTTCCTCTGTGTAGAGACCCATTCACTCTCCTTCAGCCCTCTTTCCTCTTCCTGTGTAGAGACCCATTCACTCTCCTTCAGCCCTCTTTCCTCTGTGTAGAGACCCATTCACTCTCCTTCAGCCCTCTTTCCTCTGTGTAGAGACCCATTCACTCTCCTTCAGCCCTCTTTGCTCTGTGTAGAGACCCATTCACTCTGCTGTGTAGAGACCCATTCACTCTCCTTCAGCCCTCTTTGCTCTGTGTAGAGACCCATTCACTCTGCTGTGTAGAGACCCATTCACTCTCCTTCAGCCCTCTTTGCTCTGTGTAGAGACCCATTCACTCTGCTGTGTAGAGACCCATTCACTCTGTGTAGAGACCCATTCACTCTCCTTCAGCCCTCTTTGCTCTGTGTAGAGACCCATTCACTCTCCTTCAGCCCTCTTTCCTCTGTGTAGAGACCCATTCACTCTGCTGTGTAGAGACCCATTCACTCTGTGTAGAGACCCATTCACTCTCCTTCAGCCCTCTTTGCTCTGTGTAGAGACCCATTCACTCTCCTTCAGCCCTCTTTCCTCTGTGTAGAGACCCATTCACTCTGCTGTGTAGAGACCCATTCACTCTCCTTCAGCCCTCTTTGCTCTGTGTAGAGACCCATTCACTCTCCTTCAGCCCTCTTTCCTCTGTGTAGAGACCCATTCACTCTCCTTCAGCCCTCTTTCCTCTCTGTGTAGAGACCCATTCACTCTGCTGTGTAGAGACCCATTCACTCTGTGTAGAGACCCATTCACTCTGCTGTGTAGAGACCCATTCACTCTGTGTAGAGACCCATTCACTCTGTGTAGAGACCCATTCACTCTGTGTAGAGACCCATTCACTCTGTGTAGAGACCCATTCACTCTGTGTAGAGACCCATTCACTCTGTGTAGAGACCCATTCACTCTCCTTCAGCCCTCTTTCCTCTGTGTAGAGACCCATTCACTCTGTGTAGAGACCCATTCACTCTGCTGTGTAGAGACCCATTCACTCTGCTGTCTAGAGACCCATTCACTCTCCTTCAGCCCTCTTTGCTCTGTGTAGAGACCCATTCACTCTCCTTCAGCCCTCTTTGCTCTGTGTAGAGACCCATTCACTCTGCTGTGTAGAGACCCATTCACTCTGTGTAGAGACCCATTCACTCTGCTGTCTAGAGACCCATTCACTCTCCTTCAGCCCTCTTTCCTCTGTCTAGAGACCCATTCACTCTCCTTCAGCCCTCTTTCCTCTGTGTAGAGACCCATTCACTCTGCTGTGTAGAGACCCATTCACTCTGTGTAGAGACCCATTCACTCTCCTTCAGCCCTCTTTGCTCTGTGTAGAGACCCATTCACTCTGCTGTGTAGAGACCCATTCACTCTGTGTAGAGACCCATTCACTCTGCTGTCTAGAGACCCATTCACTCTCCTTCAGCCCTCTTTCCTCTGTCTAGAGACCCATTCACTCTCCTTCAGCCCTCTTTCCTCTGTGTAGAGACCCATTCACTCTGCTGTGTAGAGACCCATTCACTCTGTGTAGAGACCCATTCACTCTGCTGTGTAGAGACCCATTCACTCTGTGTAGAGACCCATTCACTCTGCTGTGTAGAGACCCATTCACTCTGTGTAGAGACCCATTCACTCTCCTTCAGCCCTCTTTGCTCTTCCGGTGCTGCGTCTGTTTTTCATGCCTAATAACAACTCACATTGTAATGGGAGTTTCCGACAGATTCAGCTGCGGAGCTCTGAATTCTTTTTTTGAAGGATTAGACTGAATTAAAACAGGGCTTAAGTGAATGCTATATTTTTGTATTTTCTTTTTTTGCGAAACAGCTACAGTATATGAATTGGTTCTGAGTGGATCAAATGTGGGTTGTGAGTTGACTACAGAAACTAAAATCACCTACAGGTAAAAAAGAAAGAAAGAAAAGAAAAAGGAATACCATCAGTATTGTGCGTGGTGGTCTCCTCATCAATATGCATTCAGCTCCCTTATTCATAATGTGATTGGTGCCATGCACCACCTGTCAAGTCATTTCAATATTTTGACATGGGGTGTCATAACAGTGACATAAATGCACACAAATATAAAGAGATGGAGAAAGACAGCCTCTGGATTATCTCTGCAGGCCTCCGAGACCACTTTTATTCTCCCCTTGGCTGAGCTTGCATCCTTTTCAAGCTTAGTTAGTAATACAAAGGCCTTAACACTGATTAATTACCCCATTAGCTGGTTAATTACTCTATTAATATCTCTATTGTAAAACAGTACACGATGTGAATGTTGGCTGGTGCCGTCATCATATCTCACAGCCACCTGCGGTTTGCAGTGATCGTTAAGAGCCTTGACGATCAAGCTAGCTAACAAGCTCGGCGTTATCGGAAAATGTTCTTTGCAGCACTTTTGACCTTCGCGGTGGCTGAGTACGGGATCACATTCTCCGATAGAAATCTTCCTTATCAGTTAGCTTTGTGCAATTGTGCACGTTTCTCGTGCTTTAAGGTTGTAAAATTAGCATTTAAATATGCTTATTGTTACCGTCACGCATTGACGGAAACAAAGTGCAACACACGCTACTGCTTTGGCAAAGAACAGTGAAAAGGGCAACTATTGTGCCTGTGTGTGTGTGTGTGTGTGTGTGTGTGTGTGTGTGTGTGTGTGTGTCTGTGCGCGTATGGCCGGAGTAATGAAAATAAAAAGTCATTTTGACAGCTACAGTACTTGACCTTGCTCTCCTATCGTTTTACAACAGACAGACACTCGCACACACGTGCGCACACACACACCATTGTGTGCGTGTGTGTGCACGCGCACATGTGTGTGTGTGTGACTGCTGCCTCTAGGCGGCACTCTGTAACAGCTTGATGACTCTCCCTCTGTCTTTCTGCACGCACACGCACATGCGCGCACACACACACACACACACACACACACACACACACACACACACGGTCCTATCAGCAGTCACGGAGAATTCCTTCTTTCTTGCACCGGCTCTTAGTTACCATGGAAACCAATAAAAGAGCGGTTTGAGATGGGGGGGGGGGGGGGGGGGTGGGGGTGTTGGGTGGGATGAAACAGTGACTGAGGGAAAAAGAGGAAACAGGAAAAAAAGGAGCAGTGGAAGAACCAGAGAGAGAGAGAGAGAGAGAGAGAGAGAGAGAGAGAGAGAGAGAGAGAGAGAGAGAGAGAGAGTGTTAATAGCAGACCTACAAGCTCAAATCGCATCAGTGACACCACGTTCGCTGTGAGCTTGTAGGTCGGCTATTGTCGCTGTGCGACAAAGTATGACTGGGGCCAGAGAGAGAGAACGGAGGAGAACAGAGGGAGGAAAAGAGGAGACAGCTAGAGAGCGCAAGAGGAGATGTATTATTTAAAGAGGTCTCACCCTTTCTAATGAGTTTGGTCTAAGAAGCCTCAGGAGTCGCCCCAAAGATAGAAAGAAGCATAACTTCTGGAAACTCAACAGAAGGGAGCTGTATGTGTGATATCAGTCAGTCAGTCAGTCAGTCACCCTCATACGTTATAATTGACATCCCCACTTTGCTGGGACGTGGTCATGGCAATGTGTTGTAAGCAATATTATATAGAGAGTTTATTGTTGTCAGCAATGAGGCACTAGCACCGGATTCTCGAAGCATCGCTCCAGTCAAATCGCTAATCTGGTGTCGGGATCTCTTATCTGTATATCCGTGATCTCTTTCTTTCGTCCATGACCCACACTTCATGACCACAGGTGAGAGTAGGGACAATGATGACTGATGGTGCCTTGTGGCTCAGATCTCTTTCCGTCAACAGAGCTGTACAGCGACCGCAAAACCGCTGCTCCTCAGTCTCCCTCAAACATGCCAGCATGCCCTCTGTTCATCACCCCATGAACCATATGGGAGAAACAAGCATGACTTTTACATGAGAATTTGACACGGTGGAACTATACTCTAGATGGGTGCAGTCAGTAGAGCACAAATGTCCACCAGGAGGCATGCAACCCATCAAATTCACCAGACATACAGAATGTTAACCATCATTCTGTGATATGTCTGGTTTTTGATGACAACTGTGTCCTTTTATGCCCATATATGGAGTTCTTCGTCAGGCAGCTGACATAGACACTGGGTAGGGGCCCTGTCCAGAGCACGGGCAGAGGCCTATTCGGGGGGGTTCTGACAACCGTGTGTCCGACGGACTCGACACTGGGCACTGCACCCCCTGTGGTGGGTGGTTCTCCAGTTACGTGGATTACAGACATGCAGACGTACAGAGACTTGATGCATTTATAGTTAGAAGTCTGGGGGTTGAAAAGGCACTGGGCCATGGGGGGGAAGAGCTATGATGATAAATCATGTTGACTGTTAAAAGTTTTGTTTCAATTATTCGTGTACGAAACACAAATCAGCCCTCGAATCTAAATGACAGCGGCCCTCATATCTGTCAAAAATTCAAAATATAGTAAACATAATTAAGTAGTTAGAGCATGCAGCCAAAGCACGTCAACCAGCTTATCGGTCAGTCAATGAAAGTAATACAAACAAAAGGGTCAAGCATGATATGGCTTATAGGGTAGGACAAGTCCTCGTGTGTATTTTGCACTCCATACAGAAATGCATTGCACAGGCAAATACATTCATATTTAGATAACACTTGCAGCATACATTGCACTCTATGGAAGGAATCTGAGGGCAAAAAGATCACAAAGAATGTCTAAGTGATTAAGTGCAAAATGCAAGAACTAACTTAACCCAGAAGTACAAATAGGCTAATTATCTCCTCTAGGCCGACAGGACAGGCCCAGGGGGCAAGAATTATGTGTTCACCACTGTCCGACCGTACATGTGTGTGTGTGTGTGTGTCTCTCTCTCTTATGAAACATACAGTAATTAAATATTGTGATGCAGTGTCGGATATACATATCTGTACATGAGTTCTCCATCAAGGAGTACTACATTAGCACATAAAATCGCCTCTAGCTGAATGTACTACGAGCGGAAGTATTCACTCGGTGGTGTAAAGAGGGGCCGATCAGCTTTTTCTGTATTGTATATAACCTACAGGGCCAGTGGGAAAGAAACGCCTGGCGCAGAGACCTGGATACAGACACCGAGACCATGAAGATGACCTGGAACCAACTGGTGAGAACGGCTTAAGACAGAGATCGCTTGTTGATGTAATATATGCTTCAGAAGGGGTAGTAGGCGTAAGTAAGTATATGAACCGACCACCTGGAAAAAAGTTACAAGCTTTTTGAATATGGAGGCACGTTCAAGATCATGTTGAGCCGTCTGCTGAAGTCATAGGGCAGACTAAAACAAATACTGGTTTCAAGGTGGTTGTTGTTGTTGAAGACAAATATGATTCCTTATACTGTACTAGCTTTCATCAGTGAGCTACGACAGATGTTAAAGTAACTTTTCCAACAATGATTATTACAGGAAATGAAAAGGCAAGACCCTTAAAAGGGATCAAAATAGAAACAAGTGGTCTAAAGAAGGTGGATGCTTGAGGTTAAATCACCCGCCCCAGTCAGACGAGACGTGTGATTGTGACTGAGTTGAATTGATTGCCTGAAGCACTGCAGTCTTGGCATCATTAGGGCCATGATCATGATAATCATGATGCATTTGTGAAATGCAATGAATCTGACAAAAAATATATGTATACATTATGATTCACCTTTTCCCCTTTGACTACAGTGCAAAGCTGAAATAAAGCTACTAATGCTCATAGAAATATGATGCCAGGATCAATTACAAAAAGCCATGAATCTATTGTCAGATTGAATTTCAAGGGCTTTCAGACTTTCAGACAATTATGTTTCATTTGACAGAACATCATTACGGGGTTGTCCATTAATAGCCCTCAAAAGTGAATAAAAACATCAATACTGCATCAGTTTATCAATACAGCATGATGGGGTAAAGTATATCTTCATCTTATGGTGGATCAATTTTTACACCCAACCCTGTCTGCTAATGAACACAAGCGCTTTATGTTCACACAAAATGAAACAAGAATGCTTAGTATTGTAAATTCTGCAAGCGCCTTGTTGAACACACTAAGGAAATGTAGCCAGCAACTTGGGATGGCTGCATTATCCGCCTGGCTGAGTAGGTAATAGCAAAATGGTAAATGGTGCATTTACTGTATATGGTGCCTTTATCCACAGAGCTCTAAGATGTGCATTCATTCACATACACCAATAGTGGAGGAAACCAGGCAAGGCACAGACCTGCTCATCAAGAGCAGTTGAAGAGAATCATCAGAATATCGCTGGTTTGAAATGCCGGACAATAGTTGCAAAATCTGGGAAAGGACTTCAGTCAGGCGCCATATATGTCCAAGGAAACTGAGATGACACTCGCAAAAAAGTTTTATTTTCGTTATTTACTACTGTTAATGTCGGTAAAAGAAAAGCTTTTAATTTGGGGGTCACTTTTATCTCTTATAATGATCTTTAGGGCTTGCACACTAGATTTTTAGCTTTTAGAAATGTCCTTGAGACCTTAGAAAGTATCTGAACAATCACCTCATCTAAGAAATATGACATAGGCTGTAAATGTAAGTGTCAGTATGAGCTACAATGAATGGACAATGTGGACTGTTTGCAGCTTGTTTTTCATTGGTTGCTCTAAAATTGCTACTCTGGGTACAATGATCTCATCTGTACTTCTCCATACACACCTCTTCCCGTGTATATCTCTCTCTCTCTGACGAGACTTTGTTAAACAGCATTCACAGGAGCTTTTGTGAGGTCATTAAAAAGTGTGTATTTGTGTGTGCTCCTGTTTGTGTGTGTATACTATGCCTGTGCGTGTGTGTGTGTGTGTGTGTGCGTGCGTGCGTGCATGCGTTCACTTTAAAATGCATCTCTTGTTCTGCCAGTTCTCCCTGATTTGCATATTTAACTCACATGGCACTGGTCACATGCAAACGCTGTATTGCACGCACAGTCACATTATGTGCAGCCACCTCCCCCCCACATGCACACACACACTTGACAACGTTGCCTCCTTTATTCTATGTACTGTCAATCAAATAGACATTCCATCCCTCAAACTGTTCACACACGCATGCACACACACTCGCTCGCTCACGCGCAAACACACACACGCAAACACGCACTCACGTGCATAGGCCTACATGCGCACGTATGCGCACACACACTTGACAAAGTTGCCTCCTTTATTCTATGTACTGTCAATCAAATAGACAGTCCATCCCTCAAACTGTTCACACACGCATGCACAGCACACACACTCGCTCACACGCATGTGCATGTGCGTGAGTGTGCGTGCACACACACACACACACACACACACACACACACACACACACACACACACACACACACACACACACACACACACACACACACACACACACACACACACACACACACACACACACACACACACACACACACACACACACACGATTGACGATTGTGAGCTCTGGACCAGTCAATCATCATCTGTCTTCATCTCCATCTCCATCGTCTCAAAATACATAAATATAGAAAGTACTGTACAGTAGGCCTATATGACTGCTGGACAAACCTATAAATTAAGAAGCCAAGTGTGCATGCGTGCGTGTAATGGGAGGTCTCCTACCTTTACACGAGGGCAGAGCCGTGTCCCACGCCGGCTTCCCGTCGTGGCCCAGGACACACGTGATGGTGGCTCCGCCCACAGTTGTGTAGCCATGGTGACAGTGATAGGTGACCTGAGAGGCCAGCTTGTAGTCGTAACCCGTGCGGCTGCCGTTCATGATGTTCCCGGGGTCGAAACACGCCTCCCTTGGCTTTTCTGTGGGAAGATAACAAGAATGACACGAGTATCATTAATTGCCAGGTGAAACAATTAGTGCTGTACCTAGTCATGATTGGCTGCCCCTAAGCCAACCGACCCCATACTCTGAAACGCGGCCGAAGCCAATGGTCTGAGCCACATGTAGCCACTCGTGTAGTAGCGACCTAGTCATGATGAAGTCTCAACCCAGACTGCAAAGCTGTAGAGGTGGAAAGCCTGGTGAGTGGTGAAGCGAGGTTAGCAACTCTGCAGCGCAGAGCCACTGACAACAGTAGCTAACGTATGAGCTAACTGTCTGTACAGGAAAGCCATAACACAACACAATGATTGAACCAACAAAAGAACGTTGGAAACGAACAAAAACAACGGTTGCGAGATTGTGAAAAAATAATAATAATGGGGGGACAGATACACAACAGAGCACTGTTAAAAATGGGGCTGTTTTTTTTGTCTCGCAAAAAGAGGCTGTGTCACTGGACTAGTCTGCACCTTGAATAATTCCTTCATTCATTCAAGTTTTATTTATTCTAGAAATTACACTGAGTAATTTCAGAGTAATATCATGTTAAAAAAAACATCACAATACATCAGAAGATCAGGAAAAGGAAAACAAAAGGTATAATAAAATGGCTTTGCAGTAATATCCTGTCCTCCTACTGCAGATACACTGATGGTTGGTTCTACAAGGAAGACAGATAATGATCAGGTGTGCTAAATAACCCCTACCGGGTGCATTTGAATGCTTCCACAGTTAACTCCATACACTTACTGTATGGTATATGGCTCTTTTCCACTAAGAGAATTATGGCCCTTTCAGACGACGGACACGCCTAGTAATTCATTTTCAGTGAGAGGAGTGCGTTTATTTTGGATGCACGGATAAGTTGAGGGGCGACAACGCAAGTGTATTGACACGAAATTGTAGAGTGAGTGCTCGTTTCGTGCGCACGGCCGCCGTGGCTGACTAGACCTGGATTGTGTTGAGCTTCTTTTTTTGTCACGCTTGCGTTGTCGCGCCCCTCGTGAGCAGCAGACCTGGAGCAGGAACGTCTGCATGACGCGTTCCCCGTATTTCACAGGTTCTGTATTTGTTTCCATATTATGCCATGGCTCAGTTTCAGATATCGCAACGCGTCGTTGATCTTGTAGATCTGCTATGTTCGCCCCATATGCGGCAGCTATAAGGGACAATGCTGGGGTTCATGTGGTTAAATCATAGACTGGGTTAAATGGACAGTGGGGATTTCGCTGTGTCAGACCCGCATATAAACTGAAAAGCAATATACTAGATAAGCATATAGTCAGGTCCTGGATGCAGACAGTGCGGAAAAGGAACTACAGTACATTTGTACTTTTTCCTCTTTAAAAAAAAAAGCTTTTAGGTACTAGTTACTGTACTTTGTAGATTTAGATTAATTACACATTGATCAACAAAGCCCTATTTCACACTGGCTATTAAAAAAACAAATAGCCGAGCTCACAAGTTCAGGTACTTTTTTACAAAGCTAGACACATTTAGAAAAGTTAAATTCCTTTTCTTTGTAACTGTAGGTGTAATTTGATACACCTCCAGTTACTATAATACTTCATTACATGGCTTGGTTGAATGCTTGATTCTGATTGGTCAATCGCTGAATTCAGCGGTGAGTTATGTCTTGATAATGACCGCTCCGCTTTATAACAGGCCTCTGCCTAATCAAACCCTCTGAGCACCAGCTGTGTGGCTGCGCCACACTTGATTTACTGCTGTTTCCAACATGACAGCCATGTAAACACACACACACACACACACACACACACACACACACACACACACACACACACACACACACACACACACACACACACACACACACACACACACACACACACACACACACACACACACACACACACACACAATGTCATTTACAGCGAGAAATAGCGAGAAATAGACGAAGCAGTACCTGGAAATGGATTATGATCACCCCATGTTATTCTCCATAGAGAAATTACTTCCGTGAACCAGGGGAATCGAGGGGATGAGCGAGTGACGTCAGGACTTCGGCGCTCTATAGTCATTCTTATTAGTGATCTAATCTGTGTTCTTTTCTGGTGGTAGTAGGCCTGTCAACATCATTACATAACCACCTCATCATCCATTATTTGAGGCTCTGGGGGCTACAAGCTCTAGGAGTAGGAGCTCTCTGGTAGATCTGTAATTTGAGCAATCTGAAAGTATTACATTATTAAGGATAATGGCCTCTTTTGGCCATTATCTTTGGCCATTACCCCCCCTCTCCTTCTGCACCATACTCCTTGCTGAGATGAGCTGCCGTTCATTTCCTTGTTTACGGCTCAGAAAGAAGGCCTCGTATCTCCTAATCTAGGACTTTAGCGTGTTCATCGCGAGGTAAGCAAGCAACATTATGCCTCCCGGTTTTGGGGGACAGGGAAAGGGACAAGAACGGAAGGCGGGGCTTTTCAGAATAAAATCTCCCATATGTGCTGGCACTCTAGTGTCTTTATTTGAAGAAATCCCGGCACTAGTTTGTTTTTGTTTTTCAATGCCAAAACACACTTCAATAATGAATCTCAATTATTTGTATGAAAATCATCAACTAAGATGTCATGATGACAACTTTAGGTATAGTACGACTGGTAAACTGGAAGTTGAGTAATATCCTAATTTAGTCCTAATTAATGCACACCTACGGGGGACAGGTGCGTCGGCTAAATGAACCGGAAGAGTAGGGGAAAAAAACAAAATGGAATCCTGCACACTGTCTTCACTTACACTTTTCTGGAGGTTTGGATTGTTTTCTTACCTTGCTATGATCAAACTAGTCCATTCTATGAATTATTTTGCTCCGTTGTGCAGTTTAATAGCAAATTAAGAAATTAAAATAGGGCCTCATTTACTTCCATTGTAACGGGGAAAAGGCACTTAAAAGTAATTGTTTTAGCACATAAATGAACAAAACAAAAGCTGATTCTGACAGTATATCCCACGTTTGCAAGGCCCTATATACTGTCAGAATCAGCTTTTGTTGCGTTCGTTTATGTGCTAAAAGAGTGACTTTGAGAGCTTCCCCTTGTGAATGCTTTTATCTTGTTAATGCCAATATGAACTAACAAATTACTTCCCTGCTCCACGTCCCTTCTCCATCAGAGTAATTACCTGGACAGCTGAATTTACGCTCATTCTAAAATGCAGTGTGAAGGAAAATGAGAGTGCCAACATCAGTTAAATAATACAAATTTATGGAGGCAACAGAGTAGTAAATGGGGACTAATTAAACATTTTAACAACACTATTGGGGAAACTGATGGCACAATTGGACCATCTTAATTGACATGAGTAGCAAAATGCTAAATGCAGATCTCTGGCTCATGGGATAATAGCTAGAAATGTATGTTTCTTTATTGAGGCAAGCAGGTAGAGCCATGATGTCATTGTTGCAGATGGTGAGTCAGTCAGTCAGTCATAGATAGATAAAAGATACAACAAGAAAACTAACAAACAACAGCATGAGACAGTACGTGACTTGGTAAAACAAGATAAAAGTGTATGTACTTTATTATCCCCTTGGGTAAATATGTCCTCTGCATTTGACTAACTACTTAGGAGCAGTAAGCAGCCACAGAGCAGCGCTCGGGGACCAACCACAGTTGTAATGCCAGTAACCTTGGCCAAGGGCACTGGCAGGAGTATACTGCAACATGCATGTGTGGAGGGAGGAAACTGGAGTATCTGGAGGACACCTGACACAGACCACAGGGAGAACATGCGACCACCACACAGAAAGGCCACCCTGGGGAACAAACCCGTGGGATCATTTTCTTGTGAGGCAACTGTACCACATCATACCTGACCGTAAGGGTTGAAACGTTGCGTCTCCTCTTCAATAAAGTCACCTGGGGAGCTCTATTTTCATTAACTGTACCACATAACTTCACTTAGAAGTGCAGTACTTATAGTACTGAAGTCCTAACGTCACTACCATTACCCCTGCGTCACAGTGTAAAAAACAAACAACCATTGATGCTTCATATCCATGTGAGTAAAACCGCCGGGGTGGTTTGTTTATTCTTGGAATAATTCCCCTATGGTAATTCCAACACAAAAAAATAAAGTAATGCATTGACCCAGGAGCATAGTGCCCTCTATCGCCCAAATCGTGATATTAGGTTCCATCACAGAAACATAGTTATAAATAAATGACACATCAATATAGGCCTCCCTGGGCTTCACCACAACAGAATGGAAGAGAATAAAAAAGGCAGTGTTGTGGGGATGCGTGACCATCCAAGTTTGATGGAGTGAACACAGCTAAATTACACGTCAGAAAAGTCTCATATAAGAACGCGTCCTGGTCAGTAAAATAATAGCTTTGAAAGAAAAGAGACAGCATAGAAACCATTGAAAAGAAGTGGTCAACAGGGAAATAAGGGAATATGAGAAAAATAGAGAGAAGGGGTTATTTATTCATTTTTGTGTGTAATTCAAGCAACCCAGCTTTTAATTAAGCCATGCCTATCCCTCTGAGGATGCAGCTATTTCATTTCAGCAGAACAAAGAAAAACTAAAGGACGATTCTGAGATTGGTTTCAAATCAGGGAACAAAACAGATAAAAGTTAATTAGGCATTAGATAGTTTTAAACAAAGTTTAAGTGTTTTTCAAAGGAACAAAAATGGAAGGGGCAATTTATAAGCCGTCATAACACTGTCAGCTAGTTGGTTCATTAGCAGGAAACAGAAGGAAGAAAGACAAGGGAAGTGAAAGGAGGAGAGCAGAGTGGAAGGAGTCAACTACAGTACAAAAGTGTCTTCAATCATGACTTGGCATTCTGCCAGCTTGTTTGATTTTCCGCTATCCTCCAATCAGAGCAAGATTGAGGTCGACAGAAAGAAAACCAAAGGCGGACAGAGAGAGGGTGACAAAGGTGGATTATACTGTAGAAAGACAGGGTGAAAACAGCGAGATTATGGAGGTTGTATTTTAATTAGAGAAGGCGATAATAGAGTGGAAGACAAAAGGTGCAAAACCTACAGTAAAGGCAGAGCGAGTGAGAAAGGAGAAAGAGAGAGAGAGAGAGAGCGATAGCAGAGAGGCTGATAATGTTTTTTAATTAGAGAGAGATGGAGGGTGGAAAAAGGGGGGGGGGGGGGGGGAACAGAGAGTGATTATAAACCTTGACAGAACAGATCTCTCGCCAGCCTAACAACTAATGATGAGTTCCAGATTGATTATAGCTTCCAAATCACCTCCACTGTCAAACCAAGGTCTGTAAGAGACCTGCAGTCTCCAAGTGCAGGAACCACAGCTCATAATATGGGCTAAAGTGCATCCACCAATCCAACAGCACCACCTTGCCAAGAACAATTGCAATGATTCCTTGTGAATAATCAACAGTCAACAAAAGAACAAAACAATGTCAACGCTACAATTAAGAGCAATTAATAACGAGAAGCTACGTCGACGTCGCAAGCATGCATCCGCCTGGGTGACGGCAGACTGCTGGGCGAGCGCTGGCGCGGGGTCAGATCAACATATGGAATGAATTATGTACTGGCCATATATGGAGCGTGACTTGGGTGTACACGGTTTGATGAGGTCAGATCAATATATGGAATGTCAGAACTGGTCAGCTCCATATATGGAGATTTAAGGGGGAAGTGTCTTGAGTGTACAGGGTTTGGTGAGGTCTGGCCATATATGGAGCGTGTCTTGAGTGTACAGGGTTTGATAAGGTCAGATCAACATATGGAATGTCAGAACAGGTCAGCTCCATATAGTCTATGGAGATCAAAGGGTGGCAGTGGAGGGCAGTGTCTTGAGTGTACAGGGTTTGATGAGGGCCCAGGTAGGACCGAGCCTTAATTGTCAGGCCTGCTGAGAACTCTAGTTTTCACCGGCTGCCGGATACGGCCATATGTGGAACGTGTCACGAGGCGTGACGGAATGACGACCATATATGGCGGCGTGACAACAAACAACACGTCCTGAGGCTGTGTTTGGATGGTGAAGGTGTGTCCTCCTGACGTGATGTCATGAGAGTTGAAACCTACCACCACTGGATACATACTGTATACAGACTGATGCACTTCCCTTTTATTAGGGCTCTAATCGCTGATCTGCTCTGGGAGCAGGACTGCTAAACTAGAAGTTTAGTCATTATTATTAGTGATCTAATCTGTGATCTTTTCTGGTGATAGTAGGCCTGTCACAATTATTACATAATCGCCCCATCATCCATTATCTGAGGCTCCGTGAGCGAAAGGCTCTAAAATCTCTCTGGTAGATCAGTTATTTTAGCTATTTTTGTTGATAGCTTTATTTTAACAATGTAAGTCCCGCTCAATCCATCTCCATCTGACCGTCTGGCGTCTACGCACTTGCTCGCTCACGGCAAACTGAGACTTAAGAGCTCTTCTGCTATAGGCTATAGGCCTGGAATAGGCCAGTCTTTTGCTCAGTGCTGCTGACGGCCTGGACACAAACTATTGTATCACCTTTCTGAGTTCATCTTCAAATAATGTGTCCGCTGGGTCCGACCAAGGCTGGTCAGATTGTATATGTGGAACCAGGGGAGTTGGAACAGTGCAGAGGCAGAATGACTGATTTCCATGCCTTTACTTGGAGTTCATAACAGGAGTCATAAAACTTGAAAATGGAACAAATATTCAGGAACACAAGAAACATACAGGCTGATGCACTGGGACATTCAATGACGATCTGACAACCACTGAAGGAACAGACAGGATAGGGAACTAATGACCGGACAAGGCTCAGCTGGAGTGGGCAGGGAACCTATACAGGTAAAAATGAGAAGTGGCTAACAAGATGACAGGGTGGAAAGGGGGGGTAAAATACAGGACACAGCTGACGAGGTTAACACAAGACAGGGGAGTAAAGAAAGTGATGGGCTGGGGGAGGGGAACAAGAACACAGTAAAGGAGAGGGTGATGCAGGCTTTGTCGCCTGGATCAACGACAGGTCTGCTCCAGGTCTGCTCATGAGGGGCGCGGGATCGACGCATAGCGAAAAGAAAAAAAAGCTCACAACAATCCAGGTCTAGTCACCCACGGGCGTGTGCACGAAACGAGCATGCGCGCGACAATTTCACGGGACCGCGCACACGGAAATACGCTTGCGGAATTCTGAGGCAACATAAAACACGAACACACACTTTTTTTTGGGAGGCTGACATCCAACAAGACCTTCAAAGTACATTTAATAGGAGAAAAAAAGTTCAAACCAAATTTAAAGTTTTAATTACCTCTGTAGTCGATGGCAAACCCAGACATGCCCAGCGAGGCGTCAGATCTGAATGCCAGGAACAGGCTGCTGCCGCTGCTCTCTATTCTCTCAGGAGCCTGGTTGCCCTGAAGACTGGCGAGTAACGGTCCATTAGAGTCCTCCCCCTCATAGATGTGCAGGAAGTCATAACTTGGCTCCATGTTGAAACTACGGGAACACAAATGTAATCATCATGTAATTTGGCTTTAAAATACATTAATGCATTAAAAAGTGTATAGCCTCCAGCACCTGAAACGCTGGTCATGCCCATTTAAGCAATTATAATGGAGTCAAACGGAAATATAAATGAAGGCTGAGTGTAAGGTTACTACTGTATATATCGGGGCATATGTAGGCTCTAGCCTGGCAGTGTATCGCGGGTTCGAGTCCCGTTCATGACAACCTTTGCTGCATGGACAAAATGCTCTCCTACTCTCACCTAATGTTTGCCTATTATGACATGCTCCGATTAGGGATGCTAGGGTTCATGTGGTCAAACATGCAAGAGCTCTAGAGTCTCAGAAGAGAACAATTTATTCATTCATTATTTGCCATAACCTTATTCACCCAACAACTGGACTTTAAATGTAACCAATTTAAACTAAAGTGATCCCTTTTCCAAAACTTTTCAGTCCTTACTTTGGCAAATGTAAGTGTTCTGTCTATGTGTTAGCACTACATCCAACCTGCCAAACACAGGCAGAATGTGCATATGAACGCACACACACACGCATGCACGTGCACACGCATGGGCGCGCATGCACACACACACACACACACACACACACACACACACACACACACACACACACACACACACACACACACACACACACACACACACACACACACACACACACACACACACACACACACACACACACACACACGCACAGACAACTTCTTTATTTCTATGTTTGCTCTGAGAAAGTCTGTATGTTAGCTTAGTTTCCCACCTGTCTGTTTAAACCATTCTCCTCTGCTCCGTGTTTGGCTTTCGGTTATAGTCTAGCACTCCAGGGTCGTCTGTTTGTTGAGTGTGTGTGTGTGTGTGTGTGTGTGTGTGTGTGTGTGAGTGTGTGTGTGCATGCGTGTGTGTGTACGTGCACGTGCGTGCGTGCATGAATACATTTGTATTCCTGCCACTACAAAGAACAAAGGCAGGGAATAGGGGAATGGTTGGGTGCTGCATTCATGGTTTGCAGAGGCCTGGCTCACTGGCTTAGTGTCTGTTATAGGGAAACAATGCTAGATATCCTTGACAGGCAAGTCAAGCAAGCCGGAGAAGTCTTTTTTGTAACAGTATTAAAACAAAAACAACCGACTGTAAAGCTATGCGGTCAAGAATCTCACTTGAATTGCACCACGGTTTTCCACTTATACTGTGTGAACAGTGCAATTTGTGAATGCATGGTCCAATCCGTTGTGCCTGTCTGTTTGTGTCCCTTTTATGCCCATACTGTATATGAGCATATATTATCGGATCAGCGGTTCTATAGACTGCTGGATCTGCATATATGCTTATATATGGGCATATCAGCGGTTCTGGACAACAGCTTACCCGATTGACTCGGCGCCGGGCACTGCACTGCCTCAAGTCTTATCGTGTGTTCTGAGAAAATGTGCATGAATATGCACACACTGTGTGCTCAATGTATTGCTGTAAATTGGGTTGGGTGGTTGCAGACGGCCCCAGGCTGCGGATCGAGGGTTTCCATGGAATACGGTGGCAGCTAGTATAGCTCCAATGGACTGTAATTGTGGACCTCCACCGGCTATGGATCAAAGGTTTACATGGAACATATGGACTGTTATTATATTACATTATACTATGATTATAGCTGTTATTGTTGTTGTTATTGTTCTCCTTATAGTTGTTTGTTTCTCTCTCTCTCTCTCTCTATCTCTCTCTCTCTCTCTCTCTCTCTAGGCAGGTGGCCGCCTGCACCCTAGAGCATGCTTCTATCCAAGGTTTCTTTCCGTTAACAATTAATTACGTCAATAACGTCAAGGGCAATGATGGTGTTAAAGATGTGTTTTTCCGTGCCACATAAATTAGGTTGTGAAAAGTGAGAAGGCCCCTAGACGTAAGAACAAGACCATTATTCTGTAATTATTATTGGTATGCAACACAGACAACTCTTAGTATACACTTCAAAACAGGGAACACCAAGGATAATACGTTATTAAAAATGGCAGCAGGTATCCAACACAATGTTAAGGGCTTGTCTACTCTCAATAAGGGTGCAATGAAAGAATGAAGAGAACATGAGCAAGAGCAGCAATCCACATTTTGTAAGGCAAATAAAGATTGGATTTCAGTGTTGAGGCTATTTTAATAAAAAATAATTAGAACTAAGCTATTTAAGTGTACAGTACATGCATTAGCAATAAACATTATAAGCTAACAAAGGCGGTGTTTAATTAACTGTCTGTCTGTCTGTCTGTCTGTCTGTCTGTCTGTCTGTCTGTATTGGTGAAAGCTACGTCCTTTGAAAGATTTCCAAGACAGGATTGGACGAGAACGCCAGTACGAGGCTCGTTGGTGCTTGATGGCCTGTCACAAGATGGATCCACATTTTTATGAATTTTATCAAAATCTAACCTTTGTGTTGAGTGAGCACATTGTAAAATGTTGCTAGATTGATATAAATTTTGAAGTACATCATCCCAGAGCGTTTCCAGGATCTCCTCTCACAAATCCTCTTCCTGAAGTGTGCTAAAAATGCACATTAAAACCACAATACGTGTCTATATAAATGTCTATCATGGATCTGAACTTTTCACCTGCATCATGAAGCAATTGGCCAGAAGAGGACATGACACAGAAGCAAACTGCCATCTTAGCAGAGGTCTGTGCTCTACTGAGAATCCACCTCTATTTGTTTTTATTTACTACATTTAAAAAGCAATACAAATAAACCCACTGCATGAACTAGTTTATACAAAATAAAAAGCTATAGCTGTTGCTAGAGAGTCCTCCAACTGAAAATTATAATAATAAAAATAAAGAAAGAAATAGGTCAATTTTCCTCCTTCGGCAATGTGGAGAAAACATATCTAAGCTTTTATCTGCTGTTCCTCATGTGAAACCCCATTCTTCTCCCCGTCCATTAGTCATGAGCCCTATTAACATCTTTAGGTCGCAAAGAAATGCACCATTAAGGCTTACATCAGAATGTACTGGTAAACATAATAATATAGCCTGCCACGGCCCACGGGTGCATGCAGGCCTTCGCGTCGGACCAACGTATGCGCCACACCACTTAAAACAAACACACGGTGTTGTTTATGCATGTGTATATGCGAGGAAAAAATGCAGCTAAGTGTCCTGGATGTATAGTGTAAAGGTTATTATGTTATATGCGATAGATAAACATACAGCAGATGCTGCCTCTCTCTCTGGTACAAAACTGCATTATGTCAAGAATCTACAGAAAATAACACTATAGTCAAATCATGGAATTGTGGCACTAAAGGTTCTTGCAGACTGGATGTGTTTTTAAGGATTTAACGAAGGATCACAGGAAAAAACGTGAATACAAATGACAAATTGCATACATGTACAGTTGTATGGGAGTGATAGATGGGAGTGATAGAGTTTTTAAGTTTTTACGATTGATAAATGCGCAATCGTTCACGGATGGTAAATATCACCATCAATTGTCTATTTTTTAAAGATTCGTTTTAGGCTTTTTAGCCTTTATTGATAGTTTCAAGTGAAGATAGACAGGAAAGAGGGAGAGAGAGAAGGGGAGAGACATGCAGCAAAGGTGTCATGAGCAGGACTTGAACACACGGCGCGCCTATATATACATGTACTGTATGTGGCATGTGCCTGGACCACTAGGCCAGCGGGCACCCATACATTCTCTTAATCAAATCTCCCTACAGTAGGTTCATGTAGATTACTTGGAAATGATTGGGAATGGGTTTATGGAATTGGGATCTGCACACAAGGACCATCAGGTTGAGAATAACCTCTAGCTGTGTGTGTATACCCTTGCTCTTTCCACAAGGACAGAAATGTTCTAACATTGCAATAGCGGATCTACAAATTCACAACGCCGTTTAATTGCAAGCGCAATCGGCTAATTTCATAATACGTCATCATACGACAAAGTTTTAAAATAGGGTTTAAATCTATACTGTAACTTGATAAAGATTAGGGATGTTTTCGCTTCTGATCCGATCCCGATACCTCCATTTCCTTGTTAGCCGATACCGATACTGAATACCGATACCAGTGTCGTGATCTCGTGTTGTGTTTATAGCTATATCTCGTGTTGTGTTTATAGTGCTATAGTATAGTGCTATAGTGTGTTTATAGGAGTCTGCTCAGACTCCTCACTCAAATGTGCACTTGCAATTTGAGCAACTCCAAAGCAAACTCCCTGTGTGGGATCGGTGGTTAGAGAGGAGAGAGTCTGATTCACCTTTAGCTTTTGATCCTGAGGCCAGGTTGCTCAATAGCATCCTGGTTCTCATGTGTAGAAAGGCTCAGCAGTGGTTTTCATTACAAGCACAGATGCATTAACGCCATCGCAAACATTTAGAAAACGGGGGCCATTTCCTCTCTAGCCGCATTCATGCTGGCTGTTCTGTTCTGAACAGTCCTCAGCATAGTGCCGAATACGTCGTCGTACGATAAAGTATAAACCAGGCTTTGTACAAGAGAGAAGCAGCACACGCTTTCAGTCAGCCACTGAAAGAGGATCAAAGATGATGGCTCATGTGAACCGTGTGAATCCATCCATTCAAGACTTTCTTTAGTACGGACATTTTCAGCAGCATTTCAACACTAATTTGGAGAGGAAAAACACATGTGAGTCCCTTACTAGTACTACACCAAACCAGTTTCCATACCAACATTTAGTTCTTCCATAATCAACAGAATTAAACAAAGTTAATTATTAATCATGGACTAATTAAGCAGTAAGCCCCAGGAGGCCGTGGTTTACAGTGATTTTAGAACAGCTAAGGGGCGTTGTTACAAACCCCCTCTGCCTTGCGTTGAAGTATTTTAAAAAGCAAAGCATTTGCTGTAAAACCTTGCACATACGCAGGACAAAAACAAGCACTTCAGTTCTCTTCCCCTGTCCTACAAAAAATAATTTGACCTCTGACGTCTTACTATGACAACATACAGTGCCTTGCAAATGTATTCACCCCCCTTCATCTTTTCCACATTTCGTTTTGTTACAGCCTTATTCCAAAATGGATTAAATAACTTTTTTTGCTCAGAATTCTACACACAATGTTGCATAATAGACACATGTTAAAGATGTAGTGAAACATGAAAGCATTTTATTTTTAAGTTTCAGCTTGAAACACTGGCTCTGAAGTTTCTGAACCAATCAGAGCGTGCATCCCTCCAGGCTATGGGGTTTTAAGTCTGTGACTTCCTCTCACGTGCAGTGTCGTTTGTAAACAAAGTGACAGAGAGACGTACGTGGGGCAATGCCAGGGGATTATTTCACAACCTATATACATATTTTAGCGGGATGAAGTTTAAAACGAGCAATACACTGTGTGGATGTCATCTTGAATGATATTAAAAACGGAGTAGTTCTTTAATCAAAACCAGCTGTCTTGGAGGACAATGAAGCAATGGGAATCAAACTGGTGAGCTTCATTTTTATTGGCTTTGATATTGATGTGGGCCTCGACACGTCATCACGCAGCACGTTTTCAAGTAATACAAAAAAAAGATGGACTTTTGACAAATGAGAATTTGTCAATTTCTTTGGCATCCATTGTTAGGTATGCCCATATGATGACCACGGATATGGTCTGAAAGTGTGAAAACCGTATTTTCCATTTCACTACACCTTTAAGGGGTATTTTATATATGTCGTATTAAAAATAAAAGTATTCACACCATTTACTCAACACTTTGTTATATCACCTCTGGCAGCAATTAGAGCCCTAATTATTTTTGAGTATGATGCTACAACTTGGCATACGTATTTTGGGTCAGTTTTTATCATTCTTCGTTTCAGATCCTTTCAAGCTTCCTTTCAATCAGGTTGAAATGTTCAATGGGGTAAAAGTCTGGGCTCCGTGGTCCACTGACCACTCGAGGACATTCACAGACTTGTCCTGAAGCCACTCCTTTTTTATCTTGGATGTGTGCTTAGGCTCCTTGTCTGGTTGGAAGGTGAACCTCTGACTCAGTATGAGGTCCAGAGCGCTCTGGAGCAGGTTTTCCACATTTTTTTCCCGTGATCCTGACTTGTCTCCCAGTTCCTTTTACTGACAAATATCCCCAAAGCATGATTCTGTGACCACCATGCTTGCCTGTAGGGCCTCTCCCCCAATTGTATAGTTTGGTCAGCTGCCGGAATTCGAGTCCTGGTGGTTCCAATGATGGAGACCACTGTGTTTGTTGGGACCTTGAATGCCTCGAGATACAATCCTGTCTCAGACGTCTACAGACAATTCCTTTGACATTATGGCTTGGTTTGTGCTCCGACATACAAGGGACAAGGACCGACAGATACGGCCATCTCTGTGTTATGATTATGAAGGTTATGAAGGGGCTTGCATTAGGTTTCTCTCCTGTGTGTGTGTGGGAGTGTGTCATGGTGTGATTAGGAAGGGAGTGCCAGTAGCAGACACAGCCACTCTGGATTTGGTACCAACTTTAAAAGGCTGTCGGTGCGTCGCTGACCGCAAACCCGGGTTGGTAACCTTCTTGACTCCCCGACCCGTCCGTCTCCCCTTTTGTCATCTATAGTCCATTGTGCATGTGAAGCCAAACAAACATGTAGCGTCTAAGGAATCACAGCTCAATCTTTACTCGGCCATATGCCGACTACTGTGATGCCATCTCTCATTCTCTTGTTCTCAACAAAAGTTGGTTATATTGTTTGGGCTTTGTTTTCTGATATAAGGAGGTCAGCAGTTAGAGCCAGGTAGTCATAGGTAAGAGCTTATGTTTTGTTTCTAGTTGGATTTTGTTGTGATCAGTCCTCCTCCCCAGATAGTTTGTAACCCCCTGACGAGAATAAAGAAAAAATAAAATATCTCCAGTTAGTGTGGTTGCTATAGGCAACACACTACTGTTCTCGCTCAGAGATGTGCAGCTCTCAGTCTATGAGATTTGTTTAGTTTAGTTTATTTGATGATTGGAAAATTTTCTTCCCCGTCGTTCGAACTATCAATGGAGCGTATAGCATGAAAGCATGAGATCAGATTTCTATGTGGCTTTGGCTGTGTGCAATGTGGAAGCCGTACTGTGTGACGAGGCTGACAGCTGAGATCATGGCCGCAACATGATTGCATGCCCCTGTAAGTATAGCTTATCTAACTTATCTATCTTCTCCTGTAGCTCACACCAGGTTCTGGGCTATGAAATGAGTCGAGGCATGTCTACTGTATGTATGTAGCCGTTGAGATGTGTGCGACCGAGATGTATGCACCGTTGGTTCCTACCTTTTGAAGATAAGGGCGATGACAAAGTCGGGGTTGACATTGATTCTCCAGTCGCACTCTTTCCCCGGCGGGTAGGGCTGAGGGTAGTTAGGAGAGAGAATTACCCCAGATGGACCACTAACGTTACCCCCACAGGTAGCTGCAGAGAGAAAGAGAGAGAGAGAGAGAGAGAGAGAGAGAGAGGATGGAGAGAGTGGGAGAGACACAGACGGGGAGATAGTGAGAATGGTGTAATTATTTACAAGTCCTCGGGCTACGGCACTTAAGGGAGAGAGAGTCGTCTATCACAGACCACCCATATTATCCCCATAGGTAGCCACAGAGAGAGATAAATGGAGGCGGCTTTTATATTATTTATTTTTTTACAGGTGCTAGAGTAGAGGATAATCATGAGAGCATCACCCCTTGTGGACTGCTGATATTACCTCTCAACAGGTAGAGAGTAGCGGGGTTTGAGAGAGAGACGGAGCGGGGGAGGGGGTGGATGTGAATACGCATGCATATGCCCACTGTACTGATGTTGGGAGAGATTGTATTTCAGGGTGCAAGTTTGACGCAGGGGACAGGCGCACGCACGCACAGCGCATGCACGTACACAGTGTTTGGCACCCGCAAAATTACTTTGTTACTACTAGTACCACAAAGATAATGAATTGAGAATCAAATATGTATCCATGACTTGCTAACAAACGGTTAATATTTACCTATCAAGAAATCGATCACCTGTCCCTTCAAATGGTCTATGTTCAAAGCATTCCATTCCCCTCTCCTTCCAATTGATTGAAATTTTAATTGGGGTTTCATTTACTCAAGCATAACACATTTTTGATTATCAATTGGTTAGAAATAGGAAAACACATAGATTTCTGTCAAATATGCATGGAATGGATGGTCCTGAAATACGTAGTCATCTAGTTCTGTTCTCGCCCCAGAGCGAAGATAAATACATATTCGCCTGCACGATTGGAGCGCCCGTGCACGTGCGGGCAGTGAGAGCAGAGCAGACGCATTCATTAACATGGAACGGAAGAAAAATTCAGTGTCTGTCTGTGGGCTTATCGCTCGCCCGCCTACAGTCGCTTTCAAGGGTGTTACATGTATGTTCTTTCACGGCAGAAAGATGAAAAGCTGCAGGGGGACAAAGGGAGAGGAAATAATAACAGGTGCAGATAAAGGAAGGGGCAGATCAACGTCCTCGCTCATCATGCACTTGGACACATCATAAGGATGGGATATAATAATCATATGGAGATGTATTCAAGGATAAATACATAGGATGGGATATAATAACAAGTAAGACGCGCAAACGCGGGAAGCGAACGCAGCTCGTAAATTGCAATAACAACAATTAGAATAAATTACGTATTTTATTTCCCTTTTTAGTTAGTAAGTTTTCTACTGTGTGTGTGTGTGTGTGTGTGTGTGTGTGTGTGTGTGTGTGTGTGTGTGTGTGTGTGTGTGTGCTACAGCTGCGCCCTCTGGTGGCGGGCGGGTGGTGTCATAGCAGGACAGACAGACACACAGACAGACATGATCTGCAGGGTCTCATAGTTAGTGCTCACTGCATTCGCAATCATATGGAGATGTATTCAAGGATAAATGCCGTACATAGAAAGACCAGATCAAATCATTGCATCAGTGTTGATTATGTCGACTAATACTATGACGGAAAATGACCATTGTTCACTGACAAAAATGTAATGGGAATTAAGATATGATGACTAAAGGTAAGACTAAAAACAGTTTGGGAATGGGAAAACACTGGAAGAATTAAAAGAAACCAGACAACAATTAGATGAGCTATTAACATACAAGGCCGAGGGGGCACTTAGGTATACTAATAGAAAATATTATGAGATGGGGAATAGGGCGAGCAGGTTGTTGGCCTTTCAACTCCGGAAGGCCCAATCTGGTCGTGCTGTGGCTAAGATCAGACACCCCGAAACCAACCTTGTTGAAACGCAGCCTAAGCAGATCTCGGATGCCTTTGCAACATTTTACGAACAATTATACAAGGTGCAAGAACAAGAATTTAAAAGAGAAAAGATTATTGAATTCTTGAGACCCCTTGAATTAAATAAATTGGCAGAGGGGGAAGCATCCAAACTAATAAAACGCATCACTGAGGAGGAAATAAGGGAAACTATTTCCAACTTAAAAAATAAAAAATATCCAGGAGCAGACGGTTTTTAGGGGAATACTACAAGGTTTTTGCAAACGAACTTTCTCCCAGGCTATGCAAATTATATAATTCTGTATTATCAACAGGGGATCCCCCAAAATCATGGTCAGAGGCCATCATAACGGTATTACATAAGGAAGGAAAAGACCCCATACAGTGTTCTAGTTACCGCCCAATCAGTCTTTTGTGCGTGGACTACAAGATACTAACCTCTATATTAGCAAATATAATTCAAAAGTACATTAACCGATTAATATCCCCCCAGCAAACGGGCTTCATATGGAAAAGACAGGGGACAAATAATATCAGGAGAGCATTAAACATACAGTCACTAGCTGCAAGGGATAAAGACCCATCGATGCTTCTTAGCCTTGACGGAGTCAAAGCGTTATTAGATTGGCTCTTCTTAGAAGAGACTTTGAAGGAAATGGGTTTCAGAGAAGAATTTGTTTCTTGGATTAATTTGCTATATAATAATTCCAAATCAAGAATTAGAGTTAATGGTCATTGTTCAGAATTTTTCAGGGTTGAGAGGGGCGTAAAACAGGGGGATTCATTATCCCCGATTCTCTACGCAATCAGCATAGAATGTTTAGCTTAAGCTATACGCCGAAATACTCAGATCCAAGGCATTCCAGATGATGGAGAGTTCGTCCACAAGGTGGCGCTATTCGCCGATGATGTTTTGCTCTTCATAAAAAATCCAATCCTCTCTATTCCCCCACTCATGCAATGCCTGCAAAGTTATGGTTCCGTCTCAGGTTATAAAATTAACGAAAGCAAATCAGAGGCAATGATGATTTCTGGGTCCTGGCCTACACAACTAAACAATGATGTATCATTCCGTTGGTCTAAACAAGGGTTTAGATACTTGGGAATTGTAATTACACCAAATCCTACACAATTATTTGAGGCAAACTATACAAAATTAATTAGAGCCATTAAAAATGACCTGGGGAGATGGGATGTTCTTCCTCTCTCCTTATTGGGTAGAGTTGAAACGGTGAAAATGAACGTATTGCCTAGACTTCTGTTCTTGTTTCAGTCCTTGCCTGTCAGAGTTCCCATCTCCACCTTCAAGGCGCTGGACCGAATGATTTCAAATTTTATTTGGCAAAATAAAAAGCCCAGAATAAGGCTCAAAACACTTCTTTTGCCAAAAAATAGGGGAGGCCTAGGCCTTCCCAATCTAAAGCACTACTATTGGGCGGCTCAGTTGACTGCAATTGTAGCATGGACAAGTAATGATGAAGAGACAGTTTGGAACCAAATAGAACAGAGCACAATTAAAGGGGTGTCTCTGCCAACATTACCCTTCCTTGATAATAAAACAATGGATAAAAACAAAATTAAAATAGGAAATGAATGGATAAAGCATACGTTAAAGGTGTGGGAAGCAGTTAAGAAAACATTGTGGGGACCAGGGTCAGTTTCAAGGGCAATGCCAATAGTGGGTAATATTGATTTCTTGCCATCCATAAGCGATACTGGATTCAGTCGTTGGGCTGATAAGGGGCTTAAAACCATAAACCAGTTATTTGACGGAACGATCTTTAAATCTTTTGCTCAACTCCAGACGCAATTTAAACTCCCTTCAAGTGATTTATTCAGGTATTTCCAGATAAGACATTATATCACAGATCATAGAGAGAGAGAGAGCTGGTTAGTAAGACTCCAAATGATATTGAGATGTACTTCATTGGTATTGCAGATTTTTCCCCCCAATTTATATAAAGCACTGGATGATGTTTCTCAAAACACATGGTACATTAAGGATAAATGGGAATTGGAACTAAATATAATTATTGAAGACAAAACCTGGGAGGATGTGTGTGAAGGCTGCCACAAGGGAATAAATAGCCAGATGTGGAAGGAATTCGATTGGAAACTCAAAACTAGGTTTTTCAATACTCCTCTGGTCATCTCCTCATATGTGAAAACACCATCCATAGAATTGTGTTGGAGAAATTGTGGGGAAATCGGGGACCATACACACATTTTTTGGGACTGTCCAATAATGTCAAGGTTTTGGAAAAAGGTTAATAAGGAAATCGAAAAATGTTTAGGGTTGAATATTCCTTTTGGTCCTGAGTTATGTCTGCTTGGTATTATACCAGAGGAGGTGCGTGCATGGAGTTACATATTAAGGATACTTTTACTGATTGCTAAGAAGATGATAACAGTAAATTGGAAGGAAATAAAGCCACCTACTATAACCCAATGGAAGCAGAGACTGAAGCAGGTTTATATAATGGAAGAAATGACCGCAAGGTTACAATTAAAAATGGACAGTTTCATACTTAGATGGACTTCTGTGATATTGTATTTGGGTGTTTCAATATATGTGTAGAGGTTGTTGGGTCGGTGAAAGTGCCATGTAGTGGTTGTGTCTGAAAAATAAAAATGCTTTTATATAACCAAAGTGTATTGTGACTCATGTCTCCAGCTCTTCTCCTGCCTAACTCAACTTGGAAAATAATGCTGTATTATAGTAGTTATGTCAAGCTGTTTTTCTGTTTGTTTTTATTATTTTTATTCTTTTTTTGTGTATGTTTTTTGTTTCTTCTGTTTTTTGTTTTCATTGATTCATATGTTTTTACGTGTTCGGTCATTTACTATTATTTGGTGTAAAAGAAAAAGAAAACTTTTGAATAAAAACAAAGGTAAGACTAAATATATTGACAATTTCATCAACACATACTGTAAAAACTAGACAAAAATGTTTGCAAGTGAACAAAACCAGTATAAGTAAGACACAAGTCATTTTACACTTGGTTACATATTGAAAATAGCAGAGCTGTAGATTTAGTCCACTAAAATCTTATATTTAGGACTAGTCCTAGACTAACACTAAAACATTCCAGGTGACTAAAACATGAAATGTGCTGCCAAAAACAACACTGTGCATGATTGGAGCACTCTGCGGGCTGCATTCGGCCTGTGGGCCGACAGTTTTCCATGGATGATAACCATTTATGTGCAAGGACTTCAGAAACCCCAGAACACATCTCCCATCAGACTCACTAAAGAGGCAGTGACACAGTCCTATGTTTCCTCCTAAATATTGAGCATTGGTCGGGGATATATTTCAGAAAAGTGTACACACTACAGTGCTGTTGTCTCTGTGGACACTCAGTAATTAATTAAGAATGTGATATTGGGACCGTAGGACCACCACCCACTGCATACATGCTGTATTCCATATCTGCTGCTATACTTGCACAACATACTGAGGTGCTCTGCCTTTCTTTCTTTCTTTGAAATGAAAATGAAAATGAAAAACAGAAAAAGTACAAAAATCATGTAGGTATTTCTGTTTTTGGGTAAAACATTTTCTCTTTTCTTTTCTTTGTGTGTAGTTTATGTGTTCATGAAGTGAATATGATTTTGTTAATTTGTGTTTTTGGTGTCTTAGAATCCCGTAAGGGGTGGGTCTTCATTCATTCATTCGACAGACAGACAGACAGACAGACAGACAGACAGACCTATACACGTTGGCGGGTCGGGCTGCCAGTAGAAGCGGTTATCCAGTCGTACACAGGTTATGGTGTCCTGTCCCTGGAGCTGGTAGCCCGGGTCACACTGGAACGTCATGCTGTCGCCCGGCTCCTTGCTGTCGCCGTACCGGGAGCCGTTCACCGGGAAGCCCGGGTCATTACAGGTAGTCGCTGTGGTGGCTTTGTGAGAGCAAAAGAGAAGTTGTGACAGAAAGAGAGAGGAGAACATTTAACCCAGTAAGACCTGAAGACCAGATTCTACAAAATGTCTTCTAAATCGTGAACGTTTTCTGACAGTTTTCTACTATCGGTGGTTCTCAATCTATCTCATGTCAAGGACCACAAATACTGTGGTCTCATGTCAAGGAGACCCACACACACACACACACACACACCCAGAAGCAAATATTCAAGTTAAAAACGTTCAGACACATTTTCATGATTTAAAAAAAATAGCAGATCTGTAATTTTTCTCAATAACTAAAGTATAAATAATGGTTAAAGTGGTGAAAAGCTACAGTAAGGTGACACACATGCGTTCTGGATCTTAACGGATTAAAAAAAAAGTACAATTTGGTCGGGAGGTCGAAGGACAGACCCACACACTCATTCATTAGTCTGAGGGAGCGGAGGATAGACACTATATAGGACACACACAGGCACAAAGTCATCAGTTGTGAACCAGTGTCACACTGTTGACGGCCTTCTTCCTGACTGACTGTCCCCCCCACTCTCAGCATTACTAAAAGAAACACACTCGGGTCATTACATAAAGCAGTGGTTGTCAAACTATGTGTGAAAGACCCCCAAATTGATACTGTATTTGGCCACAGACCCCCAACACAAGCTTATCTATACAGTTTGTGAGCTTGTAGACCTACTATTTTATTTTAAATCTGAAGTATAAAACTTTATACAAGGGTTAAAGTGGTTAAACTGATTGCGATGCTATTAATTTATTTAGCCGTGCACACAGGCTGGAAATACAGTACATAAGAGTCTACACAGCCAGTCCTTTATCCAAAAGGCTATTTTGATTATGTTTGCTACCTCAGCTACAGTATGTATATTGACATTATTCAGACTGGTTCTAACTGGATGTTTTAGCACAGAGTCAGAGAAGGGCATCTGTATACCGAGGGTTGCTGTTGTCACTTTGCCTCCATGTTTATCAGCCGCTTTGTTTGGGAGAGAAAGAGATGGGATCAGACAGAGAAGTTATTGTCTGAACAGCAAACACCATTTAGCCAAATGAATGCCCGCTAAACAACTTCACTTGAGCTTCCCTTGTTTGTGGCATTAGTCCATACACCAGGGAGCCGTTCAAAAGATACCAATGCTTTGTGAAATAACTCAAGAATTAAGCCAACAGTCTGTAATAACAGTAGCTATGGAGTTGCACCAACACATGATGATCTGATTCTGTTATGACTGCATTGATATGCAATACAATTATGACTGAATGCAATAATGGTTCACCATTCACCAGAACAAGAAACCACACCCTTGTGAACTGAGTGGTGCAACCCCCCCCCCCCCCCCCCCATCTCTCTCTCTCTCTCTCTCTCTCTCTCTCTCTCTCTCATTAGCAGGCAATAGTGCAGCACTAATACTATCTCTCTCTCTCTGTTTCTGGCACAACAGCGCCCCTACTGGTACTCATAGTCATACCACTGGTGCTCATGGCCACATAGGTTGGTTAACGTCACATAAGTGGGTTAACGTCACATAGGTGGGTTAACGTCACATAGGCGAACACATAGGTAGGAGAACACGGACATTGCTGTTCCTTGGAGTGGTTACACCACTCAAAAAACTAAATGTAAAATCAGTGAATTAGTTCAAGTTATACAGACTGTTCAGTATGAGAGTAAGAGAAAGGCAACGAGAAGCCAGCAACTCATTCCCTGCCATTGACGTCTTGTACGTATGTGTTTATTTTATTTTATTCTAATGGCGATTCCCGCAGTCTTTGACGTATTTTGATTCAGAATAGCCTCTTTTATATCTTCCGAGTAGTAGCTTCCCCGTCGCTAGGCAACGCCAGCTTCCGCTTTGCGACATGGATGCAAAGTTTCCGTACCGTTGCGATTATACAGAATATCAATGTTAAGGAGCTTCCGATGAAAGTGAAAGTGTCCAGCGCTAGATCCACAATGGAAGATTACTACTTCCGGGTTGCCGGGGCGAATTTGGGGTTTTCAAAATAAAACTTCCGGCTGGAGGCCCGGTAGGGAAGACCATTGTGTGCATGTTCTCCTAGGGTAGGTACACTCACAAAAAAACATGCAGTAATCCTGGTCTCTAAACTGCCTCCCCCAGGCCAGCCGGGGCCAGGTTAGCAGACAGAGTTATAGCGCCCAGGATTACATTAGGTAATTGACACTGGGTGAAAAAATGGGTTACAAAATCGTGGGATAAATTAAAAAAAAAGGGTATAGGTTACTCATCCTGTTGGTGGCCTGCAGTCCTGTAACAACGCACAGTATTTCAGTTAAATAAGAGAGAGAGAGAGAGAGAGAGAGAGAGAGAGAGAGAGAGAGAGAGAGAGAGAGAGAAATAAGAGGTATTTATTAAGAAGAGAGAGAGGAAGCGAGGAGAATAGTAGAAACAGAGTGAGAAAGCAAAACTAAAAGTGAGTTGCGGACGTTTACTCCATAGTTTCTTGAATCACTTTTACAATAAATCCATGAGCCTATCCCTTAATAAATCTGCCTGGGGTACATATAGGGAGTACATTACCATAGTAATGGAAGAACAGCAGATTTATTAGCATGTTAATATTTATGGATCTAAACATGGTACTGATGAAAAACGTGTGTGTGTGTGTGTGTGTGTGTGTGTGTGTGTGTGTGTGTGTGTGTGTGTGTGTGTGTGTGCGCGCGTGTGCATGTGCGTGTGCGTGCATGCGTGCGTGCGAGAGAGAGCGCATGTGCGAGAGAGAGAGAGATCGGTCAATATTTAAGTTTGGAATACAGTGCTGATAATAATAAATAAATGATCCAAGTAAGGAATAACCACATTAATATGTTTATGTGTGTTTGTGCTTCGTAAATGTGTATGTGTGAATGAGATGGGGGAACTGAATTGTGAAACTGGCAACCAGCGTTATAGTAAGAAACAGTCAAATGTGCATGTGTATATTGTATTAGTGTGTTTGTGTGTGTGACTGTGTGAATGTGTGCGTGCGTGTGTGCATGCATGCGTGTGTGCGTGCGTGCGTTGTACAGTAGTGTGCAGTGGAAAAAGCTCCCCTAACACTTTCTATTTACTGCAAGCCTTCAAACTTGGGTGGGTTGATGTTTTTTTTTTGCAGTGGTTCTCCACAAGACCACACACAAACACACACACACACACACACACACACACACACAGCAGATTTCAAGATGCACTCAAGTCTGCACTGAAGTCTCAAGGGAAAAAAGGGCATCTTTGCAACTAACTTTTTTCATAGGGGGGAAACTTGGTACTCTTACGTCTAGTAAAAACATGGTTGTAATACGCAGCCTCTAGGTGCAGTATGCACGCGTGTCTGTCCAGATATATACAGTTTACTACCGGTATATGAAGACTTTGAAGGAATTAATGTTATCAACCAATAATCCTATACTGTATGTTCTTATCAAGACCATGCAATGCAGCCAGTATGGACATTTCCACATGCTGCGTACCGCAAGTAGGCGACTAGGAAATGCAGAAGTGAAATGATTGCCGCCGAAGCGAAAACAATGTGCAACTGACTTAAGCCCTACACACACCGTCTGCGAACGCCGCGCGTCAAAACAGCCGCCTCCGTTAATTTCAATGAACCTATCCCACGTTCACGCCTCGGCTGACTCTCCGATATGCCACTGTTCTATTTTCCAAGCGTTGCCGCGCAGCAACATCTGTGCGCGTCGCTGCGCACCCGGTGTGTGTTGGGCTTGTCATAGCCGGTTAAGACTGATTATGAGGTTAGGGGACTTACGTGGCCGGTTAAGACTGATATGAGTTTAAGGGAATTACGTGGCCAGTTAATGGTGTGTGTGTGTTGTCGGATCGATTGTGCTTGTTTCACAAGCCAAGGAGAAGTACAGGACGGCGCCATTACTGCGACCGCTAGGCTTCGTGCAATAAGGGCACACACACGCATGCACAATCAAGATGGCGCAGTCCAGTGTCTAAGCTAACAACAGATAGCCATCCGAAGCTAATATGAGTAGCCTTTCCACTAGATCAGATCAAACACATTTATACAACTGAATAAACGCAGCCAACGTATTTTGGCAGCATCGCTTCCCGCCAAAAACGCAGGCTACGTTTTATTTAAACGGTTAAGATGGAGGTTAGGGTTCAGGTTAGAGTTAGGGTTTAGCCGTTACTGTTAGTAATAGTCGGACAACGCGACCAACAGCCACGTGGCTGACAACAGCGTCAGTATGTGTAAATGTCCATACTGGCCGCATTGCATGGTGTTGATAACGACTGATGAAGGACATTAGATCATCTGATAACATCCAAAACCGCTCGTCACAACAGTGCTGACACAAAACATTAAATAAGCACCTGAAGGACAGGACGTCAGTGCTGCCACAAAACAGTAAATAAGTAGCTGAAGGACACGTTGTGTATTGCAGTGGTTCCCAAACTTCTTCATGCCAAGGACTCCCAAATTGACATTTATTAGCCCACGGACCCCCATTTGAAAAATATATGCCAGGGACCCCCCATTAGAGAGAAATGGTACGGCTCTAGCAAGCAGTGATTCTCAACCATTTTCATTTCAAGGACCCCCAGTTTGACATGCATTAGTCTACGGACCCCCATTTAATGGCTTTTTAAATCCCTAATTTATATTGTAAATTAATTTAACTGTGTGTGTAAAAATGGAACCAAATGGATCCGTTAGGGTCCATTTGGTTCCATTTCTATCACTCTCAGAGTTACAGACCCATAAGGGTCCATTTGGTTCCAAACTATCATTTAGCTGGGGACCCCCTGGAACTCCCTCAAAGACCCCTGGGGGTCCCCGGACCCCAGTTTTGGAAACACTGGTTTGTTGTTCAGATTTGAAATAAACAAATAGTTTTTATTATTATTTATCAATTACACACCCCATGATTTTTTTAATGTCAGAAGGAGACTGCGGAGACTCCGCCAATCCATGAATTCAAGGCTTCATGAGGTGTGAAAGAAAATATGTTTTGACTTTTGAGTGAACTATACTTCTTTAAGTTGGGGTTGCCCTCCTTCCTTAGTCCCTTCTAGTTCAAACTCAAAATGAATGATGGCCAACATCTACAACACATGCTACAGTATGTTGAATTACATTGTATAGAGAAATAAAGCAAAACAACAATTGCCATGTCAGTATATTTGTCTCTCAAGTCAAACGTAAATTACATCAAAGAAGCATTTTCCTGAAAGTGCTATATGAGGAGGTGTTTCTCAGGTGCTAAAGGAGTGCAAACGAAAGGAAAAAAAGATAATTGTGTTAAACATGAAAGTCCCATAATCAATTTTGAATTCACCATGTGCATAACACTTTATAGTTATGTCATGATGAAAAACTAAACTTTTGTGCCACATCATGAAATGTATATTGTGTGCATAAAGAGAGATTAATGTTGCGAAATGGGTTATGGACTATCCCCCTTTAATGAAGAAAATGGCCATTACTGTACAAAGACACTGCGAGTCAGCAAGATAGAATCTCTTCTGCATGTAACATCTGACGGAAATTGAAAATAAATTTCCAATTCATTTGATGCTGCCAGAGAAGGGGTTCGTTTAATAAGAGGGAAGCTAATTTTCTGTCGATGGAGGATTGTGAGAACAGTTGACATTATTATGTGAGAAGGGAATATTTGCCATAGCAGACAAGGCATATAAATGAGAAGATGTATGCTGTACTGTATTATGGAAACTGTGGCTCCCGAATGTATATCTTTTCTCTCTTTGCATAACTGACTCAACGTCTGGGGGAAAAAGCTTCAGAAAGCCTCTCTTATCTGTTGGGTTCGTGATTGAAGTGCTTTGAGAGTTGTGAACCCATGACGAATTCCAGCCCTGATTCATGTGGCAGTGGCAAACATATCCTGGTAATGACATACTGTAAATTGAGTGTCAGCACTTGCCTATTCATGTGCAGTACATTATGGTAGACAGTATAGTAGTGATCGTTCTTCAGTGGTATAACCACCGCTGGAAGAGAAAATAAAGCCTAATTTGGAAGAGATGATTTGAAGAACCAGCAGGAGAGAAGTGAGAGCAGAAGAGACGTTTCTGCACGTGGGGAAGGGGAGAGCTGCCGTCATCTCACCCCCCATGTCTTGACTAGAAGCCTTGGACTTTCTTTTGCATGTTATTTTTCTCTTAGTCTTATTTATCCTTTAAAAAAACATATTGGTTTAATTTCTTACATTAGTATGATGTGAACTGTATAGTCTTTTTTTATTATTAAGTATTCAAGTTATTTCTTGCTCAAGCGGATTTTGTGTGGATAGTCTTTTGGTTTGACTTTTTTTGTTTAACCCTGAGGGGTTAAAGTGTCATCACAGCACCACTGTACAACACATACCGGTAAGAGTAGAGAGATACAACTAAGAATAATACAAATAAAAGTAAGAATGTAATGATGAAGAAAATACATACTAAAATAGGTACTGGGTATATTACCTGAGAATTCTTTCACAGGTATATGCTCATAAGTAAGTAAGTAGTAAGTAAGTAGGTAAGTTGTGTCTTTGCAATTTGAGGGAGTTTGACATAAAACCATGGCATGGACTATTTTATGGTGGGGTTATTAGGGACAGCAACTTTCACTTTCTGGGTTGGAGGCAGTTCTAAAAGTAGAGGAGTGTCTGGTTTGCCAGGAAGGGAGTCAGCGGGTCAGGGTGATTCATGTTGTAACCTGGACACCTGCCAGGACATACCCAGTACCCGTTCTATCACAATGTGTCCTAAGTTCATGTAGAATGGTCCATTTGTGTGCCATGCATAGCACAACAATTTAACCCATTTTGGGCGGGAACCCCTTTTGGCGTTCGCATTATGTTATGCTTTAGCTATTGAAAAATAGCAGATCTACCAGCTCGTAGCGTGCCACCAAGTGGCGCGCTACAAGCTTGTAGGTCTGCTATTTTTGAAGAATCGTGAAAAGTGACATGAAAGTGTTTGACGACTGATATGGCTTTTTCATGAAAACAGTCAGGATTTGCAGAATCGTTCCCAGGTCCCACACACAAAATACCACTGCTATTACAGTGTGGCAATGTTTTATCAAAATTAACTAAAGTGGCGTGGGATGAGTCGTCATTCAAGTGATTCAACTATTCCTTACACTATTGGTAGAGCCCCCAAAGCATGCCTGTTTCTCATGTGTTCTTGCAAACCAATCATAGTCCTCGGAGATCACCCCCTTATTGCTAGATTTAATAACATCTTATTGTGCATTGGGCCAGATTTGGCGACTTTTTGAATGGCAATCGAAAAATGTGAGATATGACCACAATGTCACGAAATGTCTCATTTTAAAGCCCCACGTCTATAGTTTACACCGAAAAAAGAATTATGATTCTAGCTTGTTCCATCGTTTACTTATAAGCATTTTAGTACACCTTGGTTTGACTTATCACTGAAACCAAGGTCTACTAAAAAGCTTATAAGTAAACGATGGAACAAGCTATAATCATAATTATTTTTTCATTGTAAACTAGTGACTTGGAGCTATAAAATGAGACATTTCGTGACATTGTGGTCATATCTCACATTTTTCGATTGCCATTCAAAAAGTCGCCTAATCTGGCCAATGCTGGCTTTCTTAATTCGTCATTTTAATGCAAATCGCAGATCAGCGAACTAAATAAAATACAATTAATACATCACGTTTTACTTTCACTTTCAAAGTAATACCCAGAATTGCCACCAGATGGCGGGAACGTACCATTATGCTGATTTTGGCTAAAGTGTCAAATCTGGCTAAATCACTTCCTGTCAAACGGAGGTAAACAACCGAGGCTAGTTTGACCCCAAGCAGATAGCTTGGCTGTCCGGATTGCTAAGCTAACATTAGCTTTTTCATAACTTAGTCAAATTAAGGTTAAAAACGGCCAGGAACATCCCAAAATATCACATTTTTTGCCGCGAATCACATAGAGACGGCGCGTGTGCACGGTTTCGGCCGGTTTTTGGTAGATTACATAAAAATAAAAATAAAAGTCTACAAATTCCATTATTTTGTTATAATAAGACGTACTGACAGGGCAGTACGTCTATTACGTCAATTACGCCATTGGCCACGAGGGATTTGTTGATTTAATACACAGATAACGTCATTGGCCACTAGGGGGTTAATTTAGTTTTTCTGAGAAATCCTGGCATAGCATAAATTTATGAAATAAGGACCAACCAAGAAGGCACAAGTTTACATGTGTAATGGGAACTGAAGAAACAACGTGGGCTCGCTTCAAGCCAAAGAAAAGTAGTATAAATAGTGCAAATGCAGTCGAGGTCAAAGCAGTGCACTCTTTGACTTTGCATATCTGACTGTTGTATGTGAGTGTGTAAGACTTGATCAGTTTTAAGAGTTACGTTTCCACAGTAAGCTGGATTTGTTACAGCTTGAATGGGTTTTCTAAATGAAAGTATGTAGGAGTAGTTAGACGCCAAACTTTTGAGGAAAATGTAAATAGTGTAGGTGTAGGACATCAGCTCACTGCTGCTGCAGGGAGCCCACAATTAAGTTTGTGTGTGTAAAATGTGTTGATATCAAAATAATCCATCCATCCATCCATCCATCATCTAATCATCCCAGTTCTCTTTGGACTTTTACGGCCCTATTTTCGACAGTGCCTTACCCCTTATTATATATATTTTTATTTTTACCATTCCAAAGAACATTTATTTTGCCGATCTACAAGCTCACAACGTGTTGATGTAGATCGGCTATTTGAAATATTTTAAAATGTTTAAAATAGTAAAACACATAGACATCAAAGGGGGCTTCAATCCATGTCCTCGCCGCATCTCCAGTAGTCAACGAGTGCAGGGTCACGTCGGGAATATAGCACACCTACAAGCTCTGTTGAGAGCTTGAAGATTGGCTATATTTTCTTCCAAAAGTGCCCTCTTACGGAATGTAAGCCCCTGACTGCAAAAAATAGCGGATCTAAAAGCTGCGACCCACTGAGAGCTTGCAGATCTGCTATTTTAGTCCAAAAGTGCCCCTTTACGGAATTTCAGCCCCTGTGGCCTGCAACACTCTCTGCACATCCCTGAATAGGACAGCTATATTGTACAGTACATGCACTGCTTGGCGTTACTTACTGGAAAACTGTATGGAGAATCCCTGTTTGCTAATGAAGTAGTCGGAGTCAAACTGCATGGTGAGGATGTTGAAGGTAGAATGGCTGTCTTCGGGTAAGGCGGGTCCAGACCACTCTTTGAGGAGGATCCCTCCATCCGATGAGCCCGAGGGGCCGTCCCACACTCTGAGGATGTCATGGTCCACCTCCGTGTCGAACACAATGAAGTGAAGGCTGAGAGAGTGCACACACGCACGCACGCACGCACGCACGCACGCACACACACACACACACACACACACACACACACACACACACACACACACACACACACACACACACACACACACACACACACACACACACACACACACACACACACACACACACACACACACACACACACACACACACACACACACACACACAAACTTCACTTAAACCCTCTAGGGCAGTCCAGTGGTCTGGGGACCACCAGTGGTCCTTGAGGGGGTTCCACGTGGTCCCCAGTTAAACCTAAATGATGGAGAGTTGGTAATCAAATGGAACCTTATAGATCTTTAACTCTTGTAAAATGAAACCAAATTAACGCGTAACGGTCCATTTTGTTTAATTTTACGCTCTCAAGAGTTAAAGTATTGTTAAACGTCTACACAATTTGAGAATGTAGAATAATCGTTATTTTGACCAACGCTTGCTTGATATCTCTCCACGTCAATACAGCATGGAATTGTGTACATAATCGTATCCATAAGAAAATATTAAGGCTAAATTGAGGCTAAATCTCATCAAATGGGGTTCCGTGGCTCAAATGCCGAAAAGATAATGGGCCTTGATATGAATAGGAAAAACCACTGCACTAGGGGGCCTGAGTTACAGCTGTACTAGCGAACTGTAATCTCTTTGGCAAAAAATGCCGATCCACAAGTGCACAACACGTTGCATTGCAACGTGTTGTGAGCTTAAAGATCGGCCATTTTTGGAGAATGTTCTCCCCCAGGAGAGGCATGCTGGGGTTGGCAAGTGGATAACCCACATATTTTGTGCATATATTGCACAAAAAGCTTGCAATACGGTTGTGTATATTACAGGAAACTCCCGTTAAACTTTCCAACAAACTCACGTAAACTCCCGAATTGTACCATCACACCTGTATATTACCGTATATTACTGTATATGCCAGGTAAACTTGAGGTTTACGGGCAAAATACAGTGCCCATAATTGCCCGTTAACTCCTCTTTTCACACAGTGATAAAATTAAGTGAGTGACAAGGAATAATTGAACAACGGAAGCAAAGTATAAACACACTGATTAATGTCAGTTGTGGCAGCATGTTGGTGACATAATGACTGGTTGTTTGTGTGTTCTCCGCCATGGCTACAAGTTTGACAGCAAACAACTGTCAACTATAATGACTATAATAGTGAATGAATATAAATTAGCAGCTTATCTTGCCAGTATCTTCCTCTATAATCAAGGTGCAGGGGAGATTGTTGTCATTTGGAGCAAAGCATAATTACAGTACAAGAAACAATCACACTGAACAATCACTCTCTTACCATGTAGTGCTATTGAATTAAATTACTGTAGGATGCAATTACTGCAGTCTGTAGGCTTCCCAGTATTTATCTTGTACACTATAGTGTTTATTCATGGCTGGGTGACAGATGTATTGAAATAAAATAAAAAATGTGTTTTTCACACTTTAACACACTTTAACAATAGATGCCAAAACAATGGGAACCTTTCCATTTTGGGGTATTTATTTAATCAAAAGTCCATACAAATCTAATTTGAATTACTTCCTTTGAACAAAAACGTGCTGCGTGATGACATAACGCGTCCCAAAGAATATTGATTCCATTCACCCGTTTGATTCCAATTGCTGCACGTTCCTCCAAACACAGCTGATTCTGATTACAGAACTACTCCGTTTTTAATCTCATTCTAGATGACAGTGTATTAGCCATGTTAAACTTAATTAGTATGCTACAATATGTATTTGAAAACCTTATAGGTTAGAAATAAGCCACGTAGTAGGAAACATGCTAAGCTGGCCGTCTGTCTCTCACATATCACTCTCACATCACGCAATATGGCCAAAGCATTTTCCCGGGGGTCCCCGCCAGCCAAAATCATTGAGAACCCCTGCTTTAGACGACTGGTAACGTACAGTATGCGTCTTTCGGGTACATACTGTAGTAGGTCCAGGGTTTGCCTCCCGACCCATGAAGACTACATAATCACCTGATAGTCTTGCCAGTGTCAGCCTCTATGGTCCAGGAACAGTGCAGGTTGTTGTCATATGGAGCAGGATACCCAGGGGAGAGGATCCGGCCTGACACCGCTCCACTGAGGTGCCCTCCACATTCCGCTATACAGGACGACAAAACGCAGTGGTGGAAAGTAACTAAGTAACTACTGTACTTCACTACAATTATTTGAAGACTTTAGTTACTAGTTACTTTGGTGATTTTAATTTTGATTAGAAAACATACATTAACCACTTCAACCCTATACATTTCTGCCATTTGAAAATAGCAGATCTACAAGCTCTACAATTCCGTGCTGTATTGATGTTGGTACATTAATAATAATAAATAATAATACAACTTTATTTGTATAGCACCTTTCATGACATGAAATGCAGCTCAAAGTGCTTTACAGAACAATGGAGAATAAAAGAAAAGCAAGGCAACGACAAAAAACAAGCAGTAATGCAATACAGTGAGGACATGAATAACAAAAAATGCTCCAGACGCTGTATTAAAATTGAATGATCAATCGTGTCAAATGCAGCCGTTAGATCTAGAAGTAAGAGAACGGATACATGTTTCTTGTCAGCAGACACCCTAAGATCATTCATTACTTTTACAAGTGCTGTTTCTGTACTGTGACCTTTCCTAAAGCCAGATTGGAATTTGTTGTGCACATTATTGTTCTGTAGAAACACATCCAATTGATGAAAGATGCATTTTTCTCTCTCTTTGAGGGGGGGGGGGGCAGGTGACGAGAGAACTCGTCGGCTGCAGAAGAGCTGAAAAAACGCTTTTTTATGGTATATTCAGTGATGTTTTTCTCTAGATCAGAGACAGTCATATTAAAACACAGCAGATAGTGGTCTGATAGCTCAGGCCTTTCAATAGTCCTTTCCACAGTGATGTTCAGCCCTCTAGAAATCACCAGGTCCAGAGTGTGCCCATGTTTATGTGTAGGCCCAACAACATGTTGGATAAATTCAAAGGAGTGCAATAACTCTAAGAAACCCATAGCCATAGCATCTGTAGCATCATCCAGGTGAAGATTAAGATCACCTGAGATAAGAGTTCTGTCATAGTTAGTGGAGCAGATAGATAAAAGTTCTGATATTTCTGTTAGAAATATTGCTTTACTGCATTTTGGCGGGCGATAAATGCTAATCATTGGCATAGAGGCTTGACCATGTAGTATAGTGGCCTGGTATTCAAAGGATGTAAAGCTGCCAAGGGTCAGAGCCTTGAATTTTAACGTGTCTGAAAAAATAATTGCCAGTCCACCTCCTTTCTTAGCCTCGCGAACAGAGTGAATGAAACTGTAGTTTGCGGGACAGGCTGGCGCTAGGAGAACAGCTCCATCTGAGCCAAGCCATGTCTCTGTTAGAAAGATTATATCTAGCTTCTCTTTACAGATTATATCATTTGAGCTGGATGCAATCCTACCTGGAGGGGAGAGAACAGATGGTGGAGGTGAACGGAACACTGTCCCCTCCCCTCCCAGTGAGCTGTGGCGTCCCACAAGGAAGCATACTAGGGCCTTTACTGTTCCTAATATATGTTAACGACATGACTTCAGCTTGTGACTGCAGCTTGTTCCTGTTCGCAGATGACTCAGCACTGCTGGTCTCGGACAGGAACAAACTGCAGGTTGAAAAGACCCTCAGCTCTGAACTCGGTAGAATCTGCACCTGGCTCGCTGATAACAAACTATCCTTACACCTGGGAAAAACTGAATCCATCCTCTTCGGATCAAATAGTAATCTCAGCAAGGCAGATGGCTTCTTGGTTAGAGTGGGTGACAATATTATCACACGAAAAGATCAAATTACCTACCTAGGTTCCATCCTGGAGGCCAATCTTTCCGGTGATAAGATGGCCACCAACGTAATCAAAAAAGTCAATCAAAGAACAAGATTCCTTTACAGGATCTCCTCACTGGTCAGCAAAAACACCTTGAAGACCTTAACAGGAGCCCTCGTACAAGGTTTCTTTGACTATGCATCCACCTCTTGGTACCACAGCACCTCAAAGGCCCTTAAAACAAGGCTCCAGACCTCCCAAAACAAACTGGTCAGGCTCCTACTTGGCCTCACCCCCCGAACCCACCTCACCCCTGCCCACCTTGACTGGCTGGGATGGCTTAGGGTCGACGACAGAGTACAGCATCTTGCAATGGGTCTGGTCCACAAGATTCGATACACCACCAAGATACCCATGTACCTGTCTAAATACTTCCTTAATGTAAACGAAGTCCACACCCACAACACCAGAGGGAGTGCAACAAACCATGTACAACCCAGATTCGGCACAAACAAGGGACTAAATTCTTTTCGCTCCTATGCCACCAAAATGTGGAACGCCCTACCAACAGTCATTAAGACATGTGAATCCCTTGACTCCTTCAAAACCGCTCTCAAAGGGCACCTACGGATGGCTGCAATTCGAAACTGGCCTCTGTAAAATCTGAATCCCCCCCCCCCACCCCATTTCCCCTCACTGTATATGTATCTTTTCCCTTTTTGCTTCCTATATGATGAATTCCTGTTCTGTTCTTTAGCTACATAGAAGTGTCTATTTGTATGTCTCTAAATGTTTTGATGAATTGAACAATGTGGACCCTGTTGTAAACAAGTGTAATGCTTAATTGGGTCGTCCACTCACAGTTAACAGTCTTTGTATTGAGTTTGTGCTTAAAATGTACTGTAAATTCTACAAACTGTTAATAAATATTTCAATCAATCAATCAATTTGTTATCACATTTTTGGGGGCTGTGATGCCTGTGAGGTACAGTAACCAAACAGCATTCTCTCTCCAGACCACTCCTTGTGTTGGACACTCTATTTGAAATAACAGTAGAAATGTTGTGGACCTCAACCTGTGCAGTGATTGAAACACCAGGCTTTCTAGAAGCATGGGGTCCATACATGTTTGTTGCTGCGCATAATAGGAGAGAAACAGGCAAACGGAAATAACAATTCTTCTACATTCTCTAGTGTGTAAACTTCTTGTAAGAAGAAATACATTTTTAAAACACTAAACAAAGGGTACTATATCAAATAATTAATTACTCAAAAATAGAAATTATTTCTGTAAATCTCCAAGGGGAAAAAATAAATGGCAGAATTTTCAGTGGAACCAGAAAACCATGCCCACTGCTATGCCTACAGTATATGGCTCGTACTGTTTCCATATGGAGCAAGACAGGGGAGAAGATGCAGCCAAGATTCAGAGACTGCATAGATCTGCTGTCATTATTCAGCAGCAGAGACACATTGTAGACTAGGGTAGACTGTATCTCACAGACTCACACCACATCAGTGTTGTTTTTGGCAGCAAAATTTAGTTTTAGTCATAGTTTTTGGACTGAAACTTCATTTAGTTTTAGTCACATTTTAGTCACCTGGTTTTAGTGTTAGTCTAGTTTTAGTCGACTAAGTGTCATGCGATTTTAGTCGACTAAATCTACTGTATATTTAGTCAAAATGTATTTTGGCAGGCGTTGAAGCCGCCGTAATGAGTGACTTTACACATGCTGAAAATAGCCGATCAACAAGCTCACAACGCGTCGCAAAACGACGTGTTGTGAGCTTGTAGATCGGCTATTTTCAGCATGCAACCAAGTGCAAAATGACTTGGACCTCTACTGCCGGGCATCGGTCTAGTATTCTGAAATGGGCATTATTATGAATAATAATATATATAATAATAATATATTATAATAATAATAATAATAAGACTACTCTTGCTAATGCTTTTGGTTTGGGTTGTGTGTCAACCTTGCCATGAGGCAACTCCAAATATTGACAAGATATCTTTAGTGGTTAATTTCTCGGTTGATTATAAATTGATATTGGGAAATAGATTTTTGGTCGGGTTTTGTAATATTACATGTTATCAGAAATTCTGAATCTGCTTTGATCATGTTCTAAAAGTACAAGTATTTTTCTTTTTGTAACAAATAGAAAAAGGCTGAAGGAGGAGACGAAGTGTCGATCCCTGAGGGACACCGGTCAACTAAGTATATAGGGTCTAATAATTGGTTTAAAGATCAGTGTGAGCACTTTCTGATGGCAACTACAAATCTCTCGATCAATTTTGTTTGTAGGAAATGGGGTTTCTTGCAGGATGAAGTTGATGAGGCAGATTCAAACTCATCATGTTGGTATGTTACATCTTGGCCTGCTGAGCCACCAGCTTGCTAATGTTTATAAACCAGTTTGGATAGAATGCAGGGTTTTTTATCTGAGTCTGTACTGTGTGCTCAGCTGTGAAGAGACCGCCATTAAGACCAGGGGCTAGTATGTGCAATCCCACGTCAATCTATGACTCTTCATTGACCCAAGGCTGGACACACGCATGCGTACATGCACACACACGCGTGCGCGCGCACACAAATTAAAATATGCCGTGTTCACTGGCAGTGGCACATTGTGACATATCCAGTGGTGGAAAGTAACTAAATAAATGTACTTAAGTACTGTACTAAAGTACAATTCTGAGGTATTTATACTTTACTTGAATATATCAACTTTTCAGTATACTTTTACTTCTACTTCTACCTTATTTCAGAGGCAAATATTGTACTTTTACTCCACTATATGTATTTGAAAACTTTAGTTACTAGTTACTATGTAGATTTTGATTATTATTAAAAAAACATACATTAACCACCTCAGCCCTAGTATTTACTGTAGCTTTCGGCCATTTGAAAATAGGTCTACACGCTCGCGATGCGACGCATTGTGAGCTTGCTATTTTCAAAAGATTTTTTGACATTTGAAAAATGTTGATACAAATACTTTTGTAACGAAAATACATTGCATGGATGCACCTGGGACGTATCCTCAGTGATGTATCCAAAGGTCATCACCTGGGACGTATCCTCAGTGATGTATCCAAAGGTCATCACCTGGGACGTATCCTCAGTGATGTATCCAAAGGGCATCACCTGGGACGTATCCTCAGTGATGTATCCAAAGGTCATCGCCTGGGACGTATCCTCGGTGATGTATCCAAAGGGCATCACCTGGGACGTATCCTCAGTGATGTATCCAAAGGTCATCACCTGGGACGTATCCTCGGTGATGTATACAAAGGTCATCACCTGGGACGTATCCTCAGTGATGTATCCAAAGGTCATCACCTGGGACGTATCCTCAGTGATGTATCCAAAGGGCATCACCTGGGACGTATCCTCAGTGATGTATCCAAAGGTCATCGCCTGGGACGTATCCTCGGTGATGTATCCAAAGGGCATCACCTGGGACGTATCCTCAGTGATGTATCCAAAGGTCATCACCTGGGACGTATCCTCGGTGATGTATCCAAAGGTCATCACCTGGGACGTATCCTCAGTGATGTATCCAAAGGTCATCACCTGGGACGTATCCTCAGTGATGTATCCAAAGGTCATCACCTGGGACGTATCCTCAGTGATGTATCCAAAGATCATCACCTGGGACGTATCCTCAGTGATGTATCCAAAGGTCATCACCTGGGACGTATCCTCAGTGATGTATCCAAAGGTCATCACCTGGGACGTATCCTCAGTGATGTATCCAAAGGTCATCACCTGGGACGTATCCTCAGTGATGTATCCAAAGGTCATCGGGGGTTTCGTGTCTCGCAAACATCATACCCCTCACCCCTCGGGTGATCAAGCCGGCCGGGGTGATCAAGTCCCGACTTAGGTCCCAGTAGCTACCCTCGATCAGACCCACTAGGGAAAGACCTTGTGCAACTTTTACTTGTAAACAGAGTATTTCTATATTGCTGAATTGAAAAACATTTGTGTACTTTTTCCACCCCTGAAAAACATGTTGTTGAAACATTATGCTGCTACCTTGGATAAGGCTTTGTTGAAAAATAAATATTGAATCTCAAAAGGACTTTACCTGTATAAATAAAGATAATACAAAGAAAGTAAGCCTACGCCTGCATGCATGAGAAAGTGAGAGAGAAAGCGTGTGGAGAATTAATTGAGAGAGTGTGTGTGTGACAGGCTGACAGATTAGACAGAGACAGAGTGTAAAAAAGATCCCCAGAGAGAGGAAAAGACCACCGTTCTGTTTGATTTGTGAGCATGTGAGAAAAACAGTATGGAAGTAGCTTAGGGCAGTGTGGGTGCTCCTAATCTCCATGCCGGTATACATGCAGACATGAGACTGAGACAGACGGATAGAAGAGGGGAAGACACAGAGGTGGTATGTATGGAAGCTACGTCGCCCTGGGCGGTGCCTGCATATACCGTTCCCTTGTTTTCTGCTTCACTAGAAATGAGGCAGAGGCAGAACAGACACTAATTGGCTATATGCACACACGTCATTTTGGAAATATAAACCACAGGTGTTACCGATGATACTAATGAAGACTGTTCCACTCTGGTCAAACAGAGTCAGTGTTAATGATAATAACGTAGGCTCTATTCCATTCTGGTCAAACAGAGTCAGTGTTAATGATACTAATGAAGGGTCAGTTCCATTCTGGTCAAACAGAGTCAGTGTTAATGATACTAATGAAGGCTCAGTTCCATTCTGGTCAAACAGAGTCAGGGTGCTGCTATTGTGATTGTTGGCTCACTGGAAACACTCTGCTACACCAGTGGTGAGACCCACTGGTGCAAGTGTTCTTGAGTGGGTTCCAAATGGCCCTCTGTGGTATATGGTGAATCATATAGCATATTAAAAACTACATGGTTAGTCATAATTGTACTTTAAAAAAAAATATATATATATTTTTTTATTTGCGGCTTACGCCTTTTATTGGTTTTTTTGAAGGGACAGACAGTAGGCTGACAGGAAACGGGAGAGAGGTGGGGGAAGACATGCAGTAAAGGCCGTGTCGGGCTCTGGAGTCGAACCCGCGGCACACTGCGACTGGATTACCAGTCGGGTGCCCAGACGGTTACGCCACCGCCTGGGCCATAATTGTACATTTTAACAAGCCATTTCTCCCTGCATCTCCCTCCAGTGTCTCACCAAAGTGCCTTAAACTGAAGTCTATTTGCGTATCAATTGTTCCACAGGCAGGAAGCCAATCTATGGGTTTACCCTTATATTTTGTTTGATGTTAGAGAAAGCGACTTCTATCCTTGTCACTGAGTAGCTGAGTATTTACTTTCTTAAAATGACTCTTAACAATCTTCTGTCATTATAGAATAATGAGAAACGTTATGAAACTATTACTAGTGAGTGCAATTTGTACTGATTTAAAATGTACGACAGGGTATTTTCATGATTATAGTTTTCTTTACTGGGTTATACTGTTTAATTAATTTCAGTCTGTTGTTTTATTTCAAAGTTATAACTCTGTTAAAAGGTATAAATAATAAGATAGGATATGTCTTTGTCGGGAGGGTCCGCCTCTCTCTACCGGAAACAGCTACTGACCCAGATCTCATTGGTCAAAAGGAAGAGCCTATTTCATGTCCGGTGAGAGAAGGGACCTTGAGTGTGAACATTTCTTGTATATAACACCTTGGATTCTGTGTGAAGGGGGCTGTTCAACTGAGACTCAGATTGGCTCCGGAGGCTTGGTCTTAGATTATGTGCCAAGCCTTTCTTTCTGATCTGTATACAGGGAAGTGAACGACAACGTGCGTGTGCGAAGAGCAAGGAGTATATAGTGGCCTTGGAGGCAAACTAAAAAATATATATTAATGAAAATGCGCTAGGACGTGTGTAGGTCCTAGGGGGGGGGGGGGGGGGGGGGGGGGGGGGAGGTCTGTATGTTTAGCTGTGCTCTATAGGGACTCCCAGTATGAAGTACCCAGCTTACTTCAACACCATTGACTTTTATATTCTTCTAATAGGAAAAGTGCAGTCATTTGTCAAAAATGCAGAGCCTTGGAGTATTTGAAGGTGGAGTGTTAATTCTGTAAAAAGAAATGATGCACTTGCAAAATGGAAAATTGTTTGGGCGGGGGTTGTAAAACCAGCAGCAGAAAGCCGTACGTGCTTCAGTGGTGGAGGATGCTGGGCGAAAATGGAAAGCAGTCAGACATGGTCAGCGATAGTGGCTGCAGCAAATAACCCATGGCCATATCACAGTTATTGCAGTTCTGCATTTATTTTCGTTTTTGCACTTTTTGCTCAATTAAATATAGTTTCAGTTAGTTTGGAACCAGAGTGGGGTTTCTCATGACAGTTTGGTTGTTGTTGTAACTTGTAACAAAGATCATCACATCATTCAGTGAAATAAGACAGATCCTCTTTCGTCACAGCATTATGTCGCTCATGAATTCCATGTAGGCTAATAAAGGCCAGCTGGAGATTCTATGTGATGCGGATCACTGGCTGTGTAGCCCATGGGGGTGTTTTCATTCCTAATTCAAATGTTATATTTTACTTTAAATAAGGATTTTTATTTGTGAAGCCATGATGGATAAGGGGTCAGGACAACAAGGCCTTTTCGTGGAGGGGTCAGAATAGAATTTGGACTTAAACTGTTATTTGTCTATAGTAGGCCTACTATTGACTCACAGTCATATACACCCGGCTGTCTCAATAAACAGTATGCACCAATGACTCCTCCAGACTCCAGCCTTTTACTGTATGTTGTTTTGCAATTACACAAAATTGTTGCAATTGGTTTTAGTTTTCCTCTAAAGTCTAGCATGATCTTTATTTCCGTTAACACAAATGTAAATTTTTTGTTTACTTTTAGTTAATAACAACTTTGGGCCATAATAATACTGCAGGTGGCCACACTAACCCATGCAAAACAAACAACAGCAGCAATTTAGCACCGTCACCTGGGTGAACTCAGGTATGTTGGCAGGGCGGGGAAACCAAATGTTTGGCACATTCTTCTCCAACCCAAATGAACAGCTGCCACCTGCCAACTATGGCTAAATCTCCCCTCTGGCAGCTTATCTGCAACACATGCCTGGGAAAATATTCAAATTGATTCTGGATGTGCCAAATGGAAACCTTTTTTCTGTCTGTCATTTTCATCTTCTGAAGGCTTAAAACCTGCATGGTGTTTGTGTGATTGTAGATTGTGCTTGAATGGCTTATGAGTGCTGAGTAAGACCAAAGCTTCCTAAAAGCTTCCTAGCAGTCCCATCGACCTCCCTAGCTGCCCACTCACTGAATCTGTGATGACGTTCACTGCAATTTACCTCTGAGAGTACTGAATAGACCCTCGAGGGTCCATTTGCTTACATCTGTACACTCTCTGAGTTAGTACATTCAGGGTTCAATTTGCTGGGGGAGAAGGTGTGTGTGTGTGTGTGTGTGTGTGTGTGTGTGTGTGGGGGTCCATACCAATGCTTTTGATCATAATGTTATGGCTGGTGGGGTTATTATGATTTATCCCTGCTTCTAGTCAGACTGAATTAAATACAGGACTTTCCTTTTGTGAAATGTAAACTGTCTGAAACGTTTGATGTTGTCACTTTTGATTTGATCACAGTGTAACATTTTAGTTTAAAATGGGTGTTGTTAACCACATTAATTACAGGTAAATCCGTCATTTTAATACAAACTAAAAAACTAAAACTAAAATAGCAGATCTACGAGTTCATAACGTACTGCGATGCGACACATTGTGAGCTTATAGGCTATTATTGCTATTTGTCATGAGATTTATTTTGTTGTTGTCAGACTGTGAAGGCTTATGATCACAGACTAGTCTGGTGAGACGTAGGACCCCCCTATAGAGCACCGACGTCACTGTCAGTAGAGGGCGTCAGTCCACAGGTTCATGTACTTTTTATTTGCATTGTAATCTCCATAGGGGGATTTTAGATCGCCTCATATAAGAACTGTGTTTGAAAAATAAACCGATCACCCCAGCCTTTTCACTCATATGGATATAAAGCATCGACTGAAGGTGGAAATGTACAAATATACCCAAAGAGTAACAAAATAAGCGTTATAAACGAGTCAAACAACCCAGAGACTACATTTCCGGGTAGGCGGGGTTGCACAACAGAAACTGAATGTTAATTACGTTTATTTTTATTTTATTGATATTGAATGTTCCGTGGTTAGTACGAGTCGAGTCACCACCAGCTGAGCTTACGTCAACAAGGAATCTCAGGAACGCAATGTGTTGACGCAATGGGCGTGACGTATATTAGCAGCGACATTGCCTTCATATGTAGTTTCAAGGCTTTTGCGGCCACATTAATTCCATTTTTTCCAGAAACTGGCTGTATCAAATATGAATGGACATCATTAACGACGCACAGCCACTCCCCTGACAGAAAGGCCGGGGTGGTCGGTTTATTTATCAAACACAGTTCTTATATGAAGCGACCTAAAATCGCCCTATGGGGATTTCAATGCAAATAAAAAAATACATGAACCTGTGTATTGGCGCCCTCTACTGAAAGTGACGTCAGACTTCGCTAGATTCAAGCGACTAGGGCCTCTCAGGACCTCCCTAGAGGACGACTTTGCGGGATTAGGAAGCGGGAAGAAGAGGCACTCGCCTGAGGCTGAAAACTCAGCCGCTCTCTCGTATGGTTATGAAACAATTTGAAAAGCTGGTTAAAACTGAGCTCCTGGTCAAAACGGAGTCTTCTGTTTGCCTACAGAACCAGGAGAGGTGTGCAAGACGCCTCATCGACCTTACTTAATCTTCTCTGTAAACATTTAGAAAGTAGTAAGAAGCATGCCAGGCTGCTCTTCGTAGGTTTTCCATCAGTGTTAAATACAATTCAGCCTCATGTTCTGGCAGACAAACTAGTGCATTTATTCTGTCTAGATCTGTGCCTTGTAGGCTGGATCCTTGATTTTCTTACCAATAGATCACAACAGGTAAAAGCAAAAGTAATTTTATCAAATCTATTATCACCTTCTACCGGCTCACATCGTTGTGTATTGTCTGCCTTCTTCAAGGTTCAAGGTCCAATTTTATTTAGTGTCCCCGAAGGGCAAATTGGGTTGCAGCATAGACAGTACATTAAACAATGAATGAAACAGTACAAACAAACAACCAGTTCACATAGCGGATACCAGAGTACAAAGGTGCACACAACCATTAAAGTGCAGGCGTTAAAGTGCTTTAAAGTGCTATGCGATAGGTCATAAAAGTGCATGTGCATAGACATGGCACGAGATAATACAGTAAAAAGTGAAAGTGCTCATCATAAGGTTATATCCTCGATCTACCCACAGCAGCATAAAGTGTGTGAATAGAGACCGGGACAAAGGAATGTTTGTGCCTGTTTGTGCCTGTTTTTTTTGTATATGTTATATACAAATAATGATTGTGTTGGTCATGGCCAAGTACTTGAAGACTTTCTCTCTTGGTGTGGGGATGCCTTTCTCCAACTGAATGTCTCGAAAACCAAGGAAATGTGTGTCGACTTCAGGAGATCCCCCCGCAGTTCTCCAGAACAGTGTTGTCCATGGTGAGCAAGTTGACCTGGTGACCACTTACAAATACTTGGGTACTTCATTTGACATCAAGCTGAAATTCGATGTGAACTGTGACATGCTGTGCAAGAAAGGCCAACAACGCCTCTTTTGCTTGAGGCAGCTCACCAAATTTCAGGTTGATAAATCCCTAATGAAACTGTTCTACAGTGCCTTTATTGAGTCAGTTATCTCCTTCTCCATCATTTGTTGGTATGGAAACCTAAACATAGGACAAAAACCTGCACCTTGGTAGGATTGTGAGAACGGCCTCAAAGATTGCCGGAGTTAATTTCAGTAGTCTAGATCAAGTTTAAAAAAATCAGGTGCTAAAGAAAGCCAAGTCCATTTGTACGGACAACTCCCATCCCCTCAGCTCTGAGTTCAAGCTGCTTCCCTCTGGCATTCACCTAAAAGTTCCAGGGGCCAAAAGCAATAGATATAAGTTCTCCTTCGTGCCTGTATCTCCTTCGTGCCTGTATCTATATGATTTCTTTATACAACTGTTCTGAAAATGTTATGAATTTCAATGTTACACTGATACCTTGAACTGCCATCCTGTTTTATTGTTCTATGTGTGCCTTTTTACTGTGTTTTTGTGTTTCATGTTACCTAAATAAATGAACCTGAACCTAAATATGTATTTTTTTTACCGCAATGTATTTATACTTATTTACTATAGTCCTACTAGACCCCAGGAAATTACATGATCTGGTGACAAACTGATGTATTGAGCCTACAACACACAATGGCAGCCCCCTAGTAGTCAGTTGTTCGTTCAGAGACACAGAAAACAACGACTGTGGCCAGATGTAATCTATTGGGGTCTAGTAGGACTATAGTAAATAATAATAAAGAAATCACTGTAAAATGTTGTACAAAAATACATAACGATACATTTTAACAGCGATACGATGTGATTCACAATATATGATTGACAATACGATACATGGACGATATTGGTTCATTATTGCGATTCAATGGTTTCAAATTGAGCTATTTAGCATTAAATGTATGAATATGTAAATAAGTAAACAGTGATTCTCTTGCAAATACATAGACAGCCCAATCTATTTTTGGATAGATTGGAATAGATCAAATGTTCAAATCAGATTGGAATCACATTCCTGCCATCTTCAGGCTTCACTCACATCGGGCGGAAATCAGATTTGTGCTGGATTTGGGCCGCCAATCTGAACAAGGCATACTGTATAACTTACAAGTAGTTAGGCTAGCATTAGATGTGACACATTGTGAGCTTGTAGATCTGCTATTTTCAAAAGATTTTTGATACATTTGCAAACGTGAAATGAGACATTGTGCATAATCAGTACTTTTACGTTTGGTACTTTAAGTACATATTGATGTCAATACTTGGCAACATTTTTAACCAAGCCCTATTTTTCATCTGGGAGCATTTTGACTAAATCAGTGTATCTACAGAAGAAACAAACAAATAATGTACTGCATGTATTCAATACATGCAGTACATTTTGTTTGGCTTAATTGTATTTCTATTACAATAGGAATTACAGTTATTAATTTCACAATTTGAGTGGTGCTTTTTTGTACTTTTTTTTCCCCGGGGCGGTATACATTTACTTCGGGACGGTTCAAATTGTATTTTGGGACGGTTCCGGGACGGTGGTGAAAAAAGTTAGTCTGGAGCCCTGCGGCCCAGATTCCCGATCTGGTGATCGGAGCGGGACAACCCTACTTGGCATATACAATGAATTCCAGACGTGTACAGGTGACCTGTGCTAGCATACTGTATACGTACCTAAACAGGACGGGAGTGGCCTGTCCCAGACGCGCCGGTCTCCGCTGAGGCAGGTGAGCGTGCTGCTGCCATGGAGACTGTATCCAGGGTTACACGAGTACAGGACGTACGTGCTGGCATAGTGACCGTCGTCCTGGATCTTATAGCCGTATGTAGGCACACCTGGCTCCCCGCAGTGAATCAGGTCGAAACCTAGAGACACAGGCAGGCAGGCACGTACACACACGCATGCACACACACACGCACGAAACACAAACACACACACACACACACACACACACACACAGAAACTGGGTCAGTTACTCAAACAGAAGTGAGTCAGAGTAGTTTTGGGCAAGAGCACATATAATGTCACCCTGATACACCCAAAATCCCACAGGAAGGGGTTTGTAGTACACAGTAAAATCCAGAGCGCTAATTTAACCAAGAAAGTGTATAAATGGAACCAAACGGACCCCATTACGCTTACGAAATGATCCCCATGGGGATTAATAAAGGTAATTGTCTTCTTCACGCAGAGCTGATGAGGAGCATATTATCTGCATTCAATCTGCTCCATGTTAATCTACCGCAGGGAGCTTGCGGGTTGTTTGGTAGTGACTGTCTGGGCCTGGGTAGATGTCTCCTTTGGCTAAATGGAGTGAAGCAGTGGTTCTCAAACTGAGTTTAATTTCAAGGACAGTGGGCCCCCATAACTCTGAGGGTAAACGCATGGAACGAAAATGGACCCATATGGGCGTAAGGGACTGTGGTATTCCTTAAAAACCTGTCCTCAAGGAACCCTGGGGGTTCCTGCATGTATACCCAATTTTGAGAACTACTGGACTAAACAATCTATATAAATACTTTTGTTTCTATGCACAAAACTGGAGGTTATGCAATAACCGTGGTTATGTAAACAGATATTAGGGAACAACTGCTTCACAAGAAAATGGTAAATTGTGTATTTTATATAGTGCCTTTATCCAAGGCGCTTTACAGAGATTGTGCATTACATTCACCCATTCACACACACATTCCCACACCGATGCCGGAGGAAACCATGCAAGGCACCAACCTGCACCCCGGGGGCAATTAGGCGTTCATAGTCTTGCTCAAGGACACTTCAACACTAGCCTCGATACCCAGGCTTTCATTTTGTCTGCGCGAAAAATTTAAGCCTGGATTTAAGCATGGGCTGCACTGAGACCGGGGCTGACGGACAGATCGGTGAACCAATCAGGGTGTGCGCAAATCTGAGCCGCGGCCCTCCCACCTAGGCCAGAAAGGTCTAGCGTTAGCTCAGGCTACTTCGACACTAACTCTGGGGGAGCCCGGGTTCGAACTGCGAACCTTGTGGTTTCCATCGGGTCACTCGAGCCACCACCGCCCCAAGAACCACCACAAGAACAATGCAATTCACTGCCAGAACGGGCAGGGAGGAGGGGCCGCTTCAGCTCTGAGCACATCCACATGGGCACGCCACACATGCAACTCGAGGACGCACGCAGGTTGTGACTCATTGTTTAGGCGGCGGGGGGAAAAAAAGATTATGATAAGGATGGGCTTGACGCATGTTGGTGCCCCCTGGGCCTCGGCTTGGTGCCCTACGCGGTGTGTGTTGTGCGTGTGCCTAGCGGCGGCGCTGATTAGAACCCACAGTGTGCGTTGACAATATGTGTTTAGATGAGATGATAGTGCCATTATTTGAGCAGAAGAGAACAAAGAGCTACAGAGTGGTGGAACATAACACCCAATTCACACCGTGACACATACAGGGATGCTCAGCAGCAAACACAAAGCCTCTGACGCTATACTATACAGTAGCTGCACGGAGCAATTAGAAAATGCTGTGCTCTGAAGTAGGCAACACACCAATACCACTTCAAAGAGAAATGCAGAAATGCACTGCTGTAGTGTATTTTTCCTTCTTTTTTTTTAACTGGCAGTTGTAGAAATGAGTTAATATTGGGCACTTAAATGGCATATTTATTGCCTAAAATGTACAGCATTTAATAGTCTAAAAACAAGCTCCCGGAGGTGAGCTTCGAGTGGCCTGCATCTCTCCTGCCTCTGTCTGTGTGATTTGCCGTCTGGGGCGGGTGCACCGCGTACAGCTTTGACCCACTGAGCACTGGGGCTCTCACTGTTCCAAGGGACGCTATGGGTCCGAGGTAATGGATGTACCAAAACATAAAACAACATGGCTGTCAATGACGGATGGCAATAACATTTGGAGCAGCGACCTCCTCTGGGTCTGCACAAAAAAGTTTGGTGCTGATTGCAAGGGTTTGCAAGAGTAGCTGCAAGAGACTATGCCAGGCAGTCAGGCCCGGATTAACAATGGAATTTACTGGAGTTTAAGCTCCAGGGCCCACAGTTTGCAGGGCCCTGTGCAGGTACAGCTGTTGCTTCCGTCGAAACCGTATTCATAGTCACCGATTTAAATGTCACGCAACACAGGAACCCCAGCCCAGATAGTGTTTTTGGTCATCCGACAGTAGCTTAACCACTCGGTGGGAGGAGACTCAAAAATAGCAGATCCAGCGTCGGTGAGTAGCCTTATAACTCTATGGGAGCAGGGGAGCAGCCTTATAAATCTATGGGAGCAGGGGAGAAGCCTTATAACTCTATGGGAGCAGGGGAGCAGCCTTATAACTCTATGGGAGCAACGGTGATAGTGCTGGCGGTGTGCTGAACGCACACACGCATTCATTCACTGGGCACAGAAATACAAAAACTATCATTCTCAATTGTTAAACCATAGTCCTAGAGACCTCCCAGTGCCTGATGTCCCCCAAGAACACACAAGGCAAGAGAGAGCTTCCTGCTAGTTCTAGCAGGGGAGAAAGGACAGTGGGCGGGTCCGCGGGGAGGGTGCACTGGTTTGCTGCACCTGGCCGGCAGGTTTTTCGTACTTCCCTGTTGGCCGGGTGTGGCTCTCCCTCTCGCCTCGGTGATGGCTGCGCGCAGGGTGCCCCTCTGTGGACGGACTTGTCTATATCTGGAAGCCTGGAGGAGAGGGGCAGTGACTTGGCCAATCACTGCTGACCCGCCAACTGAGAGTGTAGTGGTTGAGGGTTGAAACACTCTAAGAAGGTTGGAGACCACCTGATGACCTCTCCTCCGGCCCACGGCATCCATTAGAAATGGATTATATTCGCATCTTTGATGTATTTACAAACTTTTACGCACACGCAAATCAGATTGCAAGCGTGCATGCATGTGGCCTTTTGATTTGGTGTAGCGCCAGGGCCCTTGGAGGGGCCAGGGGTCAGGGGTCGTCAACGTGTCCATACACATTCACGTGGACAGACGTGTCCGTGGAAAGACTTGTCCATGTCTGTGGCAAATATTAGATTTGTTTTAATTAATTATGAAATATATATAGCCTAATATGTTTTTCATTATAAGGGTAAATAAAAAAGATGTCTTATCTAAATATTCATGTTTATTAATTAATTTGGTAAAGTCAGACGGGTTGCCATGATATTATTATCCGTTGACAGATGGATGGAGCCCGCACGCACACCATAGTAGGTACAACCATACAACAAGACTTATTTTGATTTTTTTTGTACGTAATACTACAGTGTCCATCCATCTGTCATCTGATGTCCCTTTAGCCCAGCACCCACCTGTCTATGTGCGTACAGTATATATATCCTATGTCCTCTCATGGTATTATTATCCCACACCAACTGCGACGCACCTGTCAATGTTGAGCCCCATACCATACTGTCTGTTTATGCTCCCTGGATGGAAGTGGAGAGAATGTGGTCCATGTTAAGTTTGTGGGAAAGTGGAGATATTACACACAAAACTTTCAAAATAGTAACCCAAGGTGCCCACTTTTTACATTATTATTATTATTTTGCTAAGACGTCCACAGATGTCTTGGGCACTACATAGCGGGATTTCCCAGGACGTCTGTGGACGTCTTGGGCTCACAACTGTCTTAAAGGGCCACCTCACCCCTTTTTAAACCAGATCTTATTTTTGAGTGGTGCAAACCACTCCTACAACCAGCTTGCAATGTCCTCGTACCTGTTTGTTTGTTTGTGTGTCTGTCTGTTTGTTTGTTTGTTTGTGTGTGTGTGTGTGTGTCTGTCTGTGTAAGCACGAGTATGTGACTTAATAATAGCAGTAGGGGGCGCCAGAAACAGTGAGAGGGGTAGTGGCTCTAATGAGAGAGAGAGAGAGAGAGAGAGAGAGAGAGAGAGAGAGAGGGGGGGGGGGGGAGGGGGGGGGGAATTGCACCACTCAGTTCACACGTGTGTGATTTTTTAATGATGTTTAGGGCACAAGAAACACTTTCCTGGGGTTTGTATGTGTTTTTAGATATTTTAGTCATGACGCCGTGTTCATGACCAAATGTGTCATGAAAATGTGGTCTCACTTCCTTCCTGGACTACAAGTCACACCTCCATGCAGCCTCCCCCCTCTCCACAAGGAGGGGAAGTGCACTAAAGCATTATGGTCATTGTAGGAATTCAGCAATCCAGTCAAACCCTAGTCAAACATAAAGTCTTCATTATTTTTCTGGCCATAGGGTGCAAATTTCAAATTGTGCTACTGTTATCTACTACAAATACTATTAACATTGATTGACTGCAGTTTCTTCCAACAGTGCAATGTCCCTTTAATGTATATTTTGGTTGCCTATTAAATCTTTCAATGGATATGAAACTATATGTCAATAGCTGACCCCAAGTTGCAGAAATTAATTATAGTACAAACTCAGCGCTACAACTAAATGTCTGTCCTTGCCCTCCTCCCCCGTTGGGCACAGATGAGGCTAAGCATTACCTACAGTAAATGTACAGCCTGTGCGTAATATATATTATTGTTACTGCTCAATGTCAGAAAGGAATTCAGCACGACTATGGATTCCTATTAGCACTTGCCTAATCATGGCTATTCTTGCTTTACCCATTTAGATGAGGACGCAGTTGTGTGACCTTATAGCTTTTAACCACTTTAACCATTATTTTAAACTTTATCTGTTAAATAATCTTGAAAATCGGTGCAAATCTTTGAATACACTGTATATTCTACATACAGCAAACGTTCTCAACTCAAATCTTTGATCTGGGGTGGGACGGGGGGGGGGGGGGGGGGGGATTATGTTCAGATGGGGGTCGGCGGCCAATTACATATAATATTTGGGGTCCTTGACATGAAATAGTTTGAGAACCACAGACATAGAAACATAGGTTATTCGGAAAACTGCTATAATTTAGAAGATTTTTTTTTTCGCCCTCAATCCTTAACAGTTTGACTGTTTTTTACGATTAACCCGCATTTTAATCAACCCCCCTTCACTGCCGAGATTGTTGTATTACCTTTAGAGCATACGCTGAATTATTTGGGCTTTTAATCCGCGAAAATCCATCAAAAAAAGCTCCCGTGGTTTGTTATGATCTGTGTGTAGCATCCACCATCTTGGTGCACCCGGAAGACGCACACAAGATTGGTTTCAATGAGGCGTTGCATCCAATGCATTTCCATTGGCCTCAATTTCCCAGAAGCCCTAGCAGCCCACAGCATGTGACGATTTCCGGTTTCGTCATCACATCGAAGGCATCCAGTCTCATACTCCGCGACGAAGACGGATTTTCTTGATTCATTACATTACGGCGGATTAAACACATAAAACAAAAGGCGGGTATGTCCGATACGGCAGCGACATTAACCTGGAGTAATCCATTCCCGGCACGGAAACTGTTAATGGCGTAACCCATTCTGACCTGAGATCAGACTCTAAAAATGTCTTCTACATCCTGACAGTTTTCTGAAAAAGCTATGTTTCTATGTCAGTCGTTCTTCGGTTTTACAAAAAATAGCAGACCTACAAGCTCGTAGCGCGCCACTCGGTGGCGCGCTATGAGCTTGTAGATCTGCTATTTTTCAATAGCTAAAGCATAACATAATGCTAACACCAAAAGGGGTTCCCGCCCAAAATGGGTTGCATGCTCTTTGTTGTTGTCAGAACTTTACTCCTTTCAATCCACAGACATGGAGGAATGTTCTTTAGCACACATTTAGGACTGAGACCAGATTCTAAGAATTTTCTGAAAAACCTATGTTCTCTTTCTCAGTAGTTCTCAAACTATTTCATGTCAAGGAGCCCCAGAATTATATGTATTTGGCCGCCGAACCCCCGTCTGAAAATATGCTGTTCCAGGGACACCCCAGAAGCAAAGATTTGAGTTAAAAATGCTCGCTGGGAAAGTATATATATATTCAAAGATTTGCGCCACATTTTCAAGATTATTAAAAAAATAGCAGATCTAGGTACCGCACCCCCAGGTACCCCCAGGTACCGCACCTGGGGGGACAGGGCCTTCTATGTTTCGGCCCCCAAACTCTGGATTGAACTCCCTAACCATCTCAGAGTTGCTCCCTCTCTCCTCTCCTTCAAAACCTCACTCAAAACCCACCTCTTCAGGATAGCCTTCCCCAGCTGAGGCCTCGTTTATCCTGTATCTTTTTAACCCTGTATTGTTGTTGTATCTGTTATGTTTTGCTTTGTTTTTTTTCTTATTATTAAAGTCTGTTCCTAGTGTTCCTATGTAAAGCGCTTTGGGTATTTAGAAAAGCGCTATATACATTTGAGCTATTATTATTTATGCTTGTAGCACGACACTCGTGCCACACTATGAGCTTGTAGATTGTACATTGGTACATTTCAGACTTAGCTACTCCATACATGTACAAATTCAAAATATAAGGTGCTTACCCTCGTGCCACACTGACCCTACTTTATTGGTTAAATCAAATATTTATAAAAAAAAAATCAAAAATGTCTGACTTAACCACTTTCAATTAACATGGGGCTAATATTTTGGGCATGTAAAAATCTTTCCAAAACAAATTAAAAACATTTCCCCCAAAAAAGCTAATATATCTACACGCTCACAATCAAAACAGATGAAATATGGAGACACATGGTGTGTGCCCTACAGTGACACTCATCCATCCAATTATGGCTGTAGAACTGCTGTGAATTTCACTCCTGTCCAATCTTAATGGCACGAACAGAACAGCTGTGGGACACTCTGTTCCTCTAATAACAACATGGCCTAAAGACAGTATATAGAGCTACGTATAATCCAACCTATAGGGCCTACTTAAACAAAGAGCACGTCCTCATTTATCTTTTTTTTGGAGACCTCAAGTCACAATAAAAAACCTCCATCAATCCACCTGTCAATTCGCCAAATGGCTTTAAACGACGTACAGAGCCATCATCCATTCACACGTCGGCCGTCCACTCCCCGTCCATCCACTCGCTCATCCATCTCTCTCCGTACATCCATCGCTCCAGATGTGTGTCTCACCTTTTCCTTTAATGACTAACAGATTAATGTTCTACTAATAGCCTCACTGGCTCACACAGCAGATGCTCCTCGCTCCCTAACACACTATTTTGAATTCCATTAACCATTCCGTTTCTGCGTTCGTGTGCGCGTGTGTGGCCGTGCGGCCGTGCTCGCGTGCGGCTGTGCATGCAAATGTATAGTACCTGCAACCTTCTATGCATCGTGCACGTGCAGGGTTATTATACTGTAGTTAACTAAAACTAAAGCAATTTTGAATTGAAAAAAAAAACTGAAAGAAAAAAAAAGCTTTACAAAGCTTTACAAACAAGAAATTATGACATAGTCATATTATTATACCATTGAAAACAAATTGTAGACTGTATCTTTGCATCTGCCCGTGTGAACGCAGCATACGCGTGTTGTGTTCAGCGGGGATATCTAAATGAACTCACTGTTATAGGTGAGCCGGAAGCCCTGTGCGCTTCCAGAAGCGTTGCTGTTGAACTCCAGCGACAGGTGGTTGGACGTGCTGTTGATGACGGGACCCATCATGTCCCCAAGTGTGAAGTTGCCGAGGTGACGCGACGAGCTGTCCTCCCCATCATACACCTGCCAGGACAAACACAGCTTGTCAATCAGAAGACAACATGGCCAAACTAGGAGAGTTAATCGGTTAATCGGGTAAACAACTATAAAAACTACTGACAATCTATCATTTAACCATTTAGACCTGAGGCTGATTCTATACAAATGTCTTCAAAACCCTGACAGCTTTATGAAAAAATGTCAGTGGTTCTCAAACTATGTCAAGGACCCCCAGAATTATCTGTATTTGGCTGCAGACCCCCATCTGGAAATATTGTTGTTCCAGGGACCGCCCAGAAGCAAAGATTTAAAAGCGTTCGCTCTGAAAGAATATATATTCAAAGATTTGCACCACATTTTCACAATAAAAAAGCAGATCTACAAGCTTGTAGCATGGCACTCGGTGCCGCGCTATGAACTTGTATTTTAGCTATTTTTCAATAGCTAAAGTATAACATATAATGCTACACCAAAAGGGGTTCCGGACCTGAATGGGTAATAAAATAATTGATACATAACCAATACCTATTTTGGGCCATGTCATTATACAGTAGGTAATCAAATATTTGTATGTTTATTTAAATAGCCGTCTACAAGTTTGTAGATCTGTGCCATTTTCAATATGACACTGTCTGACAAAGTACGAAATAAGGCTTAAGTGGTTAATCGATTTATTGATAACAATTATAAAAACAGCACTTTACTTCTCCATTATTCAATTAATCCAAAAAGTAATCGATAAAATGATTGCTAAAAAATAATCGATAGTTGCAACCCTGTCATCACTTTCAGACATGGTTGGGTAAGTCATGAATTAAAGGCAATCAGACTAAAGTAACATAACATTCCGAAACATTCCAATACAGGGTCTTACCAAGATATCTTTGCAACCACAATGGTTTAGTGTTCCTGACCCCTTTAAAAGCAAGAATGTATGCATTTCCAATCATAATTTTCAGTAAAATGTATGAAAGAAATTGACATAATACAAAGAGGTTCACGGGAGACATTTTAATATGCTAAATATGAAATCATTTAAATGGTTTCATGTTTGTGCTAGGCAGATGATGTAACAGAAACCATTTCGGTTATAATCACATTCCAGGGGATTGAATTTGAAAGTTATTATTATTTTCTGTTTTCCATGTGACAGTTAATTGATGTCGAGGCTGTATCCAGCTGTGATGAGTGTATCCAATTTTGTCGGCAGAGAGAGGAAAACCACTTTCACTGAAGAATGGCAACGGAGAGAGACATTGCTAAACCCCACAACAGAAACCAACAGCAATAAGAGCTTCTGTCTGCATGTTCACTGGGACTGTTCAAGAAGCAATGGGACAGACTGTAATTTAATAAATGTGTGTGTGTGTGTGTGTGTGTGTGTGTGTGTGTGTGTGTGTGTGTGTGTGTGTGTGTGTGTGCGTGCGTGCATGCGTTCCAATTCCAATAATTTCATTTTGAGTATCTGCCGATACGGATTTTTCCTGATACGAAATGTATATTTTTATAGAACACTTATGCCTTATCAATAGTACAATATCCAGTCTACTATCATGATATGGATATATTCTAGGGATGGCATTATTTTGCTTGAAAATGACGTGATGGGAAGAGGGGTGAAAAAAAAAAAAAGTCTTGGGAATTGCTCGTGTGTCATATGTAGGGATGGGTATCGTTAGGATTTGTTCGAGTCCCGTACCGATTCCGGTTCTGCTTATCGATTCCGGTTCTTAACGGTTCCCTATTTCGGTTCCAAAATGATATAAAAGAGGTCAAATGTTTAACAAAAAAGCTCAATGTCAATTTAAGACATGTAATGAATAAATAGTGTGACATCCTCTTCCTCCTCATTCAGTTGAGCCATTTGTGGATAATATAGTAAAAAAATTAATGGTATAAACTTAAGGTCAATTGTTTTTCACAAAGCTTTTATTACAAAGACTTTGCTTTAAGACAGATGAATAGAGTATAGACCAACATCCTTTCCTTTAACAGTTGAGCCATTTGTGGATACTACAGTTACCTCTTACTACTACTGACAATGACAACAAATATGCCTGAGAGACTACACAACATAAACATCACTGCAACACATCACTGCAACACAAAGTCAGAAATCTAGAAAAAAATATCATGTGGTGCACAGTCTGCATGGCATGTCAGAGCAGAGTGTATACTAATACTGTATACTAAAGACATGTATAATGAATAGTATAACATCTTCTCCTTTATTGAGCCATTTTTGGATAATATAGTGATTCTTTTAAATGTATCTATATAATATCGATTCTGTATTTACCCAGGGCAATAGTGTTACTAACGGTTTTGGAACGGTTTTGGACACAGGCTACTTCTCTTATTACCAATAACAAATAAAAGCATGTCTGAGATCTGAGAGCAACACACACGATTGACTGTGTAAATTAGCATCACTAATGAAGGGGAAGGGGCAGCGTGTCAATGGGGGATCATTGAAAACAAAGGCGGCTTGGTTTGCTACTAACAGAAATGTGCATGCACACGGGCTGCCCAAAGTAGGCTATCTTTTGTTGTTTTTTCGCCACCTCTCGAAGTTAGACTGGTAGTGGGTATCTGACCCTACGCCGTGATCACACACACACACACACACACACACACACACACACACACACGGGTGCGCACTCGAAGTGAGTGCACCAACGCTTTCTCTCCTTGTCTCATGTTGATTCAATGCTGCGCAGCCAGCGTGCTGCGCACGTATGCAGTGAAGACTCAGACAAGGCGCAAGATTCCTGTCCCCTCTTAAAAGTTTCCTCCCATAAACTTTACTTGAAAATTACGTTTAAGAAACTTTAATAATGATGTCGCCTCAGTGCCAGGCACAGCGCGTCTCTCTGTCTCTAGACTCCTCGACAACTAACTCCATGCAGAGAGATGGCTCCGCCTCTGCAAGCCACAAGCCCACAACTCGTCGCTGATGCAACGCGGTGTAGGCTTGTAGATCAGCTCTGTTCCCTGCGCATCTATTAAGGGAAGAAAATAAATAAATAGCGTGTGACCGCGTGTCTGTGGGAACCGATAGAGAGAACCGAAATTGAATTATTGTAATGGGTACCCGGTACCCAGGCACGTTCGGTTCGGTACATACTTGGTACCGAGATTCGGGACCCACCCCTAGTCATATGTGAAAATGCTATCTGTAATGTACTGCTCTTTCCAAATAAAACAAATATTATAAAAAAAAAAAAAAAAAGACGTGATCTGCCCCGATTTCCGATCACGTGATCGGATCGGGACAACCCAAGTGTCTGAGTGTAAGAGAATGAAAAGGAGAGGGAGTTGTACGCTGGGAGGCATGGCATCTATAGCAGTGGCAAGTCCAAATCTGAAGCCATGGCCGTATTCATAGCGCAAATAGCAGTGTATCATTGCTCACAAAAGCAAAACGCTTTGATCTTGTAGATCTGCTATATTGTCGCCCAAAATAGGGGCACCTGATTAAAAGTGGTACACATAATAAATAATAGTTGTATGTAATAATGTGTGGCCTAAAACACCGTTCGGGAACCACTGGCATGTCTTTATACCCCATACTGCAGCTCCATGCTCTCTCTCTCTCTCTCTCTCTCTCTCTCACAGAAAACTCAGTATTGTTAATGAAAAGGTCTGCAGCTCATATATCAACATGTCACCATCTGCACCCCTCCACTCTCCTCTCTCCCTGCTGCCATGGAGCCACCACCACCACCACCCCAACCAATACCACACCATTGACGTCTTTCACTTTCTCTATTGCACTGATAAAAACCATTCCTGCACATTCCTACCATCTCTCTCTCTCTCTCTCAGCTCTGCACTTGGACAATAGAAATGTCCCATGGGAAAGGTAAGGACGTAAGATACGACAAACCTGACAGTGTCACAGCAGCACACATACACACACCTGAATAATTGCGCAGGCACGCACGCGCGCACACACACACACACACACAGAAAGAGAGTTGTGGGAGGGAGTTGAGGGAGGCTCACAGTATTTGTGAGCTGGACACACACACACACACACACACACACACACACACACACACACACACACACACACACACACACACACACACACACACACACACACACACACACACACACACACACACACACACAGTTGTGTGTTGAAGGATTGAAGGAGGCTCACAGTATTTGTGAGCTGGAACACATCTTTCCAGGGACTGAGTGCCCAATTCACACAATCTGGAAGATTACTCCCAAATGTACTCCACAATGTGGATGAGAGAAGGAAATGTTTGATGAGAGCGAAGTGTAATGTGTCTCTTTTTCTAAAGTACTTTATGTGTCTGGGAGACTTGAAAATCAATGTGCCCTGAGAGAGAGAGAGAGAGAGAGAGAGAGAGAGAGAGAGAGAGAGAGAGAGAGAGAGAGAGAGAGAGAGAGAGAGAGAGAGAGAGAGAATGTGCCCTGCTGGGGGGAGAGAGAGAGAGAGAGAGAGAGAGAGACACCTCTGGAAACTATCTGAGTAGATGTACCCCAGCCAGCACCAAAATGGAGTCCATTTCAGGGCACTTGGTTAGCCCTTATATGTCAACAGTCCCTGGGCTAAAACAAATGGCCCACAGTGTAAAGCATTGTAAACTAGAAAAAGTGCCCTTCTGGGCACAGGTCTCCACCGGGAGGATATAGGAGTGCGTGTGTGATGTTTGGCAAAATGTTTAGGAGCAATATAAACGTGTGTGTGTGTGTGTGTGTGTGTGTGTGTGTGTGTGTGTGTGTGACGCGGCTTGGCCTGTTGTAGCGCCACCATGAGGCTTATTTGAAAACTGTCAAGTTGCCTAGTGGGAATATGCATGCTTGAAAACTGTCAAGTAGCCTAGTGGGAATATGCATGCACAGTTTCACCAAATCTGTAAGTGTACTGTCCAAAAACTTGTTTTGCACAAAGCGGCCTCCTGGTGGCGCTATAACAGGCCGTTCTGGAAATGTTGGGGCAGAGGTTCATCGTTGACATCCAGGGAGTGTGTGTGTGCAAAAGTTGGCGGACGGAGTGCAAAACATACTCTCTCCCCATGCCTTTGGCCTGGTGGAGACAAAAAGCGTTACTGTTACTCTTCTTATGGGTCTTGTCTAAATGGCTTTCCAACATATTTAGTCATGCTGTATGTTAGGCTTGTACATTAGATTAAATTAAGGGATGTACAATTAGGCTGGTACGTGTGCCAAATAGGAATGGCACAAGAGGAATGGAACAGAACTTTAGAATCAATAGAAATTTCCAAATGGTCAGCGATTCGCTATCTTTTATACACATCCTTGCGTTGAAGAGAAATTAGATTTATTTTTTATTTATTTTTATCTATAAAATATGTTATATTATACTTCTTTGGAGGGGAGAAATGCAGTAGTCTCAGCTGAAATCTGTCATAATGTCCAAAAATGCTTGAAAGACAGCTAAAAGTTATGGTCTCTATAGGCTTATAGTGGGACACTGAGACTTTGCTAACAGCTGCAATATAAGAATTAACCGATGAGGGAAGACAGCACAGATAGATCATACGGCCATACGGCTGTTCAGAATTAAAGTCTGTCATAAATCCAATATCCAGTATGACTGAGGGTGGCCCATCCTGCCCTGCTGACTGAGACAAAGACAGCCAAGTGCAAGACTTCTGACTTTGGAAGTTGAAGCGGGGACATAAACTAACTCTAAACAATATTAAAATGGCTCTCTATGACATATCATTGTCTGGGACATTATTAAACTCAAAAGAGTGAACAACGGCTTGTAATTGAGCCCATTCTCTCCTTTACAATTAACTAAACGATCCTCCAGCAGAAAGCAACTACTAGCCTACTGAAACAGAATAAAATGCAGAATTTAACAGAATAAAATGCTTTTCAAATAGAATATAGCACGGTAGCACCTAACACATATCCATGACAAAGTGATAATTGAGTGGAGAGAGTGGAGTGGATAGGAGATTATAGTTAATAACATAATTTATTAAATTATCCTCACGACTGATCTAAAAACTGGATATAAACTGAATGAAACTACTACTGCTGTGAAGTCTCATGATTCACATCCAGTCAACTTTCTTCCACATTTTGGCTGTTATGGCCTGCAGTGTTAATTTGAGAAAAACACCATATGCTAAAAACTATCAGTGCTCTCTCATTGCCCTGGAGAGAGAGTATATTAGACTTATTAGCCGAGCATTAAGGACAGCATAAGGCTAGCAGACTCTAGTTTCGTTAGCAGGCTTATAAGGTTAACATATACTCTCGCTGGGAGTTCACCTCATTTGCATGAATGTGTGTGTTCTGAACTGCTCCAGATGTTTGCTTCGCTGGCATGTTTTTGACTTACGTTGGCCTTTAGCCTGCTAGTGTCTCACTGTAGCGTCACTGCTCTGATTTTCCTGTTAGTACTTGCGCCTATTCCTACTTGCCTATTCCTACTTGCCTATTCCTATGCCCAGCTTTCATGCATGGCGTGGCGTGCGTGCGTGGCGTGCGTGCGCCTCTCTCTACCTCTCCTCCTCCCTGGGGCTTATTGTAATATTCATCATCAGTCCATTACCAAGTCAAGAGGGCGGCGAGTCACCAGTTCTCTATCTGAAGCGCTTGCTACTAGTCAGAGCCCTGAGGTAGGGTCAGGTGACTTTACAACTATACCAGAATGCAAAGAGACTGACACTGACACTGTGCTTTTAGAAGTACTATAGTTAATACTTAAACTAATAGACGTCATAACTGACTCCTAGAGGTTAATGTAAAACAACACAGCTATGCGCACACATGCACACACGGACAGAGAAAACCCTGTAATTTAACATGCGTAAGGCTGTGTATTAATCATCAGAGTGATTACAGGGAACATTGTTTTACACTGCAATTTTATATTACAGATGTAATGCGCGCACACACACACACACACACACACACACACACACACACACACACACACACACACACACACACACACACACACACACACACACACACACACACACACACACACACACACACACACACTACTGCACCGGAGACAATGCTGTGATGCTGTTGTGGTACATGGTAATATTTCCAATGTCCGCTGTAGGGAAGACATGCAGGCAGAACCAATGTAATTATCAAATAGCTTAGTCTAGAACGGAGCACGCAACAATAGCTGGACTAATGTTTCATTCATTTTGTTCCATGTCCTTTAGATTAGGACCAATATAATGACCCGTCAGCTTTCTCTAATAAATATCAAATAATGTCCTATCAAAGGCAGGCTCATGCCCAGATCAGCACTGGACAAAGAAGGAAACATCTCAGACTTAACCCATTTCACATGCAATTTTGGGTGAAGTCTGGGATAAAAGCAAAGTGTGAAATAGTCCCGTATGATTCCTGTATAATTTCATTTCTGAAGCCGCATGTGGTCTCCCTCTCCTCCAGGCACCATGTTTTACACGGGTTGCTCCAGCGTAGGCAATCAGAATAACGTGCCCACCAATCTTTCGCTAAGCTTTTAAATTCATTTTACATTTAAGCAATTACATATGCGCACACACACACACATTTCCGTTTCTCAAAAAAGCAGGAATAAAAATCGCCCATTTCTCTTCAGAAGCGTTAATATTGTAACCGCGATGCAGAATAAAGCCCAGCACATCAGCGTTTTGATCCGCTGTGTGCAGACAGTGCACGGATGCAGCATATAGTCAGAGAAAAAAGGGTTTAAACATGGCGCTTAAACAAAAACAGGTCGGGCGGGGCTGAGCAAGTCGTTGCCTAGCAACCGGGCCGTTCCTAAAAAATTGATTTTAGCGAGACCATTTTATGCCGATTAAAAAAACCTGTCCAAGGCGTCCACAGAATGTGCCAGGCACTCCGAGGTTTTATTTTATAAGACATCTGTGGACGTCTATCACAGTCAACGTGTTAATTTGATTAAAAAAACATTTAGCCCCCAATGTCATGTAACACAAAATAGTACAGAACACATACTTGCATGGAATGAATTGTGTTCCCGTAAACAGAAAGCAAATGTTGTATAATCATTACATAGGCCAATAGTTCCACATTATGCAGGATGAGCGCCAAAACTGATACCATTGGATAATAGTTAGAGGCCTCATGCTTGTGGGGTATACAGGCAAGTAAAAGAGAAAGGGACTTACACACTTTACTCATAGCCCCTTAATCGTTCATTCATGCAAGCCAACAATCTGGTTTTTGGCTTTATGCCTTAACACTTACAGCGCTAGCATATTGATAAATTATGATCTAATTCACACCAGTATTCTTCCCAGTTGAGCTCTTATTTTGAAAAGCCACATTTCCAGACCACCGGAAGTGAACATATAACCTAGTAAGTGGAACAGGTCCTGGACAGGCCTTGTTTACAAGATGGGTCTATACCGGGGAACTGGAGGGCTCCACATCGTCGGCTCTGTGCCATCAAAGAAACGTTGTTTTGACCAAAAATGCCATCTGGGACAAGGAATAGGAGATACAGGCGATTTAAAGAAACATATAGAATGAATTATTATGGCGAGGACGATCTAAGATGGGCGATTCATTGTCATTACAACAACCCGATGCTAACTCAAGTAGCATTATGGCTTGATCGATCGAAAGTGCTATAAAAGCGCAATACAAGCAGCTAATTTTGAAGAGATTTGGTATTTGGTAAATACTAGACTAACTAGAGGCCCGACAAAGCAAATGGGGTTTAAGTGGTTATTTATTTATATATCCTACAATTTGAAGAACACATATTTGATTATAACTCATTACGCTGATTGGATCAGTGTAATCAGCAAGGATTTGTTAACTCTCCAGTTGGATATTTAAGCTTTTGAACCATGCAAAATGGAATAGCTGAGCGAGCCTTGATTACATTTGGTTTGATGCTGTAAAACTTGTTTGTGTTGCCAATATTTGCAAACCTTTAGCTAGAATAAACCAGCAGAGTTAAAAGTATTACGAAATGTCAATTTAAGCATTAAGTGGCTTCGTATACTGCATTAGGTTTGACTGCTGTTCCAACATTTAAAGCATTGCGGTTCTCTTACTTACTATTGTCATTCCTTTTACTTGTGTTATCATAGTTATCATAGTGTTGAAGTGTGTGGCACTCCATTATACTGACTATCAAATAATTAGAATCTCCTTTCTCTCATTTCCTTTTTGTGGAAGACATAGGTGACAGTGTAAATGCATGTGGTTGTGAATGTATTGGTAAAGTGAGCTTGTAGACAAATGCACAATAACATGCGCTATTGCAAATAACGATAGGGATGATAGGGGTGTCTGGCACTGACAAGGGCCTCCAATTTATATCCATGTTTCAAAACGTGAAGGTAAGTTCCTACAGCACCAAGGCTGTTCATTACTCCAAAAGTTACACGATAATTACTCACCTAGTGTGGACACACAATAGGCTAATCAGAGTATAAACTGCATTGCTTTCCCTCAGCTTTGCACATTTTCTTTTTTCAATACTTTTTACTCCACTGCAATTATTTGACAACTTGAGTTATAGTTACTTAGCAGATATAGATTATTAACACAAAACATACTCTGATTATGATGCATTGTTGTTGGTTAAGCTACCCAGAAGAAAAAAGATAATCCCAAATAAGAGTGAATAGTAGGAAAGAAAAAGGTAAAGGGATGGAGATGGAAGAAGGAATGGTGGACAGTCCGGCTGCTTCGGAAGGCAACAGGGGTCTAAAGGGGCTTGCAAATGGGGAGTGATAAAACGTGCCTATAGTTCATTTTCAATGACACCTGCGTTTTTGCTCAGAGAAGCAAAGCGTATTTACGTGAGTGCGGTCCTGTGAATTTGTTGTGCGCGTGCTGGTTACGTGCACACGCCCGTGACTCAACAAACCTGGATTCTGTTTAGCTTGCGTTGTTGCGCCCCTCTTCAACAGACCTGGAGGAGACCTGTGTTGATCCAGGCAACAACGTTTGCAAGGCCCATACCATTCTGGGAACATTACCTCCACACTTACAACCATAGTAAGCCTCTGTAAAATTCAGGGAGAACCACACTAATAGTGCTGATGCAATCTAACCACAGGCTCAGCCATGCTGCTCATGGCCTAATGCTGATGATACACTAACCACATACTGGCTTAACCATGCCCTCAGGCCTAACACTACTAAGAGACATTGGGAATTTAAAAAAGAAAGAAAAATAAATTAACTGAGGATTGGCTGGGGGTGTATGCATGGGCTGGGGGGTCTAGACACTAAAAAAGATGCAGATTTGACAGGAAATATGATTATGATAAGATATATGGGCCATTCTACCGAATTGGTTCAAATTCAGAGTCGGAAATTGTGTGAAATTTGTATGCTATTTTGGAAAAACTTTGACCATATTCATGTTGCACCAGATCTAAGGGTCACATTTTTTGTAAAGGCACAGTCAATTATCATATTGTATTTTAATAATGTATTGGAATATATTTCCTCTCCCAAAAATTGTCACTACCGAAACATAGACTTTTACCATCGAATAAAGATATTAATCTATTATTTTAATCTATTTTTTTCCAATTCCCCCCTGTACAGACCATTTTTAAGAATGTAGGTACAGTATGGTTCACACACACAACACAGCCCACAACCTTTAGCTAGCAGAACAACCAGCTACATTTTCTCAGCGATGCAATACAAAATCACAAATGATTTATGATCGTCGGGTGCGTGCCGGCTCACCATGGACAGCTCTCTAACCTTTGGGGATACGGCGCTTTGAAAACCGGGTTATAATGGAGGCTCAACGGAGCTGGATTTAGAAATCGCATCGCTGTCGGAAAAAAGGTAAACAAACGGTCGGCGCGTTCATATATGGATTAAACACTTGTCTACGCTTATAAGCGTAGCTGGCATAGATAGGTCCCAATAGCCTAGCTACGTTTATAAGCATAGATGGCAAGAAAATAATTAAGTATTTTTTTCATGAATTGAAATTTAGGGGTTAGAGGTTGGGACAGCCACCTTCCAATAGAGCGCTGCAGTCCCTCCCCCTTTCAGAAAAACGAGTGGCCCAGGAAATGAAAACCTAATGCATTCTCCCATCGGCACTTCTTATTTAATTTATTTAAAAACGGTTACGCCGCGGACAAAGCCAACTCGGATCGTGACAAATCATGACAATGAACACAATGTTTTGGGCCGATCAAATAATTTATAAGACGAAAAACAAAACAAATAGTGTTGTCTCCTGACTTTCTTTTCTTATTTCTAATGATTTGATCGGCCCAAAACATTGTGTTCATTGTCATGATTTGTCACGATCCGAGTTGGCTTTTAAATAAATTAAATAAGAAGTGCCGATGGGAGAATGCATTGGGTTTTCATTTCCTGGGCCACTCCTTTTTCTGAAAGGGGGAGGGACTGCGGCGCTCTAGGAAGTAACATATAAAGGATGTTATTTTTATATATATTTAATTTTATATTATCTCAATTAATGTATTGTGATTAATTAGACCATACTATGACATTACTACAGTGAAAAGTCTGAACACTAAATGTGTTTTACATTGTGGGACTGTAATTTGAACCAATTCGGTAGAATGGCCCATATATGCAGTCTTTGTAGATCAGTCATGGTCATGGTGACTCCCAGTCATGAATTCGTATGAGAATAGAATACTAATATACAGAAGGCTTATTATTACATTCTGTAGACTGAGAAGACCTTTCTCGGCAGCCTTCTCACAAAATTAAAACTAAACTAAACAAAGTAAACCTAATCAGAAAATGAGAACATGAAGGGAAAAACAAAATTAAAAAAATTTAAAATGCCAAAAGAATAATAACCTTGCCACTAGATGAGTCAGAGAAATATTCAGCAATGCAAGAACATCACAGTGCAAACATGCATGCACTGATAAAGAAAATGGGAAATGAAAATCTATTGCAACCATTATAGAAAAATTTCTAGCCAGTGCAAATGTGTGTGTGTGTGTGTGTGTGTGTGTGTGTGTGTGTGTGTGTGTGTGTGTGTGTGTGTGTGTGTGTGTGTGTGTGTGTGTGTTTTATATAATTAACATTGATATAATAACTTTTTAATTTTTCTCCCCAATTTAGTTGTTATGCCACGTATATAGTACCTGTCAATGCCAAACCATATAACGGTACTTGTTGGACTTGGGAAAAGGTATATATAGAACTAGATAACATCATGTCTCCTCAATGCACACAGTGTCGCCAACAGCATCTTTTCACCCGACACGACAGTGAGGAGACTCACTGGGAGGACGTAACGCCTCCTCCTCCCAGTTCAGCTCCCCGCTGAACGGATGACCATGACCAACCAGTAGAGACATACAGATCACTCCCCTGCCGGCGTCCCACCCGAGAACACGGCCAATCATGTTCGTTGGAGCGCAGAGCCAAGCCGGAGGCTCAGTGGACGATGCTAGCCCCATGTCTCCACAGCGGCGGGCAGGTACTTTTCCACTGTGCACACCTGAACACCCACCAGTGCAATGCTGTTATAGTTGCTAGACGCGTTTAGTCGGACTACAGACCAGCCGAACCATGAAATATGCCCGACAGCACTAAAAGCGGGGTTGAAAATGATAACTTGACAAGCCTAATAAAGGTTACACATTACTTTTATAGCCGGTTATGTAACACAGTGGACTACGTATACTCTTAATTCAAACTGTAAAATAAAGGTTAGGCCAGTGTTTCTCAAATGGGGTTACGTGTACCCCTAGGGGTACGCAGAGGTACTACATGGGGTACTTGAGAGAAAAATGGAAACAGTTATTTTACTGTTGTGTTTAAGCACAACTGTTACTGATTAGAAAACAATAGGCTACGTTTATTTTCAACACATTGACATAGAAACTGGACTTTTGATGTCAGTGTTTTCTAAATGTTGTTGTCGATTAAAGAGCTAGGTACTTGGATTCAACAATCAATCAGGAAAAAGGGATGCTGAAGGCCCAAAAGTTTGAGAAGCACTTGGCCGTGTCCACCAAAGATTTATTTCCCCAGATGTAAATGCAAGGCGCTCAACTAAAATCGTCATCCAAACACCCAGAGTTGAGCATGTTACAATTCTCTGTGACTAGATAAAAGTGCCAGACGTGAAAGTGCAGCGCAGAAGTGCTCTGCGCCTCATCGCACCGCTGGAATTTCCAGCATAGCATAAATACACGGTTCTCCCACTTAAAACTATTGAAAACTACACTGCTGTGCTGAGGAAAAAGTCCCTTAATGCAAAAAGGTGGGAGATGATACTGAATGACTAGTCTCTACAGTCTTGCATGCATTGTCAAAACTGATGCCACATTGTCAAAAATCTTCAGAGAAACATATAAGCCTATGTGGGAAAATAAAAACTGAATCAATTTCCATTGCTTTCACACAAAGTGCATTCCAGGACCATATTTTCCTCATCCGTGAACTCTTATCTCATTTGTACTCCATCACCTTGCAAAGCACTATATATTTGCAGCACATCTTTCTAACACACCGTGTTAAAAAACACATTAAAAACGGTATTATGCCAGCAAGTCTTTGCATATAATACTTGAAATAACAACCTTTCTGAATGCAGCGTGATTGCCAATTTCAGCTGAAAGCCCACCTATTTTTAGCAGCTGTTACTAAACTAGAGAAAGGGGTGACAATGTGGAGTGTGTGTGTGTGTGTGTGTGTGTGTGGGACGATGTGGCATAACACCACTCTGCTGCAATCACACAGACAGGTTTGCTGCACGTCCGCGAGATGACAGTACTATTCTAGCCTCCATGTTACCCCCTCTCCCTAAACCCCATAGAAGAGTTTTCTATCGCGTGGAGGTGGACACTTTACAGTATGGCGGCCATCTGCATGACCACATGTCACGGATGTGGGACGTGGAGAAACTTTGTCTGAGGACCGCAAGGGGTTGGATTAGACATTCTGGAACTTTCCGAGATGCATCGCCGGAAATGAGATGTGAGGTTGATGAGAACAGGTGAGAGGAAGAACTGGAACACTCAACTGCACTATATGCTTTATGTTCACTGTGTGTGCATGGTGTGTATGTGTGTGTGTGTGTGTGTGTGTGTGTGTGTGTGTGTGTGTGTGTGTGTGTGTGTGTGTGTGTGTGTGTGTGTGTGTGTGTGTGTGTGCGTGCGTGTGCGTGTGTGTGTGTGTGTGTGTGTGTCTGTTTGTGTAAGAGAGAGATATAAATGTGTGAGTGTGAGTGTTGTGTATGCGTGCATGTGTGAGTGTATGTGTGTAGCTGTTTGGCCATGTGTGTAGGAATCGAGCTGACGGCTGCCAACAGTTATATTGAGAAACAATCACAGCGGTTGTGGCTGTGAGCGTGCGTGCGTGTGTACATACCTTTAGATAGTCTCCTTCTTGCAGTGCAAAGCTCGCAGCAGTCAGCCTGATTCCTTTGCCTGTCTCCGTGGTTATGCGGTAGATACACTCATGGTTGTTATTGTAGTTGGATGGGAAATTAGGAGAAAGGAGCACACCTTCGGTTCCTACAGAGGAGGCCCCGCACTCTGCTACAGTAGGGGGGGGGGGGAGGAGAGAGAGAGAGAGAGAGAGAGAGAGAGAGAGAGAGAGAGAGAGAGAGAGAGAGAGAGAGAGAGAGAGAGAGGATGGAATAATTAAGGGACAGGTCGATTTTTTAAAGTGCACCCCTGGAGGAAAATAGGGTCCGTCTAATCTCAGTCCAAGGGAAAATAGGGCCTTTCTAATCTCAGTCCAAGGGAAGGTCAGCTAATTTTACTTTTGAGTCCAATGGAGGGTCATACAAATTTGAATTTATAAAATAATCAATCAATGAGACAATGACTGTCGTTACAAGCCATCAACACTGCGGTGTGAATGACCCAGCCAAACCTCCCTCTACTCTGAGAGAGAGAGAGTCTATTCCGCGTCTCAACGATGGTGATTGACACCCCTAGGGAGGGTTCATCTTTTTTCTTTTATCACTGGAGAAGGTCATTGATTTTTTCCCCCAGTCAGATGGAGTTTGAAGTCATTTTAAACCAGGGTACATACATTTTCTTTAGGGGTACCCTTTTAAAAAGAATCGACCTGTCCCTAATCACTTTCAACCTGCAGCATCCCTGTTTTCGGGTTAGTTTTGCAAACAGTGGCAGATGGGATATTTTTTGCCATTTTGTCGTGTGACAAAATAGATACTGTAAAAGGGCTTACGTTTGCTCGTTACACAAGAGGAGACAAGAAGAGGATCACGCATTCATTTACAATGGAGTTAAATAAGGCCTGACGCTTTTCTAGTGCAGAAGAAAAGAGGAGAGATAGGCCAGGATCACAGCATCCTCTTCAATCAACTCAGAGAGGCTGCATACGGTATGCGTGTACTGTATACAATCAACTGAGAAGACATCTATCAAAATGTAGAACTCCAATCAATATTGCTTTCTGCAAATACACTTTACCAGCATACTGAGCAGTGAGGAGAGGCCAGGAGAATTTACAGACCGAAAGGTTGGTAGAAGATAAGAAATATTCTCCTACCCGCCGGCTATATGGCACGTTATCTGCCAGCTACGTACATGTTCGTACCCCCCCCCCCCCCCCCCTCCCGTATACTCTATGTATGTAAGCCCCGTCACTTCCAGCTATTGGACGTAAAGTCTGACCAGTGTTTACCTCGGTTTCAGGATTTTCAAAGCTCCATAAATCGGAATTTTGGAGAGCTGTCCTTGGTGGATCTTCTGCCATTCAAAGTTTGGATCTAATTTGTGACTTTGTACCACGTCGCTCACGGCAACATTTCTGACGACAGGTAAGCAGTGTGTGCTTGCGCTGATGATAGCAGTGTGTCTGTGCTGAGTGTGTGTGTGTGTGTGTGTGTGTGTGTGTGTATTAACTTGGAAATAATTGCTGTAACAATATTCTGCCAATGCAGTTTTCTCACACGGGAAAGAAGCGAGGAGCAGAAGCAGAGGAAGGAGAGGAGAGTGATCACGACACATCTGCAATGGCAGGAGAAGAGAAGACGGCACAGAGGAAAAAGCTCAGAGAGACGGAGAACAGTGGAAACTAAAGCTAATATGGAGGCACGAGAGTGGGGAGGGGGAGACAGACGGTAGATGAGAGACGAAGGGGAGAGATAAAGGAACTGAGGCAGGGAAAGGGCTTGTCAAAGAAGTGCAAGAAAGAAATTAAAAATGGAAGAGAGGTGCGGAAACAGGCCTGGAAGGAATAAATTAATAGTTTTTCATATAACAGCTAATGTCCTAATTATCTATAGAGGCTGTCCAATTAAAGATGTTCTCTTCTCTTTGGTGTGTGTGTGCGTGTACGTGTGCGTGTGTGTGTGTGCACGCGCGCGTGCGTGTGTGCGTGCGTAAGTGCATGCGTGCGGTATGGTTCTATGTTCCCCACTTACAACAATAAACCTAACCCTTTTTTTTTCTTTTTATCCCACGATTTTCTAACCCATTTTTCACCCCTGTGTCAATTACTTAATGTGATCCTAGGCTCTACACACCCTCCGCCAACCTGGGGAGAGCAACGGACTTGAACTCATGCTTCCTTCATGCCTGAGTGTCCAAGTTACTCCTTTACACCTGACAGGGGAGGAGTTTAATAAACCTAATAAACCTAACCCTTTTTTTTCTCTCTTGTCATAGTCAGACTTTCAGAGTCAGACGGGAAGCAACTGATGCTCCTATAGTAGTTTGTTATTCAATGAGAGGCGTGCGTTTATTTTGGACGTAGAGAGAAGTTGAGGGACGATTACGGAAGCTTGTTTCCGTGGGCGCGGCCCGTTAAATTGTTACACGCATGCGCGTTTCGTGCACACGCCCGCGGGGCGACTAGCTAGACCCTGGATCGTGGTGAGAATTTCCTCTTTTCCAAAAAGAACTCATTTGACTTATGCAGAGCATCTGGATAGCATCGGCTGGCTCCGGGTAGAAGATGGGTCTGACATACAAAAGTGTACATACAGCTATGCCATCCATGCCCATTTACTTGACTGATTACTTAAAAAAAGTGAACGGCACCCACAGTCACAAAACTAGAGGTATCGTAAACAATGATCTGGTGCCACCCACTTACAAAACAAATATGGGTAAATTCACCTTCTACAGCACTGCTATTCAGGTGTGGAATGCCCTGCCCCCTTCCCTTAAAACAAGCAAATCACTGGCCTCCTTTAAAACAGACCTACATTTTCACCTGTCAGCAGGTCAGAGGGAGAGGAGGTGACCAATTGCTGTTTTTCTTGATTCTGTGATTCTTGTTCATGACTATATGTGTGTGAGTGCATGGGACCCAAATGGAAACAAGACCGCAATGTCTTTCTTCGGAAATCCTTTTGGACCAAAATGCCTGACTGTAACTTGTGCTGTTTGCATTTCTTTTGCACTACGCGTCCCACACCTCTCATGAGCAGCCCTGTCACAGATCCAGGCGACAACGCCTGTATGTCACTCGGTCCCCGTCTGAAGTGGCCTTTACACTCCTGACAGACAACGCTATTAGTGGTCGCTCCAAATGATGTGACGTAGCGCTGCACTAGGGGGGAGAGGAGGGGCCGGGGCTGACGGACAGATCGGTGAGATCCAATCAGGGCGTGCGCAAATCTCTGCCGTGACCAGCCCCTCTAGACCAGAAACCTAACACGTATATCTCAGGCTAGGGAAACACTGACCTATGCATATAATTCACCTACAGTATGCATCTGAAACCATAAGTCACCTACTGTATGCATCTGAAACTATAAGTCACCTACTGCATATGCATCTGGGGCCATAAGTCAACTACTGTATGTGCATCTGGGGCCATAAGTCAACTACTGTATGTGCATCTGGGGCCATAAGTCACTACTGTATGCATATGGGGCCATAAGTCAACTACTGTATATGCATCTGGGGCCATAAGTCACTACTGTATGCATCTGGGGCCATAAGTCACCTACTGTATGCATCTGGGGCCATAAGTCAACTACTGTATGCATCTGGGGCCATAAGTCACCTACTGTATGCATCTGGGGCCATAAGTCACTACTGTATGCATCTGGGGCCATAAGACACTACTGTATGCATCTGGGGCCATAAGTTACTACTGTATGCATCTGGAACCATAACTCACCTATGCATCTGGAACCATAACTCACCTATGCATCTGGAACCATAACTCACCTATGCATCTAGGCAACGTGTTGCTCCACACTCGCCTCCCGCCCCCCAAACAGGTGATCTTGCTGTCGCCCTCAAGTCGGTAGCCTTGGAAGCAGGAGAACACCAGCGAATCGCCAACTCGGAATTGGAATCCCTCCCTCCTGCTGTATGCTGGCACGCCAGGATCTTCACACGGCTCCAGGTCATACTCTGTAGAGCCGAGACAAACACAAACACTCACAGTCATCACTGCATGCGCTACCATTTGGCCTTGGTGAAATAATAATGAACAATGTTTTGACTCGAGTGAAAAACCACATCAATGTTTCAGAGAAGATAAAATATAGATCAGTGGTTTTCAACAAATTTCACATAAATACAAGGCCCATTATTTATTCGGATTTTGAGCCATGGACCACCTAGATTTAGCCTCAACTACAGAATATTTTGTCCACTATCCATGCAGTATTGATGTTGGTACCATAAGGAAAGATAACAGACAAACAAACGTTGACCAAAATAGCAATTCTTCTACATTCTGTGTAAACTTCTTGTAAAAAAAGTTTTAATGTAAGTAATCAACTGGAGAGGTTTCATTGTGATAGCTATTAGTTACTCAGTGACTACTGACTACTGAGTAGTTACTTTTTACCCTATTCACCTGTAGTGTCTCACCTTAAGTAATGCAGATGTTTAACCGTCAAAAAAAACGTAGCGTCAGTTTTTTGTCGGGAAGCGACACTGCCAAAATGCGTAGCCTATACGTTTATTCAGTTGTATAAATGTGTTTGATTCGATCTAGTGGACAGGCTACTCACATTAGCTTCGGATGGCTATCTGTTGTTAGCTTAGACAGTGGACTGTGCCATCTTCATTGTGCACCCGCATGTGTGCACTCGCACCCATGCCGTCGCTTTAGTCTCCAAATGCCCCTACCGCACAGAGCCTGGCGGTCGTAATAATGTATAATAATAATATTATGTCTGTCTCCAAGCCCATATATGGGCTTGGAGACAGACATAATATCTGGGTGGGGCATGCATGCATTTCCAACTTGCATCGTTTCCAATGGGCACCGCTTTAAAGGGCCCCACGGGCACCGTTCTAGTATGTCCAAGTCTTATTTAGCCACAATAACAAGGAACCTACAGCAACATACAGGGGTCTGTGTTTGAATGGGCCGAGCCAAGCTCTGGTTCTGTCCTAGCCTCGTGTAGCGATGCATACTAATATCACTGCGTGGATATTAGTCTCGTTAGATTTTTTTCTCTCGCAATGTGTATATGTGTGTATGTATATATATATATATATATATATATATATATATATATATAGTGGGATAGACAGTATAGGCTGACAGGAAATGGGGAGAGAGATGGGGGTGTCGAACCCGCGGCACACTGCCAGACTGGACTACCAGCCAGGGTGCCTAGACCGCTGAGCCACGGCCCAGGCCTACGCGAGGCTAGTTCTGTCCTGCCTCATGAGTATCTAGAAAGGGCAGTGATATTACGATAGCTATTGCGCATTCATACCTGAAAACGTCATGTTAAAACCCTCGTAACTCATGGAGAAGTCCGATATGAATCGTAGCTGAGCACTGAAGTTCCCGTAGAGCCCTGCCCTGACACTTGGAGGCAGCACTAGGCCGGTGAGCCGGGCCACTGGAACCAGGAAGTTGCCGTCTTCTGTGATTGACAGGTAGTCGTGATTCTCCTCCAAATGGAAGGTGTGGAACACCAGATGGACTCCTAGGAACGAACGGACACACACAAACGCACACACACACACACACACACACCCACACACAGTGATTGATATGCAGAGATAAATAGCGTCATACCCACAAAATGTTATTTGTTGCCAATTTCCCAATGTTACCATAGTAATTATAGCAACCATAGCAGATTGCTGAAACATTTGGGCCAATTTCTTTGTAAAACACACACAGGATTTTACTTTGTATAATCTAAAGTTAAACATTCAAACTATGTATGGTCTAGGCTGTATAATGTGATAATATATGTGACTATGAGAATCTATGCAGACACTTGACAGCTGTGTGAAGGCGTGTGTGTGTGTGTGTGTGTGTGTGTGTGTGTGTGTGTGTTTGTGAGAAAGAGAGAGAAAGACATGATGAGAGTCTGTGGGTTATCGTAACATCCAACCTCCTCTGAAAATATATTTAAGCATCTAATATTAAAGTGTGTGTGCGTACTTTACGTGTTTCCATAGCAACAGTGTGACATGTCAGAAAGTATCAATATTAGAACGGAGAAGTATATTTTGCGCAAGCAAAACATATAATTTAGGTCATGTGTGTCACAGCAAAAGTGTGTAACAGAGAGCTCCCTCTGTCACATCCAACCCGCCCTCCTGCGTGTGCGTGTGTGTGCGTGCGTGCCTCTCTCTCATCTATCCAACAGGACAGCTTGATTTGCAAGTCTCCCGTTACTAGACACATACTTTAGAAAAAGAGACACATTGGCTCTCATCAAACTGTTCCTTCTCTCATCCAGTACATTTGGAGTACATTTGGGAGTAATCTTCCAGATTGTGTGAATTGGGCAATCACTGCTTTTGTCACTCAGTCACCTGGAAAGATGTGTTCCAGCTCACCAATACTGTGAGCCTCCTTCAACACACAACTGTGTGTGTGTGTGTGTGTGTGTGTGTGTGTGTGTGTGTGTGTGTGTGTGTGTGTGTGTGTGTGTGTGTGAGCTTGTAAATCGGCTATTTTCGGTGAGCAACTTGGTATAAATCATGCATCACTGCTGCTGCTGTGACACTGTCAGGTTTGTCGTATCTTACGTTCTTACCTTTCCCATGGGACACTTCTATTGTCCAAGTGCAGTTCAGGGAGTTCGGGTAGAAATCAGGAAAGCCAGGTGACAGAATTGTACCGGTTTTACCGTAGACATAGCCTCCACATAGAGCTGAGAGAGAGAGAGAGAGAGAGAGAAATACATCATTAAAATGCCTACTAGAGAAAAAACAAGAATTGATTAAATCAATGAATTACCTGCTGATTGTTATTATCTGCGGGGGTCCGCTATAACTTCCTCTGTGTCAGTTTCAGCGCAGTAGTTTAGGTAGGAACCAAAGTTCTCTAAGGCGGAACTATTGTGTTAAAACTAGACCTATATTAAATTGTTTATAGGATCAATACAAGTAAATTAATACACGATAACCCTTCCACAGTAGTAGCTTTTTCATATTTGTGATTATTTTGCATATGTTCCTACATAATGCTTCATTTGCATATTTAGTACTCAAGGGAAGTGTCATGGTGTTACCAATCTAATATAGGGATGGTTTTGCCCACTCATTTCCTAATTAACGTTCCAATTTTGGAGCTCTGGCTCATGGAGTAAGAACCAAAAATAACTGAACCGGTTCCCATTGGGAACCAACCGGTGTCAAGTTAATGGGGTAGAGTGGTTGAGCTGGGTGGTCCACGCAGTGTTGTTTGTTTCCAATAAAGTTTCAATAGTTGTCACTGTATACTTGTATAGTGACTGTAAAATACTTTCAAACAGTTGTCATGCCTCCTCCTCCTCCTCCTCCTCCCTGGCTGGCAAGTTAGCCATGTGCTATCTGTGTTGTGTTTACTGGCAGATGATAATGGCACAAGGGGGAGTAGCCCCATATGTGCCCTCTCCCTATGCTCATTCTGTAGCTCCAGAATGAGCGTAGGGAGAGGGCACATAATTATGGGTCTAAAGGGGGAGTTAATAATCTGACATTGAACATTGTAGGCTGTACAGATAGAGTTTGCATGACAGATAAGCAATGTAACCAGTGTGGGCGCTTGTCTCAGTCTGTGTAAAAAAGAAAGAAAGACACTGTACAAATGGACTGTTGGTCCATTTGGTTGTTGTTGTTTACAAACGTGAGAGGAAGTCAGGACTTGGAGGCCCCATAGCCTGATTGTTTCAGAAACTTCAGAGCCTTCAAACTGAGACTTCAAAATAAAATGCCCACCATTACCATTTCACTGTGTGTGTGTGTGTGTGTGTGTGTGTGTGTGTGTGTGTGTGTGTGTGTGTGTGTGTGTGTGTGTGTGTGTGTGTGTGTGTGTGTGTGTGTGTGTGTGTGCGTGTGTGTGCGCACGTCTATGTATGCTGACCATTATGTTTCCCATTATTTGCTAAGGAACACTGCTCTAAAATACATTATCACCTTTACAGTAAAAGCCAGGTTGCAGATGCTTCCCACCAGACTCAACTTTTCCCTCTGGTTTCCCTCCACCTCATTGCTTGCATCACACCACAGGGCTTGTTACAGAAACCATGTCACATATTCTGAAAGGCTGCAATGCCTATAAAGGGCTTTACATACTGTAGCATGCCACAAGTTTCCATTTTTGAAGTGGCATGCACCTTTTATTCTAGCTTAGAAGAAACCTTTATGACCAAAGTGATAAAGTACCAGCCGCTCCTCCAGACCATCACAGAGCAAGGCTATAGGTGCAATCTACTTTTATTTTGGGCAGCCTAGGACATGTACATAGGTTGGTTGTAAGAGACTGTCACGATATCAGTCTGTTGTACACTTTTATTATGCAGTGTTGCCCTAGTGTTTCCTGTTCTGCCTAGTTGTGTTTGCCTGTCTTGTCTCACCTCCCTGTGATTACTAGTTTTATCCACCTGTGTCCTGTTAGTCTCCCAGCCAATCCCAGTGTTGATTGTTTGTTCTGTTCACCTGTGTTTTGTGATCCCTGTGTCTACTTAAACCCTCAGTCCCTTATGTTCCCTGCTTGATTATAGATGTTGTTACAGTGTTCAGTCCTAGTTATGTTCTTGTAGTGTTCTTTGTATTCTCCTGCGTTCTCTTGTGTTCCTGTGTTTTGGAGAATAAATCACCTACATTTGACCTGCTCTGCTCCTGCTCTGTTTCTGCAATTGGGTTCTACATATCCTGAGTCGCACCGTGACAGTATAATCAAGCCATAAAATGGACCCAGCAGAACAGAGACTTTTCCAGCAAAAGGTGGATGAATTTGACACTGTTGTGACGTGCCTCATCACCTCAGCTCCCGATCAGTGTGCTGAATTTGAAAGAAAGATTTCGACCCAGCAGCAATGGTTCCAGGAGCGGCCATGGGTGAGCCAATTTGTACCTCACATTAACATCGTCCATGAGAGGCTAAAGGACTTTCGTCACTCCACCTCAGTTACACCTGCTCCCCAGCCTGCTTCTCACTGTGTCAGGCTTGGTATCGTGAGTTTGCAACCAGCATGCTCCCATCCTGCTCCTGAGAAGACCCCGCCCATGATGGACCTGCTCAGCTATTTCCAGAGCAGGGTCAAGATCCCCGTCTATTCAGACCCAGATTCTGAAGACGACCCATATCTATGCACCAGCTTGGCTCTTGGAGGTCCTCGTGGGGCTGGTGCTCACAACATTGCTTTGGGTCGTGTTGCAACTTCTCCCATTATCCCTCCGAAGCCTCGTAAGAGGTCTGGTCGCCGCCGCTCCCGTCGTCACCGGCGCACTCAAATTCCCAGTGATTCAGAGTCGCCGCCGCCCAGCGACGCCGAGACGCGGCCACCGCCGCCCAGCGACGCGGAGACGCGGCCACCGCCGCCCAGCGACGCCGAGACGCGGCCACCGCCGCCCAGCGACGCAGAGATGCGGCCACCACCGCCCAGCGACGCCGAGACGCGGCCACCACCGCCGTCTGTACCTAGCCCCCCTACTCCTGTTTCCCAGCCTGCTGTTTTTCCGGCGCGGCCACCACCGCCCAGCGAAGCCGAGATGCGGCCACCGCTGCCGTCTGTACCTAGCCCCCCTACTCCTGTTTCCAAGCCTGCTGTTTTCCCGACTGCCAGGCCTTTTGTTCCCCGGGTCTCTGGCCCTCGGCTTCCTCAGACTGTTGCCCCTCCACAGCCCCCTCTGTTCAGCTTTGGAGTTCCATGCCCCGGGCCCTCTGCTAGAGGTTTGGTTGGTCCACCAACCAGCCCATTGACTATTCTCCCCGTTTGTCTGTCGGCCTGTCTCCCGGTTTGTATGTCTGCGTGTCTGTCTGCCAGTGTGCTTGTGTGTTTGTCTGCTCCCCAGTCATTTTGTCCCCCTAATCTGTTTACCCACCTGTTGTGTCAGACTGCATGTTTGTCTGCCTGTTTTTCTGTCTGTCAGTTAGTTTGTTTGTCTCTTGGTTTGTCTCAGTTTGTGCCTGTCTGTTTGTCTGTGTGCTTGTCTGCGTGTCTCCCCACCTGCCTGTCTTTGTGACTCCTTGTTTAGCCCTGCCTAGAGCCAGTCCATTGTTCTGTTCCTATTTTTTTTTTAGCTTGTAGATCTGTTATTTTGTTTTTCCTACCAGTGCTGTTCTGTGCCCAAGTATTTTCTGTAGCCCCTGAACCCTCCTTCCGACTCCCCTCCACCCACCCTACTAAGTATTCTGTGAATTTTGTTGTTGTTGGAATGTCTAGGATCCATTCCTTGGGGGGAGGTACTGTCACGATATCAGTCTGTTGTACACTTTTATTATGCAGTGTTGCCCTAGTGTTTCCTGTTCTGCCTAGTTGTGTTTGCCTGTCTTGTCTCACCTCCCTGTGATTACTAGTTTTCTCCACCTGTGTCCTGTTAGTCTCCCAGCCAATCCCAGTGTTGATTGTTTGTTCTGTTCACCTGTTTTGTGATCCCTGTGTCTACTTAAACCCTCAGTCCCTTATGTTCCCTGCTTGATTATAGATGTTGTTACAGTGTTCAGTCCTAGTCCTAGTTATGTTCTTGTAGTGTTCTTTGTATTCTCCTGCATTCTCTTGTGTTCCTGTGTTTTGGAGAATAAATCACCTACATTTGACCTGAGACTTCCAACCACTTGGGAGGCCAAAAAAAGCAGCTAAAGGGATTGCACAATTCTGTGCAATCTCTATTGGTAGCTGCCAAATATGACAAAGACGGTGTACCCCTGAAGGGTGTGTGGGTCCAAGATTAGCTGACTGCATCTTGTACAGCACCGTGTAAATAGTTGTGTCCTTGTATTGTATCTCTTATCTGGACAATGGACATACTGTAAATAAATGATTAAAATGTGTGTGCGTGTGTGTGTGTGTGTGTGTGTGTATGGGTATGTGTACGGGTATGTGTGGGGGGCGAAGCAAAAGCGCAATTTTGCATGCGTACATCTGCATGAGTGCGAGTGTGAGGAGATAATTGACAGTGAATTATTCCTTTCGTGAGGAAAACAGAAGAGTGTCGGTCCTGATCAAGTAGGCAGTTCTTTCAGGCCTGTACTTGTTACAGGCCTGTATTCAAAATGTTTTACTCAAATACAAAAAGTATTGGGATCAAACTTTACTTATAGTGCCACTTGCAACTGAAGAGTATACTCCAACAACAAAACTGAAGCTGACCGGGTGGGGCACTCGTCGGTGGCACTCGTCGTTCCTGAGCCGTGTGGTGCCCGCACTGCCCGAGTATAGGAGGTCTAGTTGTTTAACCCATTTAGACCTGAGGCCGATTCTAAAAAACAATGGCTTCTAAATCGTAACAGTTTTCTGAAAAACCTATGTTTCTTGTATGTCAGTGGTTCTCATCCTTTTCCATGTCAAGGACCCCTCGGAATTATCTGTATTTGCCCACGAACCTCCATCTGAAAATATGTTGTTCTAGGGAAGAAGCAAGGATTTGAGTTAAAAACGTTCGCTGTGAAATAATATATACTAGAATTTCGCGGGCCTGCGGCCCGCTCATCCTAGCACATCCTCGATGCATGGCAAATGGGAAGAAGGCAATAGCGGGAGGGCGATGCGAGTGCTGTACTGTACCCCTTTGTACTGCACTCCTTAGTATTGTACTGTACTGCACTCCTTAGTATTGCACTGTACTGTAATGTCTACTGTACTGTACTGTACTGTACTGTACTGTACTGTACTGTACTGTACTGTTATTAGTGTTGTTATTAGTATTGTTGTTGTTGTTATTATTATTGTTATTATTACATGGATTATTGTTCTGATGTGAGCTTGTTTGTAAATTATTGAGTTTACAAAGAAGCTTATTGTTATTATTATGATTATTATTAGTAGTATTGTTATTGTGATTGTTATTATTACATGGATTCCAAAATTGCTAAATATAAAAATATATATATTTTATTATTGACATTTTTACAAACAAATAAATAGGCTAGTTACAGTAGCTGCCCACTTAAGCACCCTGACCACTGCAACAATGACATTAGCACCCCTCCCCACCCCAAGGATGGCCTATAGGTGAGGAATGTTTTTCCAGTTCTAGATGGGAGATCATTAAGATGCTGCTGCATCCTGTATTAAGATGCACCCTTACTTCCTCCCTTTCAAGCAATGGAATTTAATTGAATGGCTGGAAATGTACCATTGTTTTGTCTGTAACTATATACCCCCTTTACCCCCCGTGGCGCCAAAAGTAGTGTGAATATTTCCACAGCCTAATTACTAAATCATCATACTATCAGTCTTCTCCGAAATCTGTCAATCTTAGTCAACTCAGCACGTGTTGACAATGCATTGTAAAAGTAGTGTGAATATTTCCACAGCCTAATTACTAAAGGATTGTGACTGTGGGGTGACAGACATACAGTCTGACATACAATAGGCTACACGTGTGCACAGTTAATAAACAATGACCTAATATGTCCAGAGTTCTTAAATTAACATAGTTGGATTTTAACAGAAAGACAATGCCATAAATCAGTCAAAGTGAGTGACAGACTCAACAGTAGCACACAGCATGCAAGGCAGCATGCATGCATGCAAACATGTTTCTCCAGCTGAGATTTAGTGTCTCCATCTCTCTCTGGAAGAGGTTGCACATGACCTATACGGCCACACTGAGGCGCTCCAACACAAACACATGAAGCTTCAGCTGACACAAAACAACACCATGCTGTTTGTCCAAAACACACAATAACTCCTCTCCCACCGATGTCATGTGTTCATTTATCTTTAGCCATATGGACTCCATTTGACCCAAATCAACACCAATGCTAGCCTGTTTGTCCAAAACACACTATCTGCTCTCCACGTTTCTACTTCGCCACAACCTAATGTTAGTAACAAATCTATTGTTGTAGATTGTGAGAAAGGGATGTCAGAAAGCCAAGCGTTGTCAGTTTACTCACAGCACAGCACAGCACCATCACTCCTGTCAGCTAGGGTTGAGGTGCAGCTAGGGTGAGCTGCTTAACGACGACACTGTCTGTCAGGCGTACTGTAGTAAATATAGGACTAATATGTGCATGGAATGGATAGTGTGTGAGTCTGAGTTCAGCGCACACTGGAGGGCGACGCGACACACACACACACACACACACACACACACACACAGGGCGATGTGTGGATAAATCACTGAGAGTTGGGAAATGCGCACGCAAGCACAGAATGCACGGGCGTCGCCGCGTCGGGCGTGCAAACGATTAAGCACGCACAGGCAAATGTTGTCAGAAGCATCTGTTTCTGCATCTGTTTGCGCGGCGGTTTCGTTCGGATGGCTGGGCTCTGTGCGTGCTGCTATGGAGCACGCAGTAGGCGTGCCGCAGGCTGCCTTAGAAGGACGCGTTCACGACATTGAGGGGTAAGAAACCATGCCGGTCACGTGGTTCATGTAATGCGTGTCACTGTGAAGGACTGGCCAGTCTGGCCACAACAGGACGATTTTGACGTAGGCTGTTGAGCTTGCGCAACAACAGCGTGTTTCACAAAAGTAATATTTGTAAAGTAAATAAGACATTTGAGTAAATGCAATGTAGCCTATGTTAATTCTGGGAGCATGCAGAAATTATTTTGCATAGAGAGATGTGTGGTAAAAGTGTGGTTCGGTCGGAGATAGAGCACGGATAAACGGCCATGTGCTCGTGTACCCCCTGTCTATTAGGGTAGCAGGATTCAAAGATTTGAGCTACAATTTCACGATTTTTCAAAAAAATATGTTTCAATAACGAATAATGAATAACATAATGCTTAAAAAAAAACACCAAAAGGGGTTCCCGTCCAAAAGAGATAGTAAAGCATTGGCCAATTGATTTTTAGTCGGCTTTTGCTTTTCATGTTGAACCGGGCACATTGCAGGAGGCGGTGTGGTAGACTTATAAAAATAGTGCCAAGCTCAAATTATGTCCCTGCTAATGTGACAGCTGCTCTGTGAAATATCATTAAAGCGCGACATTGAAGATGTCACAGTGTCCCTTTTAAGAAGAGTCATGTGTCGGACGTGGTGTGTGGAGTGTTCCTATACTCCCTCTACACAACGTTGGTGTATCTCCACCTCGCCCTTCCAATTGAATCATCTTCAGGCACAAGATCAGATACAACAGTGCATATTCATCTCCCATGGTCACGTGTTGGGGCTGGTGAGTGGAGGGGCTGACAGGTCCGCGAGGCAGCCTGGAAGCCAGAACTGAATGCAAAGTGCCTGCCAGTGACCAGTGACCATCTGTTACAGCGCTGCCTGTTGACCCGTGTAGCCTACTAGAACCCACCCCCCCACCCCCGATGGGGTCTCGGAGAGTGGAGATTGAGTTCAGAGCCGTGAGTGTAATGGAGCTAATGTTATTCCTACTGTCGGCTGCCAGCCACCATCATTTGCACAAAATACAGCGGGAAACATCAATAGACAGTAAAGGGACACATTCATAGACATTGATTGAGTTGATTTAAAATGAATGAACTCATAGAAATGGGGTTTTAATCATCTAAAAGTAGAAGCAAACTTATTTTATTGATTATCAATGGCTCTTAATGTGCCAAGGGGTTTCAAGAATGTAATTTGCATTAAAACCGCTCCCTGCTTCAGAATTGATGACAGCAAAAGATACTATCTCTCTCAATTTCCAAGTGTCTGGTCTGGAGCATATCCTGCCATGGTTGGTTTGATTAGTTCATACCTATACCAAAGGCACTTGCATGGAGGGCCCTGAACGGGCATGGCCAGCGTATGGAACTCCAACCTTCCTCGTCAAACCAAACTCAGTTTCTTCTATGCAACGGTGGAGTCTGTTGTCCTGTACTATACGGTGACGGTAGTGAATGCTAGACCGTGAAGCCAACTCCGCAGAAGTCTGGAATCTGGATGGGTGCTCCACCAGAATGCTGCGTGCAGTACATAACACATGTTGCCAAGGGTGAGCCTGAAAATAGCAGCCAGGAGAGTGAGACTAGAAGGGCACTGCCAAAGACACCAAAAGCTGGCAGCCAGTAAACTAGTGCTGCGGGAACCAACACACGGACAGCGGTCACGAGGACGTCCCACATTAACATACGTGGATGTACTCAACAAAGACGCAGGAGCTTAAAGCACCAACGAGCTGGCCAGATGTATGGAGAACCGGGATGACTGGAAGCGACGATGGAAGGCTTGTCTGAGGATGAGCTAGACCCTAGACTCGAGAGATACCACAACAATCTACACAAACAGCAAACATGTCATGTAAATCACACTAATTCCCAATGAGCTCTGACACAAACGTTAATGACTGTGGATCACATGACCACAGCAACCTCTCCCTTGGTCATGATTGTTGATCTTTTCAGTGCTGCCTCAATTTTAATTGTCGCAAAAATAAAAAAAAATAAAAAACATTGATGAGCTCCTCTCCTCTCCAAATGTTGACCTGTTTTCTCCTTGACGCGCCAAGAGCGCTCTGCCAAAAAAAAAACACTAACCACCAAGAGTGCTAAAATGTGAGGGCGTAATGCTGGGAAGAAGAGTGCTCCAAGCACTCCGTCTTCTCCATAGAAATGAACATGCCAGAAAGGCGCTGGCAACTCACACGACATTTTCAGCGGACACATCCCTGAAAAGAATAGTCAAGTCAGCTGTGCTTAGCTCCGTGTAGCTCAACTCTGCTCTGTTCGTAAACAGCTACATGGGAAATAAGGGCAGAGTGACACACACACACACACACACACACACACACACACACACACACACACACACACACACACACACACACACACACACACACACACACACACACACACACACACACACACACACACACACACACACACACACACAATGGCTTTAAGATGGGGTAGCTTGCAGCCAGTGGTACTCATTATTTTTAATGAGGAACACTATCAATGCTAATGCCGAGATGACAATGTGAGGTGCATTTTTATCCCATTCATCTCTGCTCTGTTCACTTCTGCCCCCTTTCTTCAGAGAATATGGGGTTTCCTCTCCCTTGAGAGGCGTGTGTGTGCATGTTCGTGCGTGTGTGCTGTGCATGTTCGTGCGTGCGTGCGTGCCGTGTGCGCAGTCTGCTGTCTGCACATGCTTGTACGCTTGTGCGTGCGTGTCCCAAGGTTGCCTGTGGATGTCAACCTTGGATGTCATGAAGTGAGAAGAGAAAAGAAAAGTGAAGTGCATGTGAAGAGAAGTGGAAAGAGTATAGCTATAAACATGTGCACACAAAAGAGTTTCTCACCATCACAGCTGGGAAGTGCGTGGCTCCACTGATGATTTAGCTCGCAGACGATTGGATCTTGTTCGCTGAGGGTGTATCCACGGTCACAGGCGAACGAGACCTGAGAGCCAATGGCGAAGCTGCTGCCGTGGCGACGGCCGTTGACCGGCATGCCAGGGTCGAGACAGGAGTCTGACTCCATCATCACACCTGACAGACATGTGCGTGTGTGTTAGTCTTATGCACATGCTGCAATGCAAATAATCATGAAGCTATGTCTAATCTGACTATCTATCCATCTACAGTGTCCATCTGTCCTTCCGTCCATCCATCCATCTCCACCCGCACCTGATACCAGAAAGCAAGCTGGCTGGGCCAGGCTAGTCAGTCAGTCAGTCAGTCAGTCAGTCAGTCAGTCAGTCAGTCAGCCTTACTTTCATATCTAATGCTGAATCCCACAGAAGCGCGGCTGTTGTCCGTGGTAAACAACAGGAACAGGAAGTTGGAGGTGGAGATCAGGAAGAGGGGCGCCTGGGTTCCGTGGTATTCACCAATAAGAGCGGAGGAGACGGAGGGGCCGTCTCTGATCTCCAGTGTGTCGTAGTTGACCTCTGTCTGGAATCTGTGAAGTGAAAATTGTGAAGTACACACACATGCCTATAAAAGTGTACAGCACGAAAGTAAATGGACTTAGTTACTGTACTTTACAGCACTGGGTTTCACGGTGCCGAAACCTGAACGTTCAAAACTATACCTATCAAAGTGTATCTTGACGGCGTGGTCCGGCTGTGCTTCGATCACCCACTGGCAGTTGAGAGAGTCTCTGTAGAAAGAGGGCCATCCAGGAGACAGCAGGACACCTGTGGGAGCGGTGAGGTGGCCTCCACATGGAGCTGGAGATGCACCGAGACAAGACACAGAGAAAGAGACCTAGAACCTTAAAGACAGGGTGCAATGGCCTTTTGGGACATTTTATTTTGAAGGTTCAGCCCAGACCACACCAAAGGGTCGGGTCGCGACGACAAGTTTTTTAAGGTCAACCACATCAATGCAACTCATTGACTTGCAATGAGTTGCATTGGTGTTGGTTGCCCATAAAACTACTTTGTCCCAAGGAGTCCCTGGGAGATCTTTCTCTTGTTCAAACGAGATAATATCTCGTTCAAACAAGATAATTTATTTTTCTTAACATGGCCACTCAGGGGCTCTGTACTGTTTGTGTACTTTTTTTTATTGTCTCCACCAGGCCGAAGGCATGGGGGGAGAGTATGTTTTGCACTCCGTCCGTCCGTCCGTCCGTCCGTCCGTCCGTGAGCAGCTAATCTCCGGCACCGTTAACCCGGTCGAGGCCAAATTTTGCACACACACTCCCTGGATGCCAACGATGAACCTCTGCCCCAAACTTTTCAGAACGGCCTGTTATAGCGCCACCAGGAGGCCGCTTTGTGCCGTTAACCCGGTCGATGCCAAATCTTGCACACACACTCCCTGGATGCCAACGATGAACCTCTGCCCCAAAATTTCCAGAACGGCCTGTTATAGCGCCACCAGGAGGCCGCTTTGTGCAAAACAAGTTTTTGCACAGTACACCTACAGATTTTGTCCAAACATGGCGCAAATTGGTACACAGTCTCTCTAGAGCCATTCAACGAAACGGGTCTTTCAGATTTCTCAGACTCCATCCTGATTGGTTAAGATTGGCTTCCAAAGTTAACAGGAGTGCTCAGTTTCACACAAAATGCTGCAAATCATGAACACATCGCGTGATTTCTGTGAAATTGTGCACGCACATTCCCACTAGGCCGAGGAAGAAATGCCACATGAACAATTTCAACTCAGCCTCAAGGTGGCGCTATAACTGGCCGAAAAGTGTTTTTTACCTCTAATTTACTTTTGTTGCCCTTTTATCCAACCACCAGATGAAGGCAAGCTGCAATGTCCTACATTCCTATCCTGGTGGAGACCTGTGCCCAGAAGGGCACTTTTTCTAGTTTGTATTATATTCCCCATTGGGGGATCTTATGTAGATCGCCTCATATACCTGTAAGAACTTTGTTTGAAAAATCAACAAATCCTCCCGGCCGTTTCACTCAAATAGATATGAAGAGTGCGAGAAAACGCTGATGCCAAATTAGTTACATTTTCGCTAGAAACAGACTGTATCAAATATAAGTGACTGACTGTCTTAAACGATACAGAGACACATCCCCGACAATATCGCTGAGACAGTTTGTTTATTTTTTACCCAATGTTATTCTCCATAGAGAAATGACTTCCACAAACAAGGGGACTGACGCAGGACTTCGACACTCTCATCCAGACTATGCAGACCTGCTTTTAACATTGTACAGAACCTATAGATCTATCAACTGAAGCATGCATGTAGACAAAATATGCCTACATTTACATCTCTAAAAACATACGTGGAAAAATAAGACTTGCTTTAAGCAAGCCATTTAAAAAAAGGAAAAAAAAAGTATTTCATCAACTTCTGGATACTAGCGACCTGCTGTACTAAAAATGGATCTGGCTAGTGGGTGGTAGATTGTGCCTATTGTGGTGCATTTGCAGTTTATTGCTAGCTGTAAAGCCCTCACCCGCCATTGCACTTAGAGTGGTCTTCAGTCTTCACTGTCTACACAAAGTCATTGGTACACCTACACAGTCCATTCTTGGCTTGTCTCTTTGTGCTCCGTCATCTCCGAAAAACTTGGGAGGGAAGCTACTGCCTTCATTCACAGTCTTGCTGACTGTCCCCATGGTGCAAAGTGAATCAGGCAGAAAAGCTTTCATGTACAGTACTTTGTGCCCTCTGCCATGGAACTTGTTGCAGAGCAAGCTAAAAGTAAAAGTGCTGGCCTCTCTTAATATCCTTGTGAAAGGCCTTGAGCACGACACCATTGGGAGCTGTCTCTGCAATGCCAGGATATAGACATTGACTTGTATGTACTTCATCTTAGTTGTGTTTTCTTTTTGGTTCTCGCTAATGTCACTATTTGGTCAGGCCTGCCATGAAAAAGCGAATAATTATAATACTATAAAAAAATACGTGTGCCATCAGTGAGATTTGTACCATATCATTGCCACAAAGTAAACAAAACAACTGCTTTACTATTCACAATAAGAAAGCAATACAGCAGTGGTACAGCAGTAATATTAGGGTGCCACTTTGGCCTGATTAAATCACTGCGGGAGACACGTAATTATCTGTCCCAGTTCTACAGGATGATATTTCCCAGAATCCCACATTTATTTGGCTACAGCTCATTTCAATTTGATTGTCTGCAGCATCCCATTTATTAACAACAGGCAGCAACTTAATAGTGCAATTTAGGCTGCTGAATTTGAAAAATAAAATATATCTATGATTGAGTATGGGTTGAGGGATATCAGACTAAACCTAAAATACATTGACATAAGGCTACATTCATAGCCTTGCTTTCCATATAATGGCTTATCTGGTGCTATGGTTTCATACATGTGCCAGTTGTTGCATGTTGCATTCAATTTAACTGTGTATGAACATACACACACACATACTGTTGTACTGTATGCTCAAGGAAATGTATATTATGTCTTAATGCATGTGTGTGCGTGCATACATGCGTGTGTGCGTGCGTGCGTACCTTCACAGCGCGGTACGGCAGCAGACCAGACGACATTTCCATCCTGGATGATGCAGGTGACCTGATCTGACCCCTAAACGACAATGATGTTGTTCAAGTTTTAACATGAAATGTTGCAATACATAACTTAAATAGCTGATCTTCAAGCTGACGTCGCATCGCGGACGCAACGTGTTATGAGCTTGCAGATCAGCTATTTTCAGCGTGCAACACGTCGTACGAAGAAGAATAAATCAGGCTTCACTTCACAACTTTACCACAATGTCTGGGTCGGGACATGTTCTGTGTCTGGCTGTCTGTGGATCAGCGCCAGGACACATCATCGAGTGCACGCTGCACGATCCAGAGAAAGTGAACGCCACACACAGCAGAGAAAGATTATGTTAATGTGGTGTCTGATTTGCGCTTATTGGTGGGTTTTCTGCTACGTATTCAGGACTGTTTTATTTAGGGTGTGTTTTAGCTGAGTTTTCGCCTGGAAGGCTCAATGGAAATCTGACACACTGTTGAACAAAGTGAACTGTGAGAGAGTGACGTTCACACACGCCCAGAATGAACGAGTTCACAATGACGTTCATCAGGCAGAAATACAGTATGTTCAGTTCACGTTCACCGAAAATAAGAAAAATATTTGTGACCGATCGATCGTTCATTGAATGTGTTCAGGGACCACACTGCCATTGAGTGCCTTCAGAATACAAAGCAATTTAAGACTTATTGTAACAACAAAAACTATAACTTACCCTATACCTTTAAATCAAATTAATTAATAATTAACAGCATATTGCCGTGTACACTGAGGAAGAAAGATAAACTGTCAAACTTTGTTTCTACCCACTGACCTGTAAAAATGAAATAAAACACTTGACTCTCTTACAGTCTTCTCAGCTAAATGTTGTAGTGGTAAAGGGAAAGGAGGTCAGAGAACCACTGCTAGATTCTAGCTCTTTATTACCTGTGTTCTGATGAATCCCTGGTCACAGCGAAATGCCACAGAGCTGCCGAGCTGAAACTGGTCCCCAAACCTCTGACCATTAACAGGAACACCCGGGTCATGACATTCATTCTGACCAAATGCTGCAGAGAGAGAGAGGAGGGGAGGAGCAGGGCCCATATTGGTTAAAAGAAATAAGCATTGTATTAGCATGTCAATTCATCCATTTAGGAAAATTAAAACTAACTTTACATACTGTATAACACAAACTGCACTGGATAAGGCCCCAACCGCACAAATGTAACTCCTTGCAGATAGACCCTGACGAAGACCTTTTTTTTTCTTTTTCTAATTTATATTTTTTGTCCCACGATTTTGTAACCCATTTTTCACCCCTGTGTCAATCATCCTGTGATGTGATCCTGGGCTCTACACACCCTCCGCCAACCTAGGGAGAGCAACGGACTTAACTCATGCTTCCTTCATGCTTGAGTGTCCAAGTTGCTCCTTTACACCTGACAGGGGGGAGTTTCCCTGGTTGGACGTGAAATGTACACTTTGACAAGCAGTACAACTTGGAGGAAGGACACCTTTTGTCTTTATAGTTTTACAGTATCACCAAAGAGCACCCATCTAAGAGCCACTAACGGATCCCTGCAGCGCTTCCATTCCTCTATTTCGTAACTCCTTGCAAGTTGCAACCAAATGGTTGTGAGTAATTGCATGCAGTTGCACCATTATCCCCAATGGCAGTTGCAAAGAAAGAGTTGCATTAGTGCGAGTTGCAGGTCCATATTAACACACACAGGCTCACAGGGATGCAGCCTGGGGGCCCAGGGCTCTGGGGGGGGCCCAGGGCTCTGGAGGGGGGGTTGGTTCCCTGTTCCGTGCCTGCCTCGTGCCGCCGTACCCGACACACCTGCTGCTCTGCTCATGTGTCTGCAGCTAAAGCTGTCTGCACCAAGTATCACGACATGCTGACACTCCGTCGAGGACGATACACAAGAGATAATGAGGCTTCAGCGCTCCGGGACAGAACGATGCGTTTGGAGATGACAGTTGTGCATATTTTGTAGCTGTGTGTTACTACAGCACTTGACAAAATGTAAAAGTGTGCATACGTGGGCGGCTGGGCCTCAGGAGGTAGAGCAGGTCGTCCAATGATCCCTGGGTTGGCAGTTCGAATCCCGGCTCCTCCTGTCCACATGTCAAAGTGTCCTTGGGCAAGACACTGAACCCTACATTGCCTCCAATTGCCTCTAAAAATGCGATATCATTCCTGCCTCTATTGTGTTTCATGGTATTTTATGTTATCGATTTATGTTATTATAATTTGAACTTGTATAGACAGCGTTTAATATAGTTGTTTTGATTTGAGAATAGACAGGACTGTTAAAGGGACACTTCACCCCTTTTGCAACGAGATCTTATTGTAATGATGTTTGGGAGACAAGAAACACTTTCCTGTGGTTTTTATTGTGTGTTTTTAGATATTTTACTACATGTTGTCTCCGTAAGACAGCCCTATTCACAAGGAGGAGCAGTGCACCAAAACATTAGGGGAATTGTAGTCCAGGAAGGATTTAAAAACACAATTACCCACATACAAACTCCACAAAAGTGTTTGTCTCCCAAACATCATTAAAATAAGATCTGGTTGCAAAAGGGGTGAAGTGTCCCTTTAACTGTTAAACTAAGGACGCTATATCGGAGCTCAATATACTGTCGGGAAGGTTGGGTTTGATCCAATTAAGCCTGGGGCCCTGAAAAGTCTTAATCTGGCCACGAACAATTGGACAAGCTTTTTATGCCTGCAACAAACTCCTCCGAGACTGGCAGTCTGGCTTTCTTCAGAGCCTGTGTCAAAAGAATCCTGCACATCAGGGACGTGCAGAGAGTGTTAGAGGGGCAGGGTCTGAAATCCCATAAAAAGAGGGCACTTTTGGACAAAAATAGCAGATCTACAAGCTCTCAACATGTTGGACTGCGACACGTTGAGAGCTTGTAGATCAGCAAATGCTGCATTCGTGGTCTGGAAAGGGCAGTTGTTTTACAGACGGGTAAAAGGGCAGGGGCTGAATCCCCCTTTGATGTCTATCCCTGCTGTACGTGGTGCAAAGGCATGGACTATGAGGAAGGAGCTACAAGACCGCCTGTACAGTGCATACGCAAGGCTTCTTAGGTGTGTTAAGAATTAACATCTCCTGGGAAAATCATCCAGCAAAAGAACAGATCTGTGGTGAACTACCACTGACAACAGTAGCACATCGAAGAGCAATCTTTGCTAGTGGTCACAGCTACCGTACACATGGGGTCCAGTCAAATGGAAGGTCGTCAGCCCCTGCGCCAGCGCATAACGCATGGTCACAAATAACAGTTATTTGAACATTAGCCTATATATTTAGATTTTTGGCCAGACAGAATTTGGGCAGTTTCCTTAATTTTAGAAAAGAAAGGAACACACAGAACAGCCCAATTAAAGGTATATTCAGTGATTTCACTCAAAAAACCTTAGGTTTCGTTTTTGGCTGGGACCTAAGCCTTTCGTCCAATCAGGATAGAGAGTCAAAAACGAAACCTAAGGTTTTTTGACCCCCAGGGGTTAACTGGGGACAGGGAGGAACTCCTTATATGGTCAGCACACTCTATAGTAGGGAGGATTATCACAACAAAACAAAAAAATAAGTGATATTTGAATTAAGTGAAATCACTGAATATACCTTTAAGCTGCAGATTTCAGTATATAAACAAAGAGGACATTATAGCGGCATACTGTACAGTGGTACAGTAGCTGCGAGATGGAGATGAACACCCGCTGCGACTCTGAGCAGAGCTGCAGCAGCTCAGCACCGTTGGCGGAGCCTGGCTCGGCTCTTATGACTTCCTCCACGTTATCCTTTCCACCAGAGCTGTCGGACGGCCCGCTGGTGCTAACAGCAGCCACCGGGCTCTGGATCAAATTTCTGTCAACTGCCATTGCATCTCTGTACACACTATATCATATGTTTGTTTATTATGTTATTTTACCGAAGGCACGGGTGGGCCTCAACTGTCTCGGGGGCCCAACGCAACAGCGTTAGACGGTGGCAAGACGACGCACCGTACGATCTCAACGTTATAGTCGAAGGATGATGATAAAGTGATGTGGAAGATAAATTACAGATGTGCAACTGAACAAACATTTTTGTTTCAGTTTTTGTTTTTTATTTTGCCCCACCTGTCTTTATGGATCCATATAAGGGAAAAAGTCAAGTGTGTCATTTCACATGCTTTCTAAAAAAAGAGACAAAAAGGATCTAATGAATACATGTGTCTTATCTTGTGTCTTTGTTAGGCGTGAGGACGGAACCAGAGAAAAAGACCTGTACATCACTATTAACATGCGGCTGTCACTGAATATGACATTTCCACAGATATGGAAATATACGAACGGAATTATCTCTGTGTGTATTCAACCCTGTCATGTTTAGCTTAGAGTAGTCACATTCCAGAGATTAGCCTGAGCCCACCTAGAGCATACAAACACCCTGTGGCTGGGCAGGTGCCCTGGGTTTGTTTGCTAATGATCTAACAGACGAGATGAGAGAAGGGGAGGGGGGGGGGGGGGGGGAGAGAGAAATGGAGGGATGATCGACACGAAAGCTACAGAAATGTATAACTCATTTCAGACCCTATAAAAACGTGTGCACATGTGCGTGTTTGTGTTCGTAGTATGTGTGTGCATTCGTGAAACGTGCAGATTAGAATGTGCACAAGCGAGACACACCCAGAGAGTGCGTTCATAAGAGGTAGAAAGAGAGAAGAGAAGCTGTTTATTTGCATCTCTTATACCAACATCTCCGTTTCTTTGCTGTCACAAATATCATCTGTAGTTATCGCTACAGTTACACTCTACATCAGCAGAAAGGCTGGCTGCGGTGGGAAAAGTACTCACATTTGTTTTACTTATTTGCTTGAGTAAAAGTACAAATGTATTTGTAAATTTTTGTACAAAATGTACTTAAAAGTAGCAAAATCTACAAACTAGTGACTAAAGTTTTCAAATAAACGTATTGGAGCAAGTACAATATTTGCCTCTGAGATGTAGTGGAGTAGAAGTAAAAGTATTGGAAAGTATTGGAAATACTAAAGTACAAATACATAAACATTGTACTTAAGTACAGTATTGTACTTACACCACTGAAGGCTGGTAATGTTGTTGATCTTTTGACAGTCAACTTATTTGTTTTGTCGGTCGGCGATAGTCGGTTTTATTGTCTCTCACATGTATTATTTCAATGTTCTTATGTTCAGGCCTGTTGAGAACTCTACCTCATTTGTTACTGTAGCTGAGCGTATCCAGATTATTGTAAACAGTGTTTACTGTAGCAGAGTGGCTCAGAGCCCTAATATCCATAGGGATGTCCCTTTGGTGTAGTGGTTAAGATGTTGGACTTTACATATACCGTATAATTAACAAAACGCTTCAAAATATTAAGGTGATTGCGACTGTAGGTCAGTTTACTATAAAAACCTGCAAAACCTGTCAGTCACGCCTCGTGACACGCTCCATATATGGCCAATACAGAATTCATTCCATATGTTGATCTGACCTCATCAAACTCCATACACTCAAAAGACACTGCCCCCGCTTCCACCCTTAGATCTCCATATATGGATGGCCAATACCGAATTCATTCCATATGTTGATCTGACCTCATAAAACACTGTACACTCAAGACACTGCCCCCGGTGCTACCCTTAAATCTCCATGTATGGAGCTAACCTTTCTGACATTCCATAGGTTGATCTGACGTCATCAAACCCTGTACACTCAAGACACGCTTTATATACTGTATGGTCAGACCTCATCAAACTCTGTACACTCAAGACACTTACCCCGTTGTAACCCTTAGATCTCCATATATGGAGCTGACATTTCTGACATTCCATAGGTTCATCTGACCTCATCAAACCCTGTACACTCAAGACACACTCCTTATGTTCAAACCTCATCAAATCCTGTACACTAGTCAAGACACTGCCCCCACTGCCAGATAGTAGTATTTTTCATTGTGTATCTTTTGGTCAAAGTTGATCCCATGCCAAAGCGCCAGCGCTGGTGCTTTGGCACCCAGCAGTCTGCTGTCACCCCACCCAAAATTACACTTTTTTAAGTGTAATTTAGTTTCTGCCTCTTGGCCAGTTCACACTTGTAAAAGAGACTCTGTCTCAATGCCAGTAAAAACACTGGTTAAATAAAGGGGAAAAAAGGAAAAAACCCAGGGGGATGCGTGCACGCGCCGATCTGCCCCAGCAGTGCGACCTCCACACTCTCACGGAGGAGACTGCCGACGGTGGCGCCGTCTGGCCAGGGAATGCCAGCAGCGCCACCGCCAGAGTCTCACGGAGGACGCCACCGGCCAGCAACTCTACATCTGACCTCACTGACACCAGATTAACTCCTGCTTCTCAACTGTGCCGTGTTAAGAAGCTGTGTTGTTTCAGTGCGACCTGACCCTTTAGGTGTCTTACTGGTGTAGACATATAATTTACAGTCTCATGCAATTATGTGTAAGTCATATATTGCAATGTGGAAAGTTTGAATGCAAAGTTAATCAGGTAATAATGGCCCCTTGGCCTCACTTCTGCAAAAAAAAACAAAAAACATTACTAATTTAGCCATACAAACAGTGAGCATTACAATTAGGCTACAGAAACAAATTCGAATTGCATTACTGAACCATAATCTTTCATCAAGCAGTATAAAGACAAAAACAAATTAAAAACAAAACTTCATATTAAAATCAAAAATGCATATTAAAGGTGTGTGTGTGTGTGTGTATGTGGCACACTTTTGTCTTCAGGGAGATGTCATAGACCAGCCTCCAGTATGCTTTTTTTTTTACATTATCATTTTAGCATAACCTTTGACTGTCTGTAACAGACTTGTTAACAGCTTGAATGTTGACAATTTACTATGTCTCCTATCCCACTCTGTCCGGTGGATTGCCCATATGACTTAAAACTGATAAAAAAACGTGGATTAAACAATGAAAACATAACTCGGGCAACTCACGAATCGCAGGGAAAGTGTTCTACAATGAATTAACTCGAGCAACTCGTGAATAGAAGTCAAAGTGTTTATAGTAATGAGTGTAAGTAACTGATTACATTTAAATGTCATTAATTGACAATGATAATTATTACTCTTCAGAGACAGTCAATCACCATAATAATTTATTCAAAGGTCACGTGCAGCCAACTAGCCAAGCCAGGAAACCTTTGACCAGGGGACCAAATCTTTTAATTTTGTTATACATACATTATTTTTCACTATCCCATCAACGGATCATTTTTTCGTCAAAGGACTTCATTATGTTATGTTATATTATGTTGTGTTGACTCTACACAAAGTATTTGATTCATTCTACTCAGTTTATCTGGTGCACAGTTTATAACACAGAGGGACATTAGCAGTCCAGCCTTGTTCATTCATGTTCAAACCTTCCATTTACAGAATGATGTAATTCATGAATATATAGAATCCCTCTAGTCTGCACACATTATTATTCATGGCCTTTTGAAATAATGATTTGGTCATCATTAATGATCATTGTGATCCAACTATTACCATATCCTTTTATTACACACACTGTGCATGTGTTTAAGCCAAAAGCAATCCAGAAAAACATTAAAAAAATATATGTCCTTTTGTTGAGGTGGAACTATTGAAGTGAATGATGGTATTGATTATAATTTTGGGGCTAGTCCTATGTCCATACCACAACATGGATTGTCGATAGTGGTAATACATTTACCCTCGGGTTCAATATTATGTACATACATATAGAGGAATACAAATATATGGTATGCGGTCCATCCATTCATAAGTTAAACTTTGACTATCGTTTACTGATGAGCCATGAACTCACTTGCCCTAAATATGTCATTTGTGAAGACTACTGGATTTTGCTTAGTAATAGAACCAAATGTACCCACTTGTTAGATGACAGACTATTAGACTACCGGTACATTGTTTTACCCGGGTTTACACTCCAAGGAACTGGGAATTTATTTTCTGTGACAAAAAGATTCATAGGTTTACATGTTGCGTCTGTTTATATACACCTTCAATAACTTACTTTCCAGTATCCCACTTTCATTGTGGTCACAATTATCTGCCTATCTCTGTATTACTAGTAACATCAGTTCGGTTCTTGATCCTGTTGACAGCCAAACGTATTAGCTGATCTTTTCGGTCCTGGGAGCTATTTCAATGTTAGCGCTGATTGAGAAAACAAGGCGATAGTTTGATGTATTGTCTCTACGTGTATCATTATCCCAGATAATATTGGAATATACTGTATAATCAAGGACAGAGAGGGAAACATGCTTATAACGTTATGAACAGGGATGTCCCGATCATGTTTTTTTGCTCCTGATCCAATTCCGATCATTTGATTTTGAGTATCTGCCAATACCGATTTGTATAGAACACTTATGGCATATCACAATAGTACAATATCCAAAATCACAGGCAATATCCAGTCCAATATCATGATATAATATTGATACAGGGATGTCCCGATCCGATACTGATTATTTGAAAATGACAACCCTAGTTACAATATTTTTTCAGAAACATGGTGCTTGGAATTGCACCATGGTGCTTGGAATTGGACAGGTCTTGCGACTCAATCATTAGGCGCCCCCCAATGGGGTAATTCAGACTGCTGGCATTTATTTCTGCAACGTTTTAAAGCCGTTTTAAAACCGTTTCTTCACGTCGCGAATCATCGGTCTGAACTAGGCTTTAGGATTAGAATTAGGGCCTTTTATCAAACACACTGACACCAAAGAGGGGCAGGGAGGGGTGTCGTATTTTCATCTGTCAAATGTCACCTCTTTGGAATAATTGGAGACATGGTTCTTGAGTAAGTGTGTGCAATCGTGCAGCAAAACATGGAAATTGTGGAGAATTAATCAACATTAGCGCAGGTCATCAGTCGGGGAAAACGAGTTAAACTTGGATGGACAACGGCCGATTATACACAGTATAATCTGCAGCGTTCATTCATCAGTTTTTCACTCTGAGAGTGAAAAAAAGAGTGAAATGGGTCCGTGCGGGTCAATTTCGTTGCATTTGTACTCTCTCTGCGTTAAATCAACACCCGGGATTTAACAAGTGTAGGCAACGCTATTCAGATTCAAAGGAAACGTACTGTATAAAGGCAGACATATGGGAAATGTCAAGCTCTGAACAGTTGATCAGTGAGGCAAAACTTGTCAAGGTCAAGTACAAATGATGGCGACGCTGTCAGCCTGATGGCTTATTGCATGTATTACTCTGCCTGGTTGATGTAAAACCATGCCCTCCAGCCACAGCTTGAATTGAGTGCATTGGAGATGGTTCTGAGGTGGCAGCCAAGAGAACACCACTAGGCGTGTGCCCAAAATCCATAAAAAGGATAATATGGCACTTTGAATTTTAGTTTCTTCAGTACAAATCTGTCAAAAGTTTGTCCTTGATATTTTACACGGTTTATTATATTCAAGTTAGGGGGCACAGCTAGCGTGTAACATGTACTCTATGACCACAAAGGAAACTACAGAGAACTGTGCTCCTCTGAGGGCAGATCTCATGCCAGTCCTGGTTGCCTATCCAGGGCTGTGTCAGTCGTGGGGTGCAGCTGTTGGGACCAAGGTTTTTACATTAGGGGGATACAATAGAGCACCGAAGTCCTGACGTAACTCGCTCATCAATTCGATTCCCCTGGTTCTCTATGGAGAATAACAAAGGGTGATCTTAATATCGTCTACTATAAGCGTTGTGGTCCAAAAATAAACAAGCTGTCTCGGCGTTATTGTCAGGGAGGTGTCTCTGTATCGTTTGCAACAGTCAGTCACTCATATATGATACAGTCTGCTTCTAGCGAAAATGTAACTAATTCAGTAGCAGTAACATTAGCGTTTTCTCTCAGTCAGTTGATTCTTCATATCCATATGAGTGAAGCGGCCGGGATGACATGTTTATTTTTCAAACACAGTTCTTATATGAAGTAATCAAAAAATCCTCCTATGGCGATTTCAATGCAACTAAAAAAATACATGAACCTGGGGACTGACACCCTCTACTGAAAGTGACGTCAGACTTCGGTGCTCTATGGGGATGCCATTCTGTGTGTCGTAGTCGCAATATGTCACCTCCCCCTTCACGTTCAATAGATCCCGTGATCTTTTGTGTGAAGTGAGGGATGCTCTTATCACCAAACACTGGGAGAGAGAGAGAGAGAGAGAGAGAGAGAGAGAGAGAGAGAGAGAGAGAGAGAGAGAGAGAGAGAGAGAGAGAGAGAGAGAGAGAGAGACAGACAGAGACAGAGACAGAGACAGATACAGAGACAGAGACAGAGACAGAGACAGAGACAGACAGACAGACAGACAGACAGAGACGGTGCATACTTGTATAGCTGATGTTGAAGCCTTTCCCAGTGTTGGAATGGTCAGACTGAAACTCCAGTCTCATGATGTGTCCATTAGAAGCGATCTGTGCCGGGACGTCTTTGCCAGAGAACGTTCCAAAGGTGGTGGGCTCAGACAAACCTGAACAAGGTAGTAGCATTAAGAGTAGTAATTAAACTTTGGAAACCCTTTCCCTTCCCAAAGGAAGCAAAATCTGCCATAACTAAGTCAGTTAAACTCATAACTCTTCTCTTCATATATTGTAACTGCGAGGCAGCGAACAATCTGAAATGAGCCAAGAACATCCATGTTCTGTATTCTGTTCAATCACAACCTGTTCATGCAGCCGAGATTCAGAGGAAAAAAAGGGTTTAAAGATTGAGCTTATAATGGCCGTGGACGGTGGGGAAATCACCCAGAAAAAACCCAGCAAAGCTGGCCCAAAACACATAAAACGCGTTTACCTAAAAGACATACTTGGCAGTGAATGAGTTCATAATTAAACACATTTATTGTTTTCTACTTCACTTGAAGAAGACAGACTCTGAAAGAACTGCAGGGAGTCTAGGGAACGTTTTGTTTTTAGATTGAATGAAGACTTTGAAACACAAGACACACGCACGCACGCACGCACGCACGCACGCACGCACGCACACACACACACACACACACACACACACACACACACACACACACACACACACACACACACACACACACACACACACACACACACACACACACACACACACACACACACACACACACACTTATTTGAATATTAGTAATGATTCAGATCTAATTTGAAGGGACAAGACACTCTCACACAATTTTCTTGTGGAAAACCAAAACATTCTCCAGACAATTAAAAAGGTCTAAGAGTCATGGAATAAAATAAGTAGCTAGACATGAAACGATTCACTCAACTCAACGATAAGAATCACGATACAATATGTTCACAATACCATTTTTCACTATTTTAAAACAGAAAAGATTGTGATTATTATTATTATTATCTTACACAACTCCATTATTTTCTTTCTCTTTTCATTTTCTTCTTTTATATTATTTTCAATACAGACTGAAAACATTTTTTTAATCAATTCTCTTACAAAGATCCTGTATTTTCTTCTCTTTCACACGCCCTCTGCTGTATGAGTTTGAATCAATGTGAATCGATGACTAAAACAAAGTCATTGAAAAAGCAATGGACAAAAAAGTACAGTACAGTACATCCAATATCAGAAGTGTTACTGCAGAGAAAGAGAGAAGATACAATAACTTGATTTCTTTATTCCAATAATGACACTTGACACTTCTTTGACTTGAATTGAAACTCTCTATATATATACTGCAGTCTGTATTAAATAGAGAATTCTGTCTTTGTTGAAGTTTGTTGAAGAATTCCAGGAAATACGCTTTTTCAAGTAAAGCAAATAGGTTTAAGGTTTTAATCTATCAGCAGTGATATATTACTACGTTCAATAAAGTGACACTCAGCAGAGTTCCAGTACCGACGGAGGAAAAGGCTGAACCCAGCAGATTAGTGCAACTTCACAGAGTACAACAGGGCTAATTGCCTTGCAATTTGGCGTGTTTTGGGGGGAAATAATCTCACGAAACAACTCTGTTTACACCCATCCAATTAAACCCACCTTCGTGTTTAATGACCTGCCAGTCAAACTGGCAATATTTCCTCGAGTCAGTTGAATTCAATAGCCCATAATACAACCGGCAACAAAGCCGTGATTTCCCAGTGTACCGTGAGGACAAAACATGAAAAAGGTACTAAACACTGGAATGTTAAAACACTAAATGAATTCATACATAATATGATGCACCTATCCATGCATTAACCAAGTGAATACTATATACTTCATCATATGACAATGTGATAGCTAACACCGACGTACAGGCTCAGAACATGGTGACAGTCTCGTAGATCTGCTATTTTGGAACGGAAAAGAAAAGATGTATGCCAGGGTTAATGCGGTTTACCAATCCATCTTAGACTGTATACATCTATCTTGGTTAATGTTGCAGATTATATTACCATGTACATTAGAAGATATGACTATTTACCTTCATCCTTGACCACCAGCCAGTCGAACTGAGGCTCCAGCTCGAAGTCAGAGAAGAGGAGGTGAATACGGCTCCCGGGTTCAGAGATAATCAACCACACGCAGTTCAGGTTGTTCCCATACTCTTCTGGATAATTTGGGGACAATATTGTCCCAGATGGGGCCGTGAAGTTGAAGAAACATGAGACTGAGAGAGAGAGAGAGAGAGAGAGAGAGAGAGAGAGAGAGAGAGAGAGAGAGATGGGAGGGTATAAAAACAGTATGCCAGTATGCCAGACAACGCTCCACTTCTGTCTCCAAAACTATGGAATGCACTTCCCAGAACTGCAGACTCATTCCCAATCTTCCGCCATCCAAGTCTGAAAAACCCACCCATTCAGAATCCATCTTAGCCCGTAGCACTTCCCATAGCCTCGACGACCTTACAGGCAAAGGCAAGGTATGCAAAGGCTCAACTCTGAAACTTAGATAGCATTTTATGTAGACATACAGTAGCACTCTATAGTGTTTATACGCTTAGTTTCATTATATAGTTATTCTGTTCTACTTATGATCCTTGAGGACTATTTCTATGTATTTGATGTAAAAATAAAAGCCAATTTGAATTACTTCCTTTGAACGAAAATGTGCTGCGTTTCACCCTATTGCTGCACGTTCCTCCAAACACAGCATGCAAGCATGCTTTACTGGTCGCCTCTCTCTCACTTGTAACAACAAACAGACTCCACGCGTCGCGGATGTAGCAGAGCTACGTCCCATAGCCTGAAGGGATGCAATGCTCTGACTGGTTCAGAAACACACTGTTCTACTTATGATCCTTGATGACTATTTCTATGTATTGCAATGTGTGGTTCTTGCTTAGTGTAAATCACTCTGGATTAAGAGTGTCTGCTAAATGCCTAAGGAGAGGAGAGGAGAGGAGAGGGAGAGGGAGAGGGAGAGGGAGAGGGAGAGGGAGAGGGAGAGGAGAGGAGAGGAGAGGAGAGGAGAGGAGAGGAGAGGAGAGGAGAGGAGAGGAGAGGAGAGGAGAGGAGAGGAGAGGAGAGGAGAGGAGAGGAGAGGAGAGGAGAGGAGAGGAGAGGAGAGGAGAGGAGAGGAGAGGAGAGGAGAGGACCACAAATTGAAGTGTTGTACTATACTCACACACACAGCTTGGCTTGTTTCCTGACCACTGGTTGTTGTGCTGACATGTGATACTCCTCTCGCCCACCAGTTCAAAAGCTGACTGGCAAGAGAACGTCAGCACATCGCCATGGAGAAAACGATCCCCGCCACGCCGACCAAACACTGGCAGCCCAGGGTCACCGCAACTTCCACGATCAATCTCTGGAACACACAGAAGCACATGTGTTTTCATGTTGCCTATTCATTTCAACAGTGGTGGGAAGTAAAGTAAGTAGATTTACTTAAGTACTGTACATAAGTACAATTTTGCACTTTACTCAAGTACGTAAAAATGTCTGTACTTTTACTTCACATTGGATCCACTATATGTTCACTCCCTCCAACTGTTGATCTGACCTCATCAAACCCTGTACATTCAAGACACGCTCCATATATGGCCAGCGCTCACCCAGCAGTCTGCCGTCACCCAGGCGGATGCTTCTCGCCCTCAGGGCGTCTTGTCTTAATTATCAATTTATACCTGTGAGTGGGGAGTGTTGGCTGATGAATGAATATCAACATCCTAATACTGGGGGGTCAAATTATGACAGGCAATTTCCAATTTCCATGGTGGGGGTCTAGTGTGCGACTAGTGTGTGACCACCTCGTCGGCATGACAGAGATTGGATCCACTCCAGTTCACCTATATAAGGTAAAACAGGGGGATCCTCAGACTCTACACATAAACAGCCTCCGACCCCACCAAGTGAAGCTTCTGGTCAACCCATTCAAGAGGGTTTTTTTTAACAAGTGCTTGTAAAATGTTTTAAATTCAGTAAGTTGATATTAAACACAGGGCTGGCAAAAGGTTGTGTTTTATCCCCGGTTCTCACCTACTGTATGTTTACACTAGTAACCACCAATAACAGGGTTTTTCACACTTTTAGAGCATATCCGTGGTCACCATTATGGGCATACCTAATAGATGCCAAAACAATGGGAAATTTCCATCTTTGAGTATTTTTATATCAAAAGTTGATAAAAAAGCCAATTTGAATTACTTCCTTTGAACGAAAATGTGCTGCGTTTCACCCGTTGTATTCCTATTGCTGCACGTTCCTCCAAACACAGCATGCAAGCATGCTTTACTGGTCGCTTCTTTCTCACTTGTAACAACAAACAGACTCCACACTTCGCGGATGTAGCAGAGCTACGTCCCATAGCCTGAAGGGATGCAATGCTCTGACTGGTTCAGAAACACACAAGCTTCCGTTTCACACTGAACCTAAAAAATAAAATGACCGTTGAAGCCATTGCGCCTCGACTTTAAAGTACGCCGATGACATACTGCACATGGCCCTCGTGGCCCACCTGACTGACACCAACACTCTGTCTCAACACCATTGGCAATAAACAACCATTCTGGAAGGATTCCTCAAGCTTAACCTCATGAGTTCTATAGAAACCATCGGTATGTCATATATGTGAATATTTGGCAAAGATAATTGAACGGCGTATGCGGCAAAAATAGGCAAACATTTGGAAAGATCAACGAGCTCACAACGCGCCGCAGTGTGTGACACGCTGTGAGCTTGTAGATCCTCTATTTTCGCTGTTTGAGATACAACAACGTATAATATAAAGTTTAAGGTAGACCTTAATTCATCTTGATCCATGTGGTAGCTCATGTGCTCACACTGAACACTCAGACACTCACAATGAATGCTCAGATGCTCACAATGAATGCTCAAACGCTCCCAATGAATGCTCAGATGCTCACAAGTCACAATTAATGCTCAGATTGTCACATTACGAATGCTCTGCGGAGCATAAGGTTAAGTGTCGTGCTCATGGACACTATGACGCGTATCCTGGGCAGGCTAGGGGGTGATGTTAACGAGAGGTTAACGTCGCCGAGAGCAAGGAGCTGTGGCGTGTGAGAACAAATGACTCCTTCCCAACCCCACAGTATCAAAAGGCCAGCTGGTGGAACAAGAATCTCTTAAATACCTGGGGACGGAGACAGCACACTGACTCTGTGCATGGGCGGCAGCACCTTTGAAAGTTCACCTCTTTTAAAGTAATTTTAACCCGGGTTTAAATGGACCCTGCACACACATTCAACATCTCATCCTGTTGCAGTGACCTCACCACTAAACTCGAATCAGGACTCTAGTGCATAACTGGTCAGGCCAGGAATATAATTGGTTCACCCCAGAATCCCCTATCTGAACTGTACACCCAGTCAGTGATCAGGAACTGAGGAAAGTCTCCCCCCTCATCCCCTCCACAGTCTTTCCATGGTTACAACGGGTGCTCTCTCTCTCTCTCTCTCAATGAAAAGGAGAGAAAAATATGGCTCAATGCCTTACCATAGGCCCTGAAACAATACGACCGTCATGTTTCGTCATGTTTCCTATCGCAATGAACACATGGGGATGTCACAATAGGCGAGGAATGCATGATTCTCACATCCATGTACCATGCACATGGTGTGCTGGTGTAGCTGCCAGACCAACTTTACGCACGAGAAAGTTTCACATGGCTATGCACACTCCACGCATAGACTTGTTGTTGGTGTCCTGTAATTTGGCCATGGGTCCTTCTTGGTAGGTTAAAGTACCACTTCACCACTTTCAACCTATCTTCATATACATGTAATAGGTCCTCACTAATAATCTTGAAAAAATGGCGACATTTTTTTTCTACTCTGTCTGTCTCATAGGAGGGCTGTGGGCAGTTCAGAAACCGTCTTCCATTGACATCATCGATGGGGAATACAAGCTAATAAAAACTGCAGGCTTTCTAGTCCTGAAAAGTTGCAATGCGAAAATGGAAGCCATCGTTCTCACGATAATGAAAATCTAAACATTTTTGTAAAAATATCTTGTTTAAAAAAGAATCCGCCTAATGATGATGTCACTGGAAGACGGTTTCTAAACTACCCACAGCCCTCCTATGAGACACAAAATTGTGCCATTTTATCATGATTATTACTGAGGACCTATTATATGAAGATAGGTTGAAAAGTGGTGAAGTGGTCCTTTAATAATATCCACAGTTTCTCAGTAGCTGTCTGCAATTTAACCTATTATTCAAGCTTCGCCCTCCGCGCCAATACAAATGAAATCGTCGGGTGGCCACCGTGGACTGGACTACTAGGGCTGATATTATTTATTATTGGATTGCAGAGCCTTTGCTTGCATGCGATTTCCACAGCACAGCATTGCATTCTCCTCAGACATATTCATATATCTTGCTAAAGAGTGTATAAAATAACCCAAACTGAGTAGCCTACATTTCCATCTACAAGGCTCAAATCTCATGTGAGAAATACAGCAATTGTTGGATACACTGCTCAGGTCAAGTCAGATCAATTAGGCTAGCCTGTCACGCAGCGAGGTCTGAAATGCCATAACGACATGAAAAACCATAACGACATGTATCATCAGGGCTCTTCAGCAAAACCAGATTGAAAACATGTCCACACGCTTAAAAAATTGATTATTTCTTCAAATAAACTGGAGGATCAATCAGGAGGGCTAATACTTTATTGGCATGTAACACTGGCTGGACGTACAAAGATATGTTCTCATCAGTGCACGACTGTGCGACGTGTATATCTGCGCACCGACTTTATTTAAGAAGCTAGTGTTTTCTGTCATGAGACCTTTGATTCATTAGAGAGAATTCACTCTCCGTATCTCTCTCTCTCAAGCCGTAGTGAGAGAGAGAAAAGTGAAACATGAATGTATACACGCACGCACGCTACATATAAAGTTGTACAATTATTGGTAGCCTATATACTGGCAGATGATAATGGCACAAGGGGGAATTAATAATCAGACTTTGAACATTATAGGCTATACAGAGAGTGTTTACATGACAAAATTCCGTGTGGTAACCTAAACTCAAAGCAATTTAAGAAAAAACTCAATTCTACCCCAAATCACAGACATGTCGATTCGCACAGGATTAGTATTACCCCGGGACCCTGGTGTTTGCTGAATTATGGTAGGTGATTTGACCTGAAATTATTACAGCCCAAATCACCGACATGGTCGATTCGCACAGGATTAAAAACACAGACGTCCCTCAAATGTATTTCTAATGGTTTGAGCCTAATTCACCACTCTGATATAACCAGTTCAAGTCATTTCTGTCTGGCTTCTAAAGCAGGTTCAGCTGCAGTACCACATTGTCCTGATATGGCTGGTGTCACCATTTAGCAACTTTTTGGCAACAATAGACTACATTGGAAACACATAGGCCGTGTGGTGAGGTCCCTTTTCGTTCAGGTCCGTTCCCACGGAAGGGGGACTACACAATTTTTTCTCCATAAAAGAGATTTATAGGTAGACAGTCTAAATAAAAAAGTTCTACTCGTCCGACGCTGCAGTTATTTTATAATCCGCGATCTAATACGGGACTATTTCTTACAAGGCGTAATAATATGTGCAAGGGGAGTGGTGTGGTTTTGGTCACGTGGACCAATCGCGTAGCCGCTTTATTCCCTTGAGTATGCGCGTAACGTCTTCGTATGCGGAAGAACTTTTTGTTGTCCATAGCAACCTAGCAACTCACTGTTGCGACGCTGTTTTCATTCTCTAAACTGGGAAAATGGGAAAGAGCCGTTGTGCGATTGACTGTACAAACAGATTAAAAAAGAACTCGGAGCTATCCTTTTACAGACTGCCGAAATGTAAAGAAAAAAGAAGTAAATGGATCGCTGCACTTCGCCGATGTAGTCATGTTTCAGGGCTACATGGATTTGGGGGTGCCACTTTCACTTTGTGTCAGGTATGTTGCTTTTTTTGTAAAACCATACGTTCAATGTAAAAGGGCCTTTTCACACAATGTCCCGTTTTAAACGAACCTAACGGAGTTCTCTTCTTGTGGACCAATTAGTGGATTAACATAGTCCGTTACCCGGAAAGAGATCTGGTCAGGAGTAATTACTCATCAACATGTTACGTGAGTCCGTGGAAAGACTTTAATGTTAATGTTCTTATTGATCAACACACCCTGCAGTTACTGAATGTTAAGTCTCCATGGTTTCCCTCAGAATATCGTATGACACTGATTTATATGACACATTAAGAGTCCACTGATAACCACTACAGTGGTTTAATATCAAACTTTTTTTGTTTGTTTTTTTCAAGGACCCACATAACGTTTGATTGTTATTGCACAAATGGACTTACTCTGAGAGTGTACGAATGGAACCAAATGGACCCATAGTGTCAGAGTTACAGACCTGCATGTGTCCATTTGTACACTCAGGCTGTAAGGGTCCATTTGGTTCCATCTCTCAGAGTTACAGACCTGTAAGGTCCATTTGGTTCCTAAGAAGGGTCCATTTGGGGTCCAATGGGGTCCATTGGTTCCATTTGTACACAGTTACAGACATGCAGGCTAATCCTCTCTCACTCTAATGCCAGACTGGCATTAGAGTGAGACACTGGCATTTCCAGTGTGTGCCAGTGGTCACCCTTAGCACCCGTGGTTAAAGCTGCCTACCCCTGCTCTACACCAACAATGTTGTGAGCTTGTAGATCTGCTATTTTCTGCAAATGTTCCCTCCAGAATAGGGATGCTATTGTTCCAGTGGTTAATGTAAAAAAATAATCTCACAATGATTTGGCAGCCCCGTCCCGGATGAGTTTGTTTTGAGGCTGATGTCTGAAACAGGACATATGTGAAAACACCCCATATATGTAAACAAATTAATATCATATTTCTAGTAAATGTTTTTGTTGTTTTTGTTATTTAAGGGGAAAAGAGTGATGATCCTCTACATCCTGACTACGTGCCAAGGTTATTTGGTTTCACCTCCATCACTGATCGAAGTACAGCAGAGGTACAGACTGTTGTTGAAGTCCCAGGCATTGGGCAGACAGAGGAAACACAAAATGACATTGCCTCATTACATGAACAGATTAAATCTTTAAATGCTGAATGTCAATCACTTAGGGATAAAGTCAACAAATTAGAAAGTGAGTTGAAACATCGTACTCTTGATCCTTCAGAATTTGATGACAGCAAAATGAAATTCTTCACAGGACTTTCATGTTGTTGTTCAATTTTGTGTCACCAAGTTTACCACCTCCTGCAAAACAGTCACTTAGTGATACTCAGAGACTTCTGCTTACACTGAGGAAGCTGCGCCTCAATCTGTCTGAGGAACTTTTAGGTTACCTCTTTGGCATTCTTTGAGTCAACTGAGGTAAGCCAAGCAGGTTCATCTTGGCAGCAGTTTTAACCTTGACCAGTCAACTTTCAACACACTGAGCAAATATGTGTGCTACCTGTATGGCCAATCATCTGCCAAAAACGTGAATGATGCAAGGTACAAATCATTCTGTACGGCATCATCAGCTTTGCCAGAACTGTACATTCCCCCAACAAGTGATGCTCTCCACCAACATTGCAAAAGGGCAAACTACCAAGCAGCAGTGATGAGACGTTCTCTGACTAGTAGGATGTGTGCTCCTTCACCCATTGGCAGTGGATGGGTCATGGAGGATGGGGAGTTAACAGTACAATGGATGACTAGAAATCCTGCCCCTGATAGTGTGTTGCAGGTAGTCCACTGTAATTGCAAAAAAAGCAAATGTGAGACTGAAAGATGTTCATGTATGTCTGCAAAACTGTTTTGCACTGATTTATGTCACTGCCAGGACTGTGAAAATGTGTCAAAGGAAACAGAAGAAAGAGGTAGGCCTACATGGGATGATGACTCTGATGAAAGTGATAGGGATGAGTAACCCAACATGTTACCATGTAGGCCTACTACTTTTTTTTTTCAACAATTATTATGCATTTGTATGTTATTTTGTATTTTCAATTTTCATATATTTCCTTGGCCGGGGGGGTGGATGTACAGATGACAGATGCTGTGACCCTTTGCTGTGACCCACTTGTAAATAAATAAATGTTTCATACCATATGTTGTAATAATTCTGACCTCTACTACTTTAATTCTTAGTCTTGTCCATTTGTTGCATTATTCCAATTTAGGGGGCGTGGTAACATTTTGATAGATTTTCTGCCATGTTGGTCCAAGGTGCCCTGATTTTCTTTTCTACCTTTCATTACACATTAGGATGAGACATTTTCTATGTATGAAACATAAGCTCTTGACACAATTTACTGTGTAGGTTTCATTGTACTGTGTGGCAAACACTTAAGTTGAAGCATATTCTTTAACAAATATGCTACATTTCATGATATAACTTCACATATGACTGAGTAAACTAAAGGCACCAATACTTATGTCAGATGTTATGTATATGCATTTGACATTTGAGAAAAAAAAATTGTTGCCAAAAACACATTTTACAAGCAAAAACAGCAGCACACGATTTTCGTTTTTTGGTTATAAACTGTTTATACATTTATGGCTATAAAAAAAAAACAGCAGGTTTTTATGAGTAGAACTTTTTACCCAAAGTCTAGAAGGGTATTATCTATGAAAAAATGCATTGAATGCGTAGTTCGCTTGACATGGGAACGAAACTCATTTTCTAAGCACTTTTTCATGGGTCCCAACACGGCCTAACAGAGGAAATTTAGGATTGAAGAGGCCAGAGGGGGATACATACAAATTAGGGCGATACATATGACATCACTGGTATACCACCAAATCAGTTAGCCTATTATGAGACCAATTTCCATGAAAACACATAAATGGTGAGAAAGCTTGATTGTTCAAAATTGGGTATTTGGGAGGCTATAGAAGACACTATGTCTTTATACAGGTATCAATGAATGAATATACAGACGTGCGTGCATGCGTGCGCGTGTGTGTGCGTGTATGCATATGTGACTGCGCATAAATGATATGAAGCAGCAGATAACCGTTTCAGGGACTTCGAGTGCCCCAGCTAATATCATATTAGGGAAGAAAACAGTCTTTCAGAGTCCATTTTTCTTCAGGTGACATAGAAAACAATAATTGTGCTCGTGTGTGTGTGTGTGTGTGTGTGTGTGTGTGTGTGTGTGTGTGTGTGTGTGTGTGTGTGTGTGCGTGCGTGCGTGCGTGCGTGCGTGCGTGCGTGCGTGCGTGCGTGCGTGCGTGCGTGCGTGCGTGCGTGCGTGCGTGCGTGCGTGCGTGCGTGCGTGCGTGCGTGCGTGCGTGCCATACTATTGAGTGGCCCACTCAGCTGGTTTGGAACGAGGTATGATTAATGTGAGAGATTCAGAGAATCGGAGTGATCTATATGAAGAGCTTGTATTGAAAGGAGATAATGGAGAGCAATTTAAAAACCACTAGAAGCACCTCGAAATCTATTCTATAGCTGACAGGGCGCTGGCTTTAATGGCAGGAATTAGATTGTGAGGCGTGCGCACAAATTCTGAGGGATGTGTTAGTTAAAACTAGAAAGTTGCAGTGAGACTCGACTGTCTCAGTGGTCAAGTTCGATGTCCGCTTCAAACGCTATCAATGCACTGAAAGGGACTAAATCACGATTAATCAGAGCATTGAGTGATGCCGTAGCCGTCTAGTGACCTACCAAGATCTCAGTAGGCTGCATTCTGTGCGTTGATCACGGCTACTGGTTTGACAGCTGCAGTGTGCTGGGGAGGCAGCGTGATGGACAAGGACGCTAAGAGGCTGAACAAGCTGGTGAAGAAAGCCGGCTCAGTACTGGGGGACAGGCCGGACTCACTGGAGTCTGTTGTTGAGCGGTGCACCAACACCAAGATGCAGGCCATAATGGACAATGTGAGCCATCCGCTCCACAGTATCCTTGTGGGCCGGAAAAGCAACCGCAGGGATCTGTTCCGTTCAGTGCCGTGCAACACAAACCGGTTCAAGAGAACTTTTGTACCAACAGCTATTAGGCTCTTCAATTCGATTCGTTTTTCTAGATTTTAGTTATTTATGGGCCTGAGTGCAATAACAAAGGATTTTTAATCATCCCCACTGTCACCTTTTAAATGCTTTTTAATGCCTTTTATGTTTATTCCCGCTTAGTCTTTAACATGTGTCCCCCTGCTTTTGTGATGTGTTTTTTAACTAACATGCCTGTACGAGCTTTGGGATAATCTGAATTTCCCCTCGGGGATCAATAAAGTATCTATCTATCTATCTATCTATCTATCTATCTATCTATCTATCTATCTAACAACGCACATTGTGGCCGGTTAACACTAATATGAGGTATGGGGACTTACGTGGCCGGTTAACACTGATATGAGGTATGGGGACTTACGTGGCCGGTTAACACTAATATGAGGTATGGGGACTTACGTGGCCGGTTAACACTAATATGAGGTATGGGGACTTACGTGGCCGGTTAACACTGATATGAGGTATGGGGACTTACGTGGCCGGTTAACACTGATATGAGGTATGGGGACTTACGTGGCCGGTTAACACTGATATGAGGTATGGGGACTTACGTGGCCGGTTAACACTGATATGATTTCAATGCATTTCAAATTTTCAATGCATTGATAGCATTCAAAGTGGGTGTCGATGACGACATGACAGTGACATGCTATAGGGAGAGAGTTGCAGAAGCAGACACAATGGTGCCAGGAGAACAACCTGGCCCTTAAAGAACAACTGACAGATTGCAACTTGTCCAAAATGTGGCAGCTAGAGTTTTAATGGTGTTGCACCTTCTTATCTCCACAATTAATTATGAATTGCATTTTATAGCGCTTTTCTTTTAAGTGCTCAAAGCGCTTTACAATGGATCATTCATTCATACAATGGGAGGTGAAGCGGCGAACAGCCGACGCCAGCGGTAGCATGGCATTGGTACAACCTCCCGTTAGTTCGACCATTACTAACCATCTACAACCTATCTCTAACACTAACCTAAACATAACCGCAAGCACGCATGTTCGCCAACCTTAATGCATGTTCGAACTAACGGGAGGTCGGACCACGGGGAAGTCACCACGCCAGCGTCTTCACTTCCCACATTCACACCAATGGTGGCAAGCTCACCATTGTACTGCCCAGCCCAGCACATCAGTGGATGTGAGCTCCACTCCACCCAACACATTGTAGAGGGTGGTGTGGAGGAGTGGACTGCCCAGCCCAGCACATCAGTGGATGTGATCTCCCCTCCACCCAACACATTGTAGAGGGAAGGGGCGTCAACTTCGGGAGTGCTTGAGGGCTCAAGCACCCACTGATAGCCAATAGATAGCCAAATAGCACCCAGTGATATGAAGGGTGACACCACCATCCCCACCACCGCCAAGACCCCGGCGCCCGCCGCCAAGACCCTGGCGCCCGCCACCAAGACCCCGGCGCCCGCCGTCAAGACCTCGGTGCCCGCCGCTGCCACCCCCGCGCCCACCGACAAGATCCCGGTGCCCACCGACAACGATGCTGCCGAGGTGGACAGCACTGTCATCAGCGCCAACACAATGGCTCTTTTAAGAGCTAATAATTCTAAAAGTGTCGTCAGCAGCAGCCAGCAGCTGCTGACGATGGGGGCGGGGCGGGGGGGGCACCCACTGCTGTATATAAGAACCTTCCACCACTGGAGAGGGTGGTGTGGAGTGGACTGCCCAGCCCAGCACATAGGGTGACTGTGGCTCAGGAGGTAGAGCAGGTTGTCCAATGATCCGTGGGTCGGCGGTTCGAATCCCGGCTCCTCCTGTCTACATGTCGAAGTGTCCTTGGGCAAGACACTGAACCCCAAATTGCTCCGGATGTGCTGGTTGGTACCTTGCATGGCTTCCGTCGCCATCGGTGTATGAATGTGTGTGTGAATGGGTGAATGTAATGTACAATCTATGTAAAGCGCCTTGGATAAAGGCGCTATATAAATGCACCATTTATTTACCATCAGTGGATGTGAGCTTCCCTCCACCCAACACACATACGACGGACATTGTCTCAGAAAATCAAAGATGGTGCATTTATATAGCGCCTTTATCCAAGGCGCTTTACATAGATTGTGCATTACATTCACCCATTCATACACCGATTGCGGCGGAAGCCATGCAAGGTACCAACCAGCACATCAGGAGCAATTGGGGGTTCAGTGTCTTGCCCAAGGACACTTCGACATGTAGACAGGAGGAGCCGGGATTCGAACCGCCGACCCATGGATCATTGGACGACCTGCTCTACCTCTTGAGCCACAGTCGCCCCACAAGATCAAACACAATGCTACCAATGGCAAGTAGCTTTGAAGTTGCCGAACCAAGGGCAGGTACTTTGCCCATATACAATCAGGTTTATGAATGAACAAGCCAGGATAAAGGAAACTACCGGTAATACAATTTGCTAATTCCATTGAATAAATGCGCCTCAAGGGGTGACATAATACGAAAAAATGTCATGTCAAGGCCCAGCATGGGACCTTGTAGAACAAATTGGACTTGACATTTCCAAGACGATGGGTGTTTTAGTACTAGGCAGGGTTTCTGTTGGAGGCTGGCGGGCTTGTTTCCCTGGTAACATAATTGTTTGTATTACCCTTAAAGATGCTATTAAATGGGGTTTTTTTCACTAGTTTTCCAACTGAAATAGAGGCTTCAACCAATCACAGTCTCAGCCGATGGTCACGTCCCTCCTGGGCTATGGGATTGATGGACACTGCAGATGTGTCTCGTGCAGAGAGAGAGAGGGCAAATACTGACTGCTGAAGCATGTTTCTTACCTGATATGTTAGATATTATTGGCCTATAACGACATGTAGGGACTCCTGGCCGTCCTGGGTTAAAGTGGTCAACTCATTCTAATGGCCAACGGCCATTAAATGTGAATTCCTAGACTCACAATGTGAGCTTGTAGATGCATGCAACCAAGTGTAAAATGACTCTTGTCCACTAGTCCCTTCCTAACATTTTAGTCTAGTTTGTATTTGTTGACGAAATTGTCATTATATTTAGTCTTAGTTTTAGTCATCATAGCTCAGTTTTCATTTAGTTTCCATGTAGTTTTCGTCAGTGAACATTTTTTGTCATAGTTTTAGTCGACGAAAACAACACTGCCTTGAATAGAGAGAGTTCCTCTTCTGTAACAAAGCAGTAGAATTAGCAAGGCTAATTTGTGAATAAAACCTGCAGGAAAAACATGAATTAAAAAAGAAACCTTTAGGGACATATCAGGAGAGTTGGAGTGGCACATTATGTATCTATCCTCTCTTCCTAAAATCTGACATTCTATCAAAAGTCTGCCAGCTTTTAAGACATTCTTCGCCATGCTCTGGGATTCGCTTGGGGCAAATACATTTCAAGGTGAGTGATCTGTGTGTGTGTGTGTGTGTGTGCGTGCGTCCGTGCGTGTTCGTGTCTTTTTGTGTGTGTGTGGGGTTGTGCGCGTATGTCTGTGCGTGCGTATGCGTGCATGTGCGCGTGTATGTGGCCCCTAGCTACCTGTCACACAGCTGAAGAGTGTTGAAATGGATTGCAGCGATGGCGAGCCCCCACTAAACCTGTCATTATGATGGTAACTGTCTCTCTTGAGAGCACACTTTTTCTTTCTTTCTTTCTTTCTTTCTTTCTTTCTTTCACTCTCTTAATTACAAATTCATAAAGTTAATAGCTTTCCTGGAGATTGAATCCAGTTTGAGAGGACATTCATCACAAACAGGACACCCTGGTGTGATGCAGTGATATTTTATTTTTTATTTACTTAACCATGGCCGGCAAAATCTGCTCAGCGATGTGCGACTAAGCGTGACAAATATGCCAGGCAGGTATACAGGCTGGTTCACGGCAGATTCGCAACATGATTATTGTATTTTTTTTAATTGAATCGAGACGTCATTTGTTATTTTTTTCTTCCCAGCCTTTCGACATGACCTACATGCACTTATAACATATTTGTAACTGGCACCATCAACACAAGGCAAATAATATCAACAAGAACTGATCACCGTATGAACACACACACACACACACACACACACACACACACACACACACACACACACACACACACAATTATTATGTATTATGTTGTGTGTCACGAGCTCATGAGTACATCCAAACACATGTGGCGGATTAACCCTTCGTGGTGTCCGGTGCTAAGACCCGTTTCGGTGCGACCACTTTTTTTTTTGTCAGCGCGGAAAATTGTCACTTTCACTGGCGCGTTTCATCGTTTTAGCGCTGGCTCCTTCAACTGCCTTTGTTTCTAAATGTCTGCGCTTGTGTCTTCTTTCACTTTCTCCCCACCAAATGTTCTGCTCAAAATGGGATAAAGTACCATGTGTGGGAGCTTATAAAACATGAATCCGATAATAATAATAATAATAATAAACCCCCCGGTGATCGTCCACAGCCTGGAGTGAGGCTAGAATACAGAATCGGAGGGCTATAGCACTTCCGGGTCGGCCGGATGAGGGCTCTTCTTCGTTGCTTTTTCACGCATTTCACTGACACTGGCCTCACGATCCCATTTTTGTCTGTTTTGTTTATGCCAAAGGAAACTATAGGCTTTAAAGGAATGGTATGCCAAAGGAAACTATAGGCTTTAAAGGAATGGTACTGTATGCCAAAGGAAACTATAGGCTTTAAAGGAATGATATGCCAAAGGAAACTATAGGCTTTAAAGGAATGGTATGCCAAAGGAAACTATAGGCTTTAAAGGAATGGTATGCCAAAGGAAACTATAGGCTTTAAAGGAATGATATGCCAAAGGAAACTATAGACTTTAAAGGAATGATATGCCAAAGGAAACTATAGGCTTTAAAGGAATGGTATGCCAAAGGAAACTATAGGCTTTAAAGGAATGATATGCCAAAGGAAACTATAGGCTTTAAAGGAATGATATGCCAAAGGAAACTGTAGACTTTAAAGGAATGGTATGCCAAAGGAAACTATAGACTTTAAAGGAATGGTATGCCAAAGGAAACTATAGGCTTTAAAGCAGGGGTCCCCAAACTTTTTCCTGTGAGGGCCACATAACTTTTCCCTTCTCTGATGGGGGCCGGGGTCAGTTTGTAACAGAAAAAGTGTGACGATCGCAGGGGTGCCTAAACGTAAACATTTATTTCTTTCCAGAAAGCCACACATAACCAAATATTAATAACCAGTGCACGTACTGTACATGCAGCACTACAGGGCTGCATAGTGCATGTACTGTACATGCAGCAGTGCCAGGGTTTCCTGCACAATGTTGTTGGCATGGCGCTACGCCATGCTTGAAATAAATCGCGCCATGCCAAGCTGTTTTTTTTTTTTTTTTTGGCCAGGGGCCTAGTGAATCATGGTGTGTGTGATATGAAATGTCCAGTACCTCCCCAGTGCCTCCCCAAGTGCCACCCCAGTGTCTGCCCTGCAGTGTCTGCCCAGTGTCTGCAAAGTGCCTCCCCAGTGTCCCCCTGAGTGCCTCCCCAGTGCCTCCCCAGTGTCCCCCCGAGTGCCTCCCCAGTGTCTCCCCAGTGCCTCCCCAGTGTCTCCCCAGTGCCTCCCAGTGTCCCCCTGAGTGCCTCCCCAGTGTCCCCCTGAGTGTCTCCCCAGTGCCTCCCCAGTGCCTTCCAGTGCCTCCCCAGCGCCTCCCCAGTGTCCCCCTGAGTGTCTCCCCAGTGCCTCCCAGTGTCCCCCTGAGTGCCTCCCCAGTGTCTCCCAAGTGCCTCCCCAGTGCCTCCCAGTGTCCCCCTGAGTGCCTCCCCAGTGCCTCCCTGAGTGTCTCCCCAGTGTCTCCCCAGTGTCCCCCCCCCGAGTGCCTCCCCATGTCTCCCCAGTGCCTCCCCAGTGTCTCCCCAGTGCCTCCCAGTGTCCCCCTGAGTGCCTCCCCAGTGTCTCCCCAGTGCCTCCCCAGTGTCCTCCTGAGTGCCTCCCCAGTGTCCCCCTGAGTGTCTCCCCAGTGCCTCCCAGTGTCCCCCTGAGTGCCTCCCCAGTGTCCCCCTGAGTGTCTCCCCAGTGCCTCCCAGTGTCCCCCTGAGTGTCTCCCCAGTGCCTCCCCAGTGTCCTCCTGAGTGTCTCCCCAGTGTCCCCCTGAGTGTCTCCCCAGTGCCTCCCAGTGTCCCCCTGAGTGCCTCCCCAGTGTCTCCCCAGTGCCCCCCTGAGTGCCTCCCCAGTGCCTCCCTGAGTGTCTCCCCAGTGACTCCCCAGTGTCTCCCCAGTGCCTCCCTGAGTGCCTCCCCAGTGTCTCCCCAGTGTCCCCTCAGTGCCTCCCCAGTGTCCCCCTGAGTGCCTCCCTAGTGTCTCCCCAGTGCCTGCCCAGCGTCCCCCCAGTGCCTCCCCAGTGTCTCCAATAGCAATACAAGAGCAATAATACTAATTAATCTTAATTTATTAATCTAATTATTTGCTCTCATCCAGTGCTAATGAAAAAGTAAAATAAAATCCTATATTTTGGCTATTAAAAAAAATATATATATATATATATATATATATTTGCTTGAGGCAGGCGGGCCACATAAAATGACATGGCGGGCCATATACGGCCCACGGGCCGTAGTTTGGGGACCCCTGCTTTAAAGGAATGATATGCCAAAGGAAACTATAGGCTTTAAAGGTATGATATGCCAAAGGAAACTATAGGCTTTAAAGGTATGATATGCCAAAGGAAACTATAGGCTTTAAAGGTATGATATGCCAAAGGAAACTATAGGCTTTAAAGGTATGATATGCCAAAGGAAACTATAGACTTTAAAGGTATGATATGCCAAAGGAAACTATAGGCTTTAAAGGAATGATATGCCAAAGGAAACTATAGACTTTAAAGGTATGATATGCCAAAGGAAACTATAGGCTTTAAAGGTATGATATGCCAAAGGAAACTATAGGCTTTAAAGGAATGATATGCCAAAGGAAACTATAGGCTTTAAAGGAATGATATGCCAAAGGAAACTATAGGCTTTAAAGGTATGATATGCCAAAGGAAACTATAGGCTTTAAAGGAATGATATGCCAAAGGAAACTATAGGCTTTAAAGGTATGATATGCCAAAGGAAACTATAGGCTTTAAAGGAATGGTATGCCAAAGGAAACTATAGGCTTTAAAGGAATGATATGCCAAAGGAAACTATAGACTTTAAAGGAATGATATGCCAAAGGAAACTATAGGCTTTAAAGGAATGGTATGCCAAAGGAAACTATAGGCTTTAAAGGAATGGTATGCCAAAGGAAACTATAGACTTTAAAGGAATGGTATGCCAAAGGAAACTATAGACTTTAAAGGAATGGTATGCCAAAGGAAACTATAGACTTTAAAGGAATGGTATGCCAAAGGAAACTATAGGCTTTCACACTTTCAGTTTTCAATGTGGAATACCCTGTCCTAATTGCTGAGGGATATCCCCCCTTAGCAAAGGCATGATGCGTTGCTCAATCAATGATGCTTGTATATTCTAACTTGAATGTAAACAAGTGGCATTATGGGAGTGTTCTATAACAACATTAACAGTGGGCTCTGATTCGGTGTGCAACCCAGGGCTTACTCTAAGCCATGGGTTAATAAATAAAGTGTGAAATTATGTTAAGCTAGGCCTTCGCATCCTGTAGCCTGGGGCTTAGTTTAGCCCAGGGCTTAGAAATGTACGTGTGAAAAAAGGTCTAAAAAAAAATCAAAATAAAACTAAACTCTCTCTCTCTTTGCCGTGTACAGGTTGTACAGCAACAGAGCTGATTCAGATACAGCAGTCATTTTCATGACGGATACAGCATGCAGCAGCATCACTATATCAAACATAACTAAGCAGAACCAATATATACACTGCTGCATCACCTCCCCGTCTTCTTCATCTCTCGCTCTTTCAAATTATCGAATTATGTATCTCGTTATTTTTTCCTACCGACCCATTTGTGTCTTTCTTTCTTATGTTCCTTATGATCTCATGGTGTGTGTGTGTGTGTGTGCGTGTGTGTGTGTGTGTGTGTGTGTGTGTGCGTGCGTGTGCGTGCGCTGTCACCTCCTAATTTCCTTTCTCATTCTCTTCCTTTATCTCTCCATCCGCGTCAGCTTTTCCTCAATATGAAACATAACCAAGCAAAACGGTCAGATGGTTAAGTCACAACTCCCATATGCTGTAGCCTCCTCTTTTTACAGTATAGTGTGCACATTACAGTGCACATTCACAGTTCACACGCATGCATGCACCTATGCCTTGCACTTCAAAATGCCTTCTGTGTGTCGAGAGCGTATGCAGTAAAAATCACTGGCAGCCTTAACTATAATTGAAATGTGTTGTTTTATGTAGGCTAGCCTTCCAGAGTCAGCTCTTGACAATCAGAATGCATTGGTCAGTGTAATGACAGATTTCCACATGTCCTCACCCTTCATAATCATAATAATACATGATGATTCATGTTAAATGCAGTGGCTGAATCGTTTCAATTGAAACGGGCCTCGAGTCTCCAGGGGCCTCCCTTCGAAAAAATAAATAGTAGTAGTAGTAGTATAGTGTGTTGTTTGGTTGTAATTGTTCCCACTTCCCAGTGTGTGCACTCACTGCACTAGCAGCGCTGACAGTTGTGATTGCGTCATTGTAAAGCGGCAGCCAATGCTGCCATCCAGTTATACCTTAAAGTAAACAAATGTTTAATCAAGCAAAGCTGCTTTTGTGTATTTTCTACTTGGCTGTGTATGCTGTTCATGCTTTGAAGTCTGATAATACACACTGACAAAAAAAAATATATATAATTATTAATTATTACAATTATGACGTCATGAACAGGGCCTCCCGATCCTTAAGGCCGCCCCTGGTTAAATGTCACCAAGGTTCAGCTTTAACATTTGTTCCAGAAAGCTAAAACAGTCATAGTAATGCCTAATCATAGTAATTCTACAAACTGATTCGTGCTTCCTTTGTGTGTATAGTGTATGCCGTTTTCACAGCATGGGTGTGCTGGCAAGTCAGGGTTCTTGCAGTTGAAAAGAATGAGCGAACACATTTCACAAGCTGTTACAACAATAACAAACTGATGCTCACATATAGGTCGTTATTTTGTAGTTTATCATCACAGCGTGTTGCACTTTTTATTTGTTTATTCATACATTTATTAATAGGCGTATGGTACTCTGTTCCATATCTGCTCAGCGGTTTTGTAGAGGGTATGACTCCCACAAATGTGTGTGGTGTATATTACAGCCAAGATGAATAGCTTTGCATGCTTGTCTTCTGCTTGTGACTGTACGGTGCTCCAGGTATTGTTGCTGACTAGTTCGGCGAGAAAAGCAGTGTTAATTTAACTCTGACTCATACGGGTACATTTGGTTATAATTTGTTGTACACTCTCCGTAGAATTGGTGTTTCTACTGTATGGCACCCCAGGAAAATGATTATTGTGTCCTAAACATCATTAAAATAAGATCAAAGGGGGTGAAGTGGCCCTTTAGGTACAGTACTAGGAGGTTTACCTCTAGTAAAAGAGTGGTTAAGAGTCTAATAAACTAAATATATATGATTTCGTCGACTAATACTATGACGAAAAATGTTCATCGACTATCCTTTTTCACAAACGAAAACTGAATGGAACCTACATGAAAACTAAGCTACGATGACTAAAAGTAAGACTAAATATATTGACAATTTCGTCAACAAATAAAAACTAGACTAATAGGAATGGACTAGTGGACAAAAGATCCAGTATAAGTAAGACAAGTCATTTTGAACTTGCTTAATGTAATGGCTGATGTTTTAAACATGCTGAAAACACACAACGCGTCGCGCTGCAACGCGTTTTGAGCTTGTAGATCGGCTATTTTCAGCATGTTTAAAACATCAGCCATTACGACACCATCAAGGTCCACCACAATGCATTTTAGTCGACTAAATCAACTGTAGATTTAGTCGACTAAAACTAGACTAAAATGTGACAAACTAAATTAAGTTTTATTCCAAAGACAACACTGGTTCTTGCCCTGACGGAATCCCCTGCTCAAGCATTGGTACAGTACGGTAGTATAGTGGCTCACTGCCATCTGGTCATCTGAAATCACACTCCAGGAGAGGAATGATAATATACCAACAACAAGCCAGTGATCACAGTTCTCAAAAAAGATTCCCTGCTGCTGCACTCACAATGCGGACCGTTCACACGCATACAAATCTGGATTTTTGCTGGAACTTTTCTTTTTTTATATAGCATAATTGAACATGCAGAGTTTTCCATTTTCCATTTGATGGCCCATTTTCTAAAATGAGCACAACGCTCTCTTTTGACACGAACACACAGTAGGAGCCTGACTGCGCTTCCTGCAGGCCTATTGTGCCTCGGCGCCGCACCGTGCCCAAACATCTCTGGCACCATGCCAAGACAAGCCAAGAAAGAAAAGTGGAGTGAAATATTTAATATTATACTACAAGCAATTGGTTGAACTAAGCTGTGTGAGTGTGAGAGAGGCAAAAAATTGCCTATGATCTGAACGACTAACTTCAAACTCTGCACGTGTCACAGTGAGTGCCGTCTACAACAAGTATTCAGGTACAACGAGAGGTCTAGTTATGGACTGTTTAATGGAAGAATATTCCATTAATAGAATATCCCAATTGTGAACACTTTTATAAAACTAATACTATAATACTAAGCCTCTCTCTCTCTCTCTCTCGTAGCACACTCCATTGTTGACAGGATGAACCGCATTGTGCATGAGTCATGCTTCAGTTCAGTGTATCAGTGGCACTGGGGCACAAATTGGAGCGCCGCTTCTCTCCCGCTCGCTGTGGGAGAGAAGCCTTACCTGATCCACTAAATCTGCCCGATCTTCCACTCCCTGCTCTCCTCGCTACAACTAGTCCACAAGCTAATTTACTGTTGACTTCATTTAACATTAGCCCGTTAGCAGCAACAACTGAAAGTGCACGGCACATCGCTTAATTTGAGCTGGGCTCTTCAGACAGAGTTGGAAACACTGGTTAGTTATGACTATAGGATGCGTTTGGAGATCATGACACTCAGTTTAGGCTGACTCATCTGCTGCAGACAGAGCTTATCGCTGTGTTAGGGCAGCAGTGGCTCAGGCAGTAGCCCCAGCTCCCCAGTGTTCACTGTTGAAATGTGTCCTGAGTCAAGTGGTAGTGTGCGACACTGAACTATAGCTGGGAAGGTCATAAAGTTTGAGCATTCCGTCTTTGAATTGTGGCATGTTGTTAGGTATGGGTAAGGTTTTCAAAAAACTTTGCAAAAGAGTTGGGCTTACCTGTCTGTTTGCAATGAATCCAATTAGATGTGTCATGTATATGGATGAAAGTTGAAACCACAAATCATTGATAGAAGAGATTTCTTTCAATGGATTCAGTTACTATTTGCTATGCTAAATAACATAGGCCTTGAAAACCAAAACACATATAAAAGCCCTTGCCTCCTCCTAGCACTTTCGTTTTTTATTCAATCATATATATATATATATATATAATATATTAGATTCATTCCAAACAAGCCACTTGGGTCAGCCCAACTCGTTTGTGATGGTTTTTTTTACAAATTAATTTGTATTCCTTTCCAGCTGTTAATTATAACATCTCCCTGTGAGCAGGTTGTTGCCTTGTATGGTTTTCTCCGCCGTAGGTGTGTGAATGTAATGCTCATTTTGAGTCGGATAAAGGCGCAAATGTACCATTTACCAATACCTGCTACCATTTTAATTCAGTCTCACTGGATGGAAATGGTCAATTAGGGATAATTTATGGGGAATGTACAGTAGGCTATAATATCTAGTGGCCATGGAAACACGACCCCCTGTTGTGTTCTGCCAGGACACTCACACCTTCACCTTTGTGCAGTGGTGGAAAAAGTACTCACATGTTTTACTTAAGTAAAAGTATCAAAAGTGCAATGTGGAAATACTCTGTTACAAGTAAGAATCCGGAATTCAACAAAAATAAATGTACTCAGAATGTCCCGTTTCAAGTTTTCAAATGTAGGTCTATACAAATCTTTTGAAAATAGTAGATCTACAATGTGTGGCGATGCGACGCATTGTGAGCTTGTAGATCTGCTATTTTCAAATGTCCGAAATGAAGTGGTTAATCTATGTTTTGTAATGGTTAGTTAACAAACAAACTAACAAAACTTAACTAACAAACTAACTGTAATAATCAAAATCTACAAAGTAACTAAATTTTCAAATAAATGTAGCGGAGTGAAAGTACAACATTTAGATCCGAGATGTAGTGGAGCAGAAGTAAAAGTATATCAAGAATTGGAAATACTCAAGTAAAGATACCTCAAAATTGTACTTATAAGTAAAGTACTTAAGTAAATGTATACTTAGTTACTTTACACCACTGTGCGGAGGTGTGAAGGTGTGAGAACACCACAGGGGGTCATGCTCTCTATGGCCTCTCGAGAGTAACACCACGTACTGGGGATGTAGCTACATTCTCCATAAATTATCCATAATTGACTGTTTTCATACAGTGTTTGGTACTACAATACCGTTTTCTTGTTTTCCTACTATGGCATCCATGGACAAATTAGTACACTAACAGACGATGCTGTGAGTATATGACCTCGGGGCTGCAGCCCTTTCAAAAAACAGAGTAGACGTGCTGGTTGAAAAAAACACACCTCATTATAAAGATTGATTGAGCCTATAGCTCTGATCCTGATGCATGTACAGTACAGAGGCAGAGCGGCCGCCTCAGAACCTGGTTTGATCACAAGGAGCTCTGTTTGTGGCGGGAAAAACTATATATATATATATATATATATATATATATATATATAGGGCGCTATGGCCTTTAACAAGGCAGGCGGGGTGGTCAAGGCAGAAGCCACAGTGTGAAAACATTCTGTGGACTTATTACTCACATCATCTACAACTGATGTAAAAAAGGAAGAAAAGGGGGGGGAAAGGTGCAATTTAAGAAGAGATTTGGAGTTCTGTCTTTTTTCCTGCTTCTTTCAGTGATCAATGCGTGCGTGCGTGCGTGCGTGCGTGCGTGCGTGTCTGGGGTGTCCTAGGGAGACAGATGCTCATTATTGATGTCTTTTGGTGACCTCGGGTCCCAGACAGTGAGACAGACACTGAATTTAGCTTTTGGGTCCCAGGCTGAGAAACTTTAAGAACACATTTTGTATTAAACACACACAGCTCCCCATGACTCCACAGAAACACTCCGTGGACAATTTTTCTGAGAACTGACTTGGAGAGACAGCGAAATCCATTCACGGCGGAGACGTAGGTCCCGACTTATTATCTTCCGTCGTGGCTTATTATTCAATAGGTCGCGGTTTAAATATTAATTCGTTCCGACGGTTTAATAATTCGCCCCAACGGTTTATTTTCGTCGCAGCGTTAAGAATACGTCATGGTGTGAGGACTCATCGCGGCATAGAACGGGACTCGTCGCGGCATAGAACGGGACTCGTCGCGGCTATAGCTACCCGTTTGCGACGTAATAGGTTGACTTTGTTATTTGCGGTGGTATTGCCTTTGGCCTTTTTCCGTGCGCATCGTGCCCGGGGATCGGCCACCTGTGAGATCTACATGCTCACAGGTGCATATCTTTGGTCCGATGTGCAATAAGGGCTTTCAAACGGGAAGCAATTTAACGCGCCTATAGTTCATTTTCAATGAGATCTGCGGGGTTTTTTTCCTGTACGTGCGGAGAAGTCGAGGGGCAACATTGCAAGCGAATTTACATGGGCACGTTCCTGTGAATTTGCTGCGTGCGTGCTCGTTACGCGCACACACCCGCCAGACCTGGATTCTGTTTAGCTTTTTTGTTACGCTTGCATTGTCACACCCCTCTAGCAGACCCGGAGGAGACCTGTAGTTGATCCAGGTGGCAACGTCTGCGTTCATCGCTGCCCGTTTGAAAGGACAACCTAAAACTCTAACCTAACCCTAACCGCACGAGAAGCCACGGGTAAGTCTTAACACAACGGATGCACCAGCATATTTCAAAATATAGGCGTGTCCGCTCCCCCCAAAAACCGTGAGGAATATAAATTTGCGTGACTGTAAAGACGAGACGGAAGTGGGGAGGTCGAAGAGGCTCTCCACTACCGCTGTATCGCTTGCTCATGATCAGATCTGTTGCTCCAGAATGTATGATGGAGGCAACAGTCTGGCAACGCGAGACTAACCTACAGGGGACAGCGGGAACGCTACAAGGACCACCCAACAGCCCGTCCTGAATTGCTGCGAAGTCCAACAATTAGTACTGGAATATCTGGCTGCTGATCGTCGCTCCTGGTGTTCCACACTAGTCCACTAGGCTTCACAAGCTTCCAAGAACAGGCCACAGAGAGGAGAAAAATCACACCTGTGCGAACTGAGCGGTGCAATGATACTTTTATTGTAGTTAGATAGTTACTGTAGTGTACTCTGTAATGTACGGTAAAGTTGTGTTGTTAGTTATACTTTTATAGTCACAGTGCTCAGTGTGAATGGCCAAGTATGCTGCTCAACAGTGCTTTTAGGTCACCAAGCGCGACAGACAGAGAAAGACAGACAGACAGACAGACAGACAGACAGACATCCACACACACACACACACACACACACACACACACACGGCCAGTTATTGGAGCAATGTGGACCGCTGAAAAACACTGGCGTAGACACTGCAGCATGCTGCAGTGGGCTCACCTCCTATATGTGCAGATTACATCTGTGCCTCATCATGTGGCAGGTAAACCCATGCATTAAGCCTGCTTACTCACTCACGTGCAATCGCACAAGCGCATCAGCTCCCAGTAAACAGTTTCAATTGGAGCAGCGTCTCCGTGGACATAGATGGTCGGCAATAATAACAATACGCAAATAAACGTCCACAGGGGCAGAGCTAGGACAATAGCCAACTTCCCATTTGGAGTATTTTTCTACAAAGGTGTTATCATGGTATATTTAAGAATTGTGGGAAATATTCCAGAGACTAGTAAGGTATCAACAAGGCCATAATAATCTACAAAACCATTAAAGATATTTTTTTTATCTGGGTCACTGGGTCAAAGTGTCTAACTTGTGTTCCAATGCATCCAATTTAGTTATTATTTCTTCATAAGCTCTTGTTATTAATACTAGTCCTTACCCGTTCTGATATATTTCAACTTGTATAATATATTTGTGTGTGTGTGTGTGTGTGTGTGTGTGTGTGTTTGTTTTATGAATAAAAACAGCAGTATAACATTAAAGTATTCTTCCAAATGCATGGTAGGGAAACGTTTTCATGGCAAGAGCAAGGACCGCAACATTTACACTTATTAGCCCACAGAGCCCCATTTGAAAAGTATCAAGGACCCCCAGTTTGACATGCAGCTATATATGGACAGTCGCACAGATCCAATTTGCAGGTGGATTTGCGTCCAAAACGGTCTCAATTGTGAGCTTTGGCTTGAGAGAACTCATGGCTTTTGCAACCTGTGATGTTGTGAGCTTGTAGATTAGCTGTTTTCACCAGAGCGTGCGCTGTAGCCACTTCACGCTGTGTGTGTGTGGCTTATGTTCAAGACAGTTGTATCTCGTGTTGTGTTTATAGCGAACTGAAAACGGCAACGCGATGACGCACGCGCACACATACGCACGTGCGCACTCACAGCTTAAGTAGTTTACACACACACATGCTCACAACGAAAGTAGTCTGCACACACACACACACACACAACCTCCGTGTTGGCTGGGGGCGGTGTGAAAAAGGGTAGGTGCGTGGAAGAATGCGCTAGGGTCCTTGAGGCTGTTCTTCGTGGCATGTTGTTTGTTGTATGTAGTAATTGTGTCGATGCGTAAGGGGGTTGGAAATATCCCGATCGCTCGCCCGCTGTCTAACAAAATTGACAGCGGGCGAAACAACTCAAGTTACGCGGAAAACTGTGTCCCAGTATTAATCAGTGACCGTCCCAAAATGCAATTCACTTGTGACACTGGTGACACGTGATTTCTGGGGAGAGGAGTTTTGCCGCCCTGTGGCTGCGGGGGGTACTGCACCCGGGTGCGTTTTTAATTCAATAATAAATTAATTAATAATCATGAATGTGTCAAATCGAAAAAAGGGCTTCGTTACGCCCTCCATATTCATATGGTCAATGCCTGTGTGAAAAGTGGGAGCGATTGGTGCAGGCAGTAAGGAGTTACGCCACTGTTTCTGACACACAGACAGACAGACACACACTCAGACATTCGCTTAATTATAGAGTGATACCATAGAGAAAAACGGGAGGTCTGAAACGTGGGTTCGTGTGATCAGTAACAATAAGAAGTGCATCTAATACTACTCGCTTCGCCCTAAATCTCTTCTTTATATAGGGTTCGACTGGGTGCTTGACGCTTGTCATGATGACGATGCCAGTCAACTGGATGCCTGTCACAATGATACCCATATATGGGCCATTGGCCTTATGTCAGCATCTGCTGTCTCCATTTATGGAGCTCTAGGTGAAAGCCTTCGTTACAGCCGTACTTCATAATGTTACTGATCACATGACCCCACTTTTCAGATCTCCAGTTTCAAAATGACCCCGCATTTTTATTTATGCATTTCCACACAACGCTAACGGTATATTAAAACACCCCCAGCGCCCAGGACGAAGTTCTTTGTCCTTTCAATTAGTAACGCCCGACGCCCAGGACGAAGTAATGTCCAAAAGACGAAGTTTATTGATATGAAAACGGATCGCATCGCTCCACAGCCTGTTGGGCAATCCTCGATGCAAGAGTGAGACGTCGTTAAAAAACTCCCTCCCCTGTTTAGCCGACGAAAACGAAAATCTTAAAACATTAATAACTCGATCTAAATCATCCCATCTAATTATAAAAACACATGTGTTTGACGGTCCTCCGATGTCCAGTCGCTAGTCGCGATAGATTTATTCTTACCTCCCGTTGTTGTCGATCGACTCTAGAGTGGGGTGGCTATTGTTAGCTGCTACCCACACATTCACAACAACATCCGGTCCGTCTGTAAAAGTGGCAATGTAATGGATTAAATAACCCCGGGCAATTAAAGTGTTAAATGACATAGTAAAATGTTGAAAATGAGTGGTATTCCCCTTTAACACTTTTCATATATTTTCAAAATTTTCAAATAGCGGAAATAGAAGATCTATCTGAGCATATTACTGGTTATTTTTCAGCAAACACAACAACAAAATCAACAATCAAATGCTGAAATATAGAGATGCAAGGTTTGGGCCCGGCAGCAACATATTCATTATGTGTGCTGTGTGCATGTGTGACTGTGTCTTGCTGTGTCTTTGTCTTTGTACGTGTGCATAATTGATGTATCCATCTGTGTCTATGGGCTAGCTATTTAAGCCAATAACTCCTTACAGGCCCTATACTGCCATTATATCACAGCTAAGGGCGCTGTTGGACCGACTGGTCTGGAGCGAGTTATTGCTTTTAGAAAACAGTTAACAATATGGAAGAATTAAAAAAAAGATCATTATAGACACCCAATTAAAATAGTTGTAGTTACCATTTTTGGTAGTAACACTTGCTATGAAGCCCCATGTCTATAATGCATTACAAACATACTTAATTATATTTAACATAATCTATTCTATATGTAGGCTAATCTGGCCTATATACTGTATCAGCCGCAAGCTCTCTTCATTGCACTTTTCCATTGTAAATGTTTATAAAACCCAATGACATAATTCATTTTCAGTTTTGCTTTTTAAAGAAAAATAGCATACTGTATAGCAAATCTAAAATAATTTCTTCAAGATCAAGAAATTGATTTTACAATGGCCACTGGTCTGCGTTTCTATTGTAGTGTACTGGCATGGATTGTGTTAACAAACACAGTCATTGAGCGCTACTAGTACCGTATGATGATGTTTCAAAAAAAAAAAAAGTTGTTTCTGTAAAGAAAGTATTTATCATAGGGTGATTTAATAGCCAGATCCATATACGGTTGCAAATTACAACAGCCATGTTTGTTGTTTGATGTCATAGAGTTGAAACAGCGCTGATTGGCCGTAGCCACGGTATCAGATTTTCAACGGAGGCTGCTATTGTGTTAGCATACACTAACACAATATTATTGGTCCGTGTTCGGGGGAGGGAGGGAGGCTGGGCGTGATAATTCACACTGCATGTAATCCGACCGTCTGGGGCGGCGGAGGAATCAATAGGCATAACGACTAAGTTGTGGAGAAAAAAGGGCAAAAAGAAAAAGAGGATATATATATTTGGGTAGTGTCTTCTGAAGTGCCCAGGTATTACTGTAGTGACTGGTTGTCTCCACCAGGCCGAAGGCATGGGGGGAGATTATGTTTTGCACTCCGTCCGTCCGTCCGTGTGTGTGTCCGTCGGCGTGTGTGTCCGTGAGCAGCTAATCTCGGCCACCGTTAAAACCCGGTCGATGCCAAATTTTGCACACACACTCCCTGGATGCCAACGATGAACCTCTGCCCCAAACTTTCCAGAACGGCCTGTTATAGCGCCACCAGGAGGCCGCTTTGTGCAAAACAAGTTTTTGCACAGTACACCTACAGATTTTGTCCAAACATCGCGCAAATTGGTACACAGTCTCTCTAGAGCCATTCAACGAAACGGGTCTTTCAGATTTCTCAGACTCCATCCTGATTGGTTAAGATTGGCTTCCAAAGTTCACAGGAGTGCTCAGTTTCAAACAAAATGCTGCAAATCATGAACACATCAAGTGATTTCCGTCAAATTGTGCACGCACATTCCCACTAGGCCGAGGAAGAAATGCCGGTAACACTTTACAATAACGACCTGTTATAAAGCATTTATGAACATTTATAAGCAGTTGTAGATGAGTAATAATCATGAACAATCATTGTTGACATCCGTAAATGTTTACCTAAACATTTATAACTAAGTTTAAACATCATTTATACGTTATTAGTAAGGTATTAGTAAGTAGTAAACTATTCACATTGTTATAAATGTTTAGGTAAACATTTACGGATGTCAACAAACAGTCTGTTCATGATTATTACTCATCTACAAACTGCTTATAAATGTTTATAAATGCTTTATAACAGGTCGTTATTGTAAAGTGTTACCGAAATGCCACATGGACAATTTCAACTCAGCCTCAAGGTGGCGCTATAACTGGCCGAAAAGTGTTTTTACCTCTAACTGCACGGATCTGTGGATAACTTTGTATGCCAACTCCCTAGTTTACTTTTGTTGCCCTTTTATCCAACCACCAGATGAAGGCAAGCTGCAATGTCCTACATTCCTATCCTGGTGGAGACCTGTGCCCAGAAGGGCACTTTTTCTAGTTGTCACTGTTAAGTACCGACGAGCCCTTCTGCCTTCAGGCTTCAGTAGAAAGGGCTTATATTCCTCGCCAAGTTGTATTAGCCTTTGGTCATGAAGTTGAACTTTATAAATGTACGTCTTATTCTCATTACACATTCATATGCAGTGTGCTGTCAAAGTAAACAAATGAAGTGAAGTAAAGTATGATTCACACTGTGTTCATTTTGATGTTTGATGGGATCATGTCTGTGGCAGTCCATTATACTACACAGGCTTTGATTTAAGAACATAGGAAAGTAGATATGTCAGGATGTTCTGTGCACTGTTCCCTCGCATGGAAGCGTCTTTGTGAGAAAAGTATTGGAGCCAGGAGGCAGTGTTTGCATGTTTTGATGAATGAAAGGTTTTTGCCATGTTTGAGCACCCGACTGATAGAAGCACAAGCTCTTCAGACGTGTTTCATAATCATGAACCATTAGTTGAGAGCTCTACCATCTTTCAGCCAGGGATGGTATTTAGGATGAAAGAAGCATATTGTGTAAAACCTGAATCTGAAGATGGACAAACTCCACTCCAAACTAAAACCTACAAGCTAATGGCTGCAGATGTAGAATCATTTTCTTTGATGTAATGGACCACAACCTCTCAAAACTCAGAAACACAATATCTACAAAATGGAGATAGGGGAGGGACTGATAGTGTGATGTCACTATATTCCTGTTTATTTCATTGGCCCGTTTGACTGTCAAGGTTTCATTCTCCAGGAAGAAACCCTAAATACAAAGTTAATACACCATTGCACATAACATGACTCCAGGGTGTCTAATGAAGTACTGTCACCTCATAGACACATGAAAAACTAGGAAAATACAAAAAATGTGGCACTCCCTCTTTAAGAGTGCTGATGCCTCAGTACTCTGGAATATTTCCCATAGGTCTTAAATATGATAACACCTTTGTAACACCTTCCTGACACAGTCAGATTCAGAAAAGCTGGTTCGTGCAGTACCAGTAGCCCTGATTACTGTAATGAACTTTTTGCTGGTCTGTCAAAATAGTTGTTAAAAAAATATACTCCAGCTTGTAGAAAGCTTGTTGCTGCCAGCGTTTTTCTTTTTTTTAAATCTGAAACCAAAAGGATTAAACAGATCACTTACGTTTTAGCTTCACTTCACTGGCTCCCAGTAAAACAAATAATATATTTTAAAATACTTTTAATAAGTGAATGGTTTAGCTCCTTGCTACTTTACTGACTGAATGATTACACACCAAACCTTTAACCCATTCAGGACGGGAACCCCTTTTGGTGTTTTAAGCATTATGTTATACTTTAGCCATTGAAAAATAGCAGATCTCCAAGCTCATAGCACGCCGCACTATGACCTTGGAGATATGCTATTTTTGAAAAATCGTGAAAATGTGGCGCAAATCCTTTTTCGTTTTTAACTAAAATCTGGGGGTGCCTGGAACCACATATTTTCAGATGGGGGTCGGCAGCCAAATACAGATAATTCCGCATTATTCCGGGGGTCCTTGGCATGGAAAAGGTTGAGAACCACTGACAAAGAAACATGTTATTTTCAGAAAACTGTTAAAAAGTGAGTGCTGGTATTCCTTTCTAATGAATACACACCAAACAATTAAATGTAATTAAATCTAGCATTCTAAATCAGATTTTGTGCGTGCGTGTGTCAGTCAGTCAGTACCTTCGTAGACAGCCTTAAATCCCTGTGAGCCGATGGTATCGTCAGACTGCAAGTGTAACCACATCTGACTGGACAAGCTGACAATGAGGTCAGGCACACTGGAGCCAGTCAATCTACACGCGCATGCGCGCGCACGCACACACGCACGCACGCACGCACGCACGCACGCACGCACGCACGCACGCACGCACGCACGCACGCACGCACGCACGCACGCACGCACGCACGCACGCACACACACACACACACACACACACACACACACACACACACACACACACACACACACACACACACACACACACACACACACACACACACACACACACACACACACACACACACACACACACACACACACACACACACACACACACACACACACACACACACACACACACACACACACACACACACACACACACACACACACACACACACACACACACACACACAATAATACCAATATTAATACCAGTCGTTCAAATGGCCGAAATGTATATAGGGCTTATGTAGATAATGTACAGTATATATGTTTTGTAATATATTTGCCTCTGAGATGGAGTAGAAGCATTCAGGTGGTAGCCTTATACACATAATTATAAAGTAGCACTCTCGACTCTCTGTGTGTCTGCTATCACATATAGCACTCTACTTTCTACTAGTACGTACACATATAGCACTCTGCGTGTGTCTCCTATCTTCTATACTTACACATATAGCACTCTGCGTGTGTCTCCTATCTTCTATACTTACACATAATAGCACTCTGCGTGTGTCTCCTATCTTCTATACTTACACATATAGCACTCTGCGTGTGTCTCCTATCTTCTATACTTACACATATAGCACTCTGCGTGTGTCTCCTATCTTCTACTAGTACTTACACATATAGCACTCTGCGTGTGTCTCCTATCTTCTATACTTACACATATAGCACTCTGTGTGTGTCTCCTATCTTCTATACTTACACATAATAGCACTCTGCGTGTGTCTCCTATCTTCTATACTTACACATAATAGCACTCTGCGTGTGTCTCCTATCTTCTACTAGTACTTACACATATAGCACTCTGTGTGTGTCTCCTATCTTATACTAGTACTTACACATATAGCACTCTGTGTGTGTCTCCTATCTTCTACTAGTACTTACACATATAGCACTCTGCGTGTGACTCCTATCTTCTATACTTACACATATAGCACTCTGCGTGTGTCTCCTATCTTCTATACTTACACATATAGCACTCTGTGTGTGTCTCCTATCTTATACTAGTACTTACACATATAGCACTCTGTGTGTGTCTCCTATCGTCTACTAGTACTTACACATATAGCACTCTGCGTGTGTCTCCTATCTTCTATACTTACACATATAGCACTCTGTGTGTGTCTCCTATCTTCTATACTTACACATATAGCACTCTGCGTGTGTCTCCTATCTTCTATACTTACACATATAGCACTCTGCGTGTGTCTCCTATCTTCTATACTTACACATATAGCACTCTGCGTGTGTCTCCTATCTTCTATACTTACACATATAGCACTCTGCGTGTGTCTCCTATCTTCTATACTTACACATATAGCACTCTCCGTGTGTCTCCTATCTTCCCCCCGTCTCCCACAGTCAGAGTGTCGTATCCTCTCTCAAGGTCAAATTCTTCAAATGCCAACTTTATCACCTATATGGGAACACAAAGACAGATGTATTTGTTATCAGTCCATGCAGAGAGGGTTGCCCAATGGATTGGCCCGAAATGTTCCGTTATTGGTCAATATCAGAATCGGCAAATAAAACGGACCTTAACCGATGGCAGGAGCCGATATTTATCTTTTGTTGATAGGCATACATTTTGCATTGGCTATGTTGGTGTGTTGGTTATCTGCAGCCTACCAAGCTGTAGATTCTAAACATTTATTTCTTGTATTGAAGATGCATTTGTTTCCCTGGCACAAAAGCATATTTAAAGCTAAATTGCCATTTTAGACCTGGGCCGTGGCTCAGCGGTCCAGGCACCTTGGCTGGTAATCCAGTCTGGCAGTGTGATGCAGGTCCGATAATTCGATAATCGGCATATCCCTATACTTCATTTTTACCCTTAGAAACAATGCCAATAATAATGACCGGCTATAGATAACGTCATCACACCATGTAAATGTGTCCTTCACGGGAACAGCACTCAAATATTTAGTGTTCTGTGTGTGTCCCTTGAAGGTGCCCCTGCTCTGTTTTGCAACAACAGAGTCAACTTCTTGAGGGAACATTGTGACAGGGGGATAACGGCCGCACATCCTCTGCATGCAACCAGCACGCATCATGATCAAATCTATTGTGTGCTGTGAAATTATCATTGTTCCTGGGAAATAATGCATGACGATCAATTATGCATTAGCCCTAAATCACATCTCAAACAATACATGGGGGGGAGAGCAGGTTGCGGTCTGTCTCACATTCATAAACATTGAATGTCAGAGAGCATACTGGCAGCTCAGAAGACAAGAGGATAGAGGATGAAGCTGTGGATTACAGTAGAATCTGCCTTGTGATGATACATGAAAAGACAAAGTTATGAAAAGAATAAAAAACTAATACTTATAGGCTCACAGCCTATAATAGTTGTGTGAAAGACTATAATCTCATTCAATCGGAAGATATCGACTAAACATCTCTTTAATGTAAAAATAGTATTACAGTCTGAGTGAATAACTCCTGTCACCCAAAAACAAGATTAAAGAGGATCGACATGTCAAAAAGCACCCTGTTAACATCCAGCCATAAGAGGGAGGGATATAGCACACATTTCCTGTTTATCAAATATCAATCACACAAAGCATTTATTAATGTCACTGAGCAACGTGTCACAGCGACAAAACACTGTCAATCACATGACAAACGCACGCGCACACACACACGCACGCACACACGCACACACACACACACACACACACACACACACACACACACACACACACACACACACACACACACACACACACACACACACACACACACACACACACACACACACACACACACACACACACACACACACACACACACACACACACACACACACACACACACACAGATTGTACAGCAGCTGTAGTAGTCTTAACAGTTTCCCTGTGGAACCGGCTAAACCCGTCTTTTTTCCCCATTGTCCGCTAAACCCGCCTTTCGTTTTATATGTTTAATTTGCCTTAGGAACATTAAATTGAATAGGTTTGAATAGTCGATGGCAAATACCTGACTGGTTGTAGACGTCACCCCAGTCAGTGGAGCCTATAGCTCCTGACTGGCGAGCGTGGTCGCGATTCCAGGTTTAAGTAAGTACATTTTAATTATATAGCACCTTTCACAGAGAGGTCTCACGAAGTGCTTTACATGCAATAAAATACAAAACAGACAAGCAAGTAAAGGCTGTAAAGCAGATAAAAAATGTTGCTGTACAATTCAGCTCAAAACTAAAATGACAAAATGAATACAAGCTCAGAAATATATCATGAACCATCCACAAATGCTTGCCTAAAAATAAATGTTTTAAGGCAATTCTTGAAAATGTCCACAGAGGGTGCAAATCTCATCGCTGGTGGAAGAGCGTTCCAAAGTTTTGCTACAGCCTGAAAATATGTATCACCTTTAGTCCTTAGTTTGGTGGAGGGTGGGTCTAGCAGGCCCTGTTCTGCAGACCTAAGGGCCCTTCTGGGCACATAACGTGATGTTGATCAAGTAATCAAGGTATAAGAGAATGACTGTAGGCTATTGGGTGCTGCGTTCAGCCTCCCTCTTTAGCCGACTGGCAACGTATGTGCCTTTCGGGTACATACTGTAGGTTCTGGCCCGGTTCATCTCCTGGCCGATGCTACACAAACAGCCACTGGGTTTTCCCTCTTGGTTTTCTTCTTTCTAGGAAGCATTCACTTTTCCGTTCAGCAATCTATAGAGGTAACTTTCCAAGAAAAAGACCCACGCAACAGCAACTGGATTACTGTACGTTTCATGGTGGACATTTAAAAGGGGAGGAAGTGAAGCATTTTCACTCTGGGGTCGTTAGCAAGCAGCAGAGCAAGCTAAGAGCAGCTCAATAGCCCATTTAGGGGTCATTAAGAGCACTCAGCAACCCAAAGCTAGGGCAAAATACCTTCCGTCATCCCGCCGGCAAACTAGCACAACTGTGAGTGTCTGAGTCACCGCAGGGCATGATTACATCCTGGGAGAGATCGACAATAATCTCGACTCCCATGCTGAATGCTGATCTCAATTTGTCAGAGGGCATTTCCGTGCCAATCTAGTCCCCATTCCAGGGGCATTTCTTGTGGTCGGTGCAGCTAAATATCCCCTTATTATAAACAACATTACAGGCACTCTGTAATCCATACCTGGAAGTGTATTACCTGCCACCATTTAGTCTATTCTAGTACAGAATAGACTGCAAACATGCCCTGAAGTGGAACACCCTCAGCATGGCATGCACACACACACGCACATGCACACACACCGTACAATAGAGTCCTGACCTTTATCTTGATGAGGTGGCCCTCCCAAAGACTAGCAGAAGCATAGTTACTCTAATAGCAAAGTAGAGAAGCTGTGCTGACTCACTGCTGAGCAGCGACTATAGTACTCCGATAAGAGTTTTGTCTAGAACTGCAAACAGTACACCAAACCTGTCTGTCTGTCTGTCTGTAAGTCTATCTATTCGCTCAATGTATAGTCATCTATAACAGCATTGGCGCAATAAAGTGCCTTTAAAGTGCTTTTAACCCATTTAGACCATAGGACGTGTGGAAATGTCATAGCTATAGACGGATTTCTATACATACATGGGGGGGTTGGCCTTTCCTGCTGCACCTACTCCTTGCTCTTCGCGCATGCGCGTTGCGTTCACTTCCCTGTATACGGCTCAGAGTAAAAGCGGCCATATCTGCGCGGCATTTTGAAAGGAATCCCAGCGCTCATTGTATTAATCCTTCAGGGCAGGCTAATAGACCTCCATGGGTCAACTCAGGCAGGCTGACTGACTGACAGTTACATGGAAATCATCTGCCAAGCAGTCATTCATCCACAGGTCTCTCCCATCAAACCTACGCTTACCTGCCTGCGGAAAAACTAAAATATTGATTAGATCCCTGTTTTACCCAAACAGGGGGTCGCGGATCCATTTTGTGGGCCGCCCGCAAGTGAATATATACCAGTTTGTGCCGCGTTGTGAGCTAGTAGTTCTGCTATTTTGGGTCCCGGGGCAAAAACAACGCCGGGACAACGCTCCACACCGACCACACGTCCCAAACTCTTCTCCCTTCTGGCTCCAAAACTATGGAATGCACTTCCCATTGCAATCAGAACTGCAGCCTCACTCCAAATCTTCCGCCGTAGTACCCACCTTTTCAGACTCCATCATGGCCCGTATAGGACTTGCCCTAGCCCCATAGATAGCACTTTATGTACTGTAGACTTAGATAGCATTTTATACAGACTTATAGCATATTACGTAGACAGCACTTGAATTGCTTTTTATGTAGTCATAGCACTTTATAGTATAGTATAATATAGTATAGTATGCATTGTATATATATAGTTTCATTATATACAGTAGATACTCCACTGTTACGTCCTTAGCTTAGCCATGTTTCATGATAACTACTTACCCTGAAGGATAAGCTTGTAAGGAGCTATCTACCTCCCCCCTCCAAAGAGACCTGGCTTCAACGACCAGTGGGAAACTTCATGTGTGGACACTGTAATCACTATGAGGTTAGGGGATTTACGTGTCCACCGGACAGAGTGGGATAGGAGACGTGGTTGATGACGTCATCGCAAAAAGGTCCGTCGCTCTGGTGTGCAAAGGGTTATAGGGAATTGAGTCCCAATTCATTACAATGGGGGAGGTGAGCGGTGCGGTGCGGTGCGCTTCCTGCTCCGTTCTGTTGTTGTGGTCGGCACTTTGGAATATGTTTGAACACTACGACAACCGATTACACCGGTTTAAAAAAACTGTTTTTTAAAACTGCGTTTGCTAATGGCAGGCAGTAGGCTCCAGTATACATGCAGTAGGACAATTGCTTCGTCTTGATAACGATAAGTAACCTCCTGGTTGATATTGGTTGATTTTAATTAAAAATTCGCTATTTTGTTGTTAAGTTTAGCAAGCCAGTCACTGCAGTTCTGTTGACAAACTTTGTCTGGAGACTTTAAGAGACTTTATTTGCACAAACGCAGAGGGATACTTGGAGACCTATCCTGCCCTGACACAGAAACTGGACTTTTAGAATGTAAACTTTTATTTATGTATTCCATATTCCCCAATAATATCTCGTCCATTAACAAAACTGATGAGCACACGTTTAGACAGAATAGTGACAAATGGGTTTCTCTTACCCTGGCCCTAATTTCTCTGGGGTAATTTACCTGGAACTCAAAGCACAATTTCAGAAGCACTTCTGTGGGTCTGTGTAACTCAGAAGAGCCTTGTAAACAATATGGGCTCCATTCAATGCCAGCAGTTCTGTTTCCTCTTGATCTACACAAAGGAAAACGTAGGAGGATACAGTACACATTCATTCCCCACCAAGGCCCATACTGCATCTAAATGTCTTTGTGTAGTTTTGCTTGGCTGTCATCGTGCTGACAACAACATTCAACAACAACATTTCTGGCTGTTATTGCTGTCAGCAAGCCATGAAATTGTAAGGAACTGACAACTTTGTAATCCTAATGGGTCATAGAGATTTACTTGGCTAGCCTCAGCTGTGCCCTGCAAATACCTAGCCTGATTATCAGACTGATGCAGTCCACTCAGAGAGTGGGCGGGATCTTTGGGCTGGATCCAGGCTAGCAAATACCCAGATGAACCAAGCCTATCTGTTAACTTTGTCCTGGAGTAACCCCGGTCGGTGTGTGTGCACAATGTGATGCAGGAAACAAACAACTTGTGTGTGTGTGTGTGGTAAAATAACTCAATATTCCCCTGGTTGATCCTTTACAGCAGTTGAGACACCTTATATAGATAGGCTGGCGTAGTTTGGAACAACTCAAAGTAAATCCTATTTTGAGCAAAAGCCAGTTGACAGCTCTGTTGAATCCATGTAACAGAACAATTGAGTTCAGGAGGGCAAAAGAGACATCACCTGTAGCTATTGTACAAGGTATTGTAATACTCATTTACATTTCCAGCATTCAGCGCAGATTCTATCAACTAGAGTGCTCTGCGATAATGTCAACAGTAGTGTAACCTCAAAACTGAAGTAAAACAAAGGATAAAAAATGGACCGCAATGAGGAGTAGTGGCCAACAAAGCAGCGCTCAGGTCGTGGGGTATAAGTAAAAAAACAGCTCTGTGTCTCTGGCATTAAAACACATCATTAAGTTGGAAGAAATGAGACGGTATACCGAAACACGACCCAGCCGAAGACATTTTACTCTCATAAAGAGAATTGCCTTTGGTCTAAGATGTAACAGTATAAAAGCCATGTAAAGCCTTGTGTTGGGACAGCAAGCTAAACCGAACATTATTGGGAACACACTTCAACAATAACACTCAAATAGATCACTGTCCATTTGTCTGTAGCAATGAGTTTGTTGCCCATGTTAGACCTGGGCATTAACATGCCAGCACATGTGCACAACCACAGCTCCGGTGCCGCCGCCAGGCACCCGACACCCGCGCGTTGCATTGGTGCCCATGTGGATCTGCAGTGCTTAGAGTGAAGCAGCCCGGTCTATCAGTCACTTTAAGTGTTATTTACAGTTCCATCAGATGCGAAAGTAGCCGATCTGCATGAGGAACTGCAGCCGTCTCTGCGCGGGGTGGGTTGGATGGCAGCATAAATTTAGCCTGGGTAAACCCCTCCCCCCTCGCCAGATTTGCATTCTGCCTGAGGGGAGAATCCTGTTGTCCAGCAGGGGGAGTGGGTTTACCCAGGCTAGGATAAATTACCATGCGTAGGGCAACCAAATGGACAGCGGCGTCCCTGGACATCTGCTCTCTCGTTCTCATGCAAAAATGACTATGCTCGTCACACCCTCAAATTATTTACGAATACCAAACGAGTCGCCCGTTTACGTTTACCGGTGGGACTGCTCAGCCTGGTATTCCTAAAGTAACCCAAGTAAATTATGCTTAAACCTAAACCTTATCCCTAACCTTAACCTCAGAAAAACTATGCCTAAGCCTAACTGTATTCCTAAACTTAACCCCAGGGAAACTACACCTAACCCTAAACGTATTTCTAACCTTGTTCTCAGTAAAACAAAATAAAGAATACAAGAACCACCGCACCGAGCGGTTGGCGTGAGGTCGGTGGAAAAAAGTGAGGGGGCGAGATGGATTATGGCCGACGGTACTCAATACCATATTTACACAGCCTTTAGAAACAAGAAAAGGCCAAAGGTCTATTCTTACCTTTAATTTGGACTACCACTAATTGTGCACCATAGTCACCTGTCACCTGATTGTAAGTGACCACAATGTGTGACTGCAGCGCTACAGTATATGAAGTATCTGCTTACTGTATTAACAGGCGGCTCGTGACAATACTTCATGCCAGCTATTGTGACTTCCGTAAATACAACAGCATGAGCAGTAATTCGACAAGTGTTGTAACAAATGAGCTTAAACCCATCTTGTTAGGCTTCATTGGCATGTGATTAGCCTGAATGGAATTGAAAAATAGGTGTCTAGAAAACATTTTAAGTGATGAGAGTTAACAGTGACAGAGAGAATGATCCAATATTGAATACAGTAATAAACGCACGCACGCACGCACGCACGCACGCACGCACGCACGCACGTGCGAGATGCATTTGCCCGAGTGAATCCGGGGCCATGGGGACGTCGGGACGTGCGCGCGTGAACAATGGCAGACGTCGTAATTTACATATACACATGCAATCAGTGTGGATCTATGTCACTGTTTCCCTAATCCAGTGGTTTTCAACCAGTGGTACGGGGACCACCAGTGGTCCTTGAGGTGGTTCCAGGTGGTCCCCAGCTAAATGATGGAGCGTTGGTAACCAAATAGACCCTTATAGATCTTGAACTCTTGAGAGCATAAAACAGTGTAAAAAGCGTAAAAAGCTCACACTGTGTTGTGAGCTTTTAGATCTGCTATTTTCAAAAGATTTGTACAGGCCTACATTTGAAAACTAGTGAAATGGGACATTATGCACGATGACTACTTTCTACTATTGTACTTTAACCCATTTAGGCCCGACGTCAAAATAAAAAAGGCTTCTAAATCATGACAGTTTTCTGAAATAACTATGTTTCTATATCTGTGGTGCTCAATATTTCATGTAATTAGCCGCCGATCTGAAATATCTTGTTCCAGAGACCCCGCCAGAAGCAAAGATTTGAGTTAAAACTGTGAAAGAATATATAGTCAAAGATTAGTGCCACATTTTCACGATTTTTCTAAAATAGCAGATCTACAAGCTCGTAGCTTGGAAATCGGTGCCGCGCTATGAGCTTGTTTTTCAATAGCTAAAGTCTAACATAATGCTTAAAGGAGAATTCCATGTTAGAAGGCTTTCTTACCTTTATTTGTAGTTGTTACGTCCCCACAAAAGAGGACCAGGTGTTATTTTGTGCAAAATTAAGTGCATATTGACTATTTCCCCTAATATAAGCCCTCAATGGGGGTTGGGTTTTTGTGCTAATTTGCTTATTTCCATCAAAATAGGTAGTAAAGTGTGCCGCTTGCGATAATATTTACATTATGAAGAGAGGATATACAAAAGAAAATATTTTTGAGCGATGGAAATAAGCGAATTAGCACAACACCCCAATGCCCCATTAAATTCAATGCAATGCAATTCAATTCATTGAGGGCTTATATTAGGGGAAATAGCCAATAATGCCCCTTTTGCACAAAATAACACCTGGACCTCTTTGGTGGGGAAGTAACAACTACATATAAAGTTAAGAAAGCCTTCTAGCATGGAATTTAAAAAACTTTAAAACACCAAAAGGGGTACATTTTGAATTCCGGACTTTCACTTGTAACGGAGTAGTTATCTCTACATTGCAGTATTGATACTTTTACTTAAGTAAAACAATTGAGTGCTTTTACCACCACATGCCAGTGACCACATACCCGCTCCATGGAGGATATGGGCCCCAACCATTTTTACACCATGACTTTTACTCAAGTAACTTTTGAATTCCGGACTTTTTTTAGATGGCCTCATATAAGTCAAACAAATCATCCCGAGCCGTTTCACTCATACAGTATGGATATGAAGAATCAACTGACTGAGAGAAAACACTAATATTACTGCTGCTGAAATAGTTACACTTTTGCTAGCAACAGACTCGGCCTGGGCCGTGCATGGCCCAGCGGTCCAGGCACCTTGGCCAGTAGCCCGAGTCTGGCAGTGTGCCGTGGGTTCGACTCCCGATCCCCACGGCCCTTACTGCATGTCACTCCCCCATCTCTCTCCCGCATTTCCTGTCAGCCTACTGTCTGTCCCTCTATAAAAAATATAAGATAAAGGCGATATCCGCAAAAAATAACATAAAAAAAAGAAAAGAAACAGACTGTATCAAATATGACTGACTGACTGTCGTAAACGATACAGAGACACGTCCCCGACAATATCGCAGAGACAATTTTATTTTTGGACCTCAGTTCTTATGAGACGATATTAAGATGACCCAATCTTATGCTCCATTGAGAAAAGCCAGTGACGTCAGGATTCAGCACTCTATTGATACTTTTATTTAAGTAAAAAATACTTCTACCAGTAAGACGCCTGGGGGCGAGAAGCGACCTCGCCCTAAAGTGATATCCAGCGCTGACATCAGACTAGTGTAGAAACCTCATATACACGCCTGGCATTGTCAATCATGGTGATACATACTCAGTTGGCTGGCATCGTTATCATGACATGCATCTAGTGAACTATATAAGAAGAATCCGAGGTTTAGGGAGCTAGCAGCATTTGCTATGCTCCTCACGAGAGACTCTATTGCCTTCCAGACGAGACAGGATATTTGGCCTTACTGGCTTAATGTCCTCATTCCTTAGAAATGTCTGCATCCCGGTTAAGTTCGGATCGGACACCACTGCAGCGGGATCTAACGAGACAACCAGCACTGGTTCGAGCTATCATAATGGTCCTTGATGCCATGATGATGTCACGATGACCTGGGCACCTGGGGTGACCAGGGGGCTGATGTCACGATGACCTGGGGTCTTGCCTGGGGTGAGCGGCGGGGATTTGAGTTAGCTGACATGACAGAGAACACTCTGCTGAATCTTGCATTTTTCAGCCTTGGTGACTTCACGCCAATAAGAAAAACAGATAAAAATGGAATTAATTAAATCTGACAATAACAAATGACGGTGGTTTGGTTTAGATTAAAACATTCTGAACACTGCTGGCAAAGTTTGCTGGCACGCACGCACGCACGCACACACACACACACACACACACACACACACACACGCACACGCACACGCACATGCACATGCACATGCACACGCACACACACACACACACACAAATCATCAGCTTTGCGGGTCAGTTAAGTTGACAGAAAGTAAACACATAGTCAACATTCATCAAATCACACAGACACGTGCGCACACATACGCACTATACACACATTGTGTAAAACTAAATAAGTCATGTGGAATAATATTAATAACCAGTCAAAGAAAAGACAGAAGAGGGAAAGGGGGAGCATGAAGAGAGAGCAGAGATGAATACATGAAGAAATAGTGAGAGACGGAGAGAGATAGATAGAGAAAGGGGAGGACAGACAGAAAGATGACCATTATTAATCTTTATTTATCTCCCCGTCTCTGTCCCTCTCGCTCTCTCCCTTGTTCCACCTCTTCCCTCCCTCTGCCTTTGTCTCTCCCTGGCGGTTTTTTTACCCCACAAGATTGTCTCTGCCATCGACCACAGATGGTACGCATCAATAAATACTGTTGCTTACGGCCAGAAACCTTGTATCTCTATATCTCAACTTTTTATGTTTGTTTTTTCGTAAATGAATGCCCTGGCCTACTTCATCACACAAGAGTGTCACGACGCATTGCGAGCTTGTAGACGAGGTGGCAGCAAAGGGTAGGTAAGCCTTGCCAAGGCATTTTGGGTACTTTCATTTCCGTTTTCCCGGCTCGGAGACCTTTTTATTTTATGTAATCATGGTGATGTAAAATTAATGGTTGGTAGCAGCATCAAATGGAATATGTAAAAAGAAAAAGTACAAGGTAAAATGAATATAATCATGTAAAAGCATAACTGAAATGAAATAAATAAATATGAAATGAAATTAGGCAGAAACGTAAAGTCACGACGTAAAGTCACAAATCACATCCGAACCTCAGATGGATCATCGTCACCGGCGTGGACACATTGGCCGCATTTTTCAGAAATGTATGAAGATCCTACTTGTATTATGGGACCCTATGTGCTGCTGGGGGGGGGGGGGGGGGGAGTATGCAAGGCATTGCCTAGCAACCGTGCCAGTGTTAAAAGTTTATTTTCAGGGAAACCCTTTCATATTTGATATAAAGCCTTATCTATGAGTTAGCTCGTATATAGCTTCCTTACTGGGATTTGGGGAGGTGTAGTTCCAGACTAGACATTCCCAACAGCGACGCTATGCTTTGTCAGAGCGGGTCGCACTGAGGCCCAGTGTTGGCAATGCATAATCACCTGCCATCAGTGGTGGACAGTAACTAAGTATATTTACTCAAGTAATGTACTTTTACTACACTACATCTATTTGACAGCTTTAGTTACTTTGTAGATATCCAAGGCGCTTTACATAGATTGTGCATTACATGCATTCATTACATTCATCCATTCACACACATTCTCTTGATACGCTGTACCACAAAGACTAATGAAAAAGGTCTGGAATTAAGCTACCAAATAGCAGAGATGTTGGCAAAGTTAAAAATGCCACATACATTGGCAGAAACAGTAATAGCCAATTCATTCAAACTCACGGGGGGTGTGGGCTTGGTTTTGGGGGCTTGAGAAGTATTACTTTGCATTGACAAATTGAACATGTGTGTGCTATATTTTGTATATATTCAAAAATAAATTGGTGAAACCGAGGCACTGTCTCTGTTATTTTCTTTTTCTTTGAAAGTGCTGTCATGTGTGCTGTCACAGTGCTGTCATGTGTGTTTTTAAAATAAGTTTTACTCTTGTCAAATAATAATGTCAAAAGTATAATGAATGAATGAATAGTTTATTTCGATCTTTCAGAGAGGGAGACATTACACAAAAACAGTTTACTTTTTCTTTTGTGATCGAAAAGGCATAGGCAGAAGCTTAAAGCTTATTAGTGCCTATCCTTATCTCAACTTATTCCAATATACTGTTGAAGATATGCATAACAATCAACATATAAACAAAACAAACAAATTACATTTATAGAAGAATAGAAAATTAAACAAACCAAAATCAAAAACAGAAAACAGACGAGAAAAAAAAAAAAAAAAAAAAAAACAAGAAGGACAAAACAGACAAAGCCAAAATGTTATACTAAGTCCAACTCTACATGGCATAAACATAGCTCAGCTCCCTACTCATTCCAGGTTATATTTATGCAATAATTCCTGTTTGAGCCTCTTTTTAAATTGTTTTAGGTTGTTGCTTTGCTTTATTGGCTCAGACAAGCTATTCCACAGCTTAACTCCATGAACAGAAACACACATGCTCTTTAAGGTTGTTTCAACATTTATTTGTTTGAAGTTTAGTTCCCCTCTCAGCTCATACCTCCCATCCCTATCCCTAAACCTTTTTTGGATATTTCCAGGAAGCAGATTATGTCTTGCATTAAATAATAATTGTGCTGTTTTAAAATCAACTAAATCAAGAAACTTTAATGTTTGTGAATTTAGAAACAGTGGATTTGTATGTTCATAGTAATTTACTTTATTTACTATTCTTATTGCTTTTTTCTGCAGTAAATATATTGGCTGAAGGTTGCTTTTGTAAGTGTTACCCCACACTTCCACACAGTAGGTGAGATATGGTGTTATAAGGGTGCAATAGAGGGTGTATAGTGATTTAGACTCAAGGACATTTCTTGTTTTGCCCATGACACCAATATTTCTCGCTAATTTAGACCGGATATAATTAATGTGGGGTTTCCAAGAGATCTTATGATCTATTATTACTCCTAAAAACAGATTATCAAAAACTCTTTCTAGTATGATATTATCAATTTTGACCTCAATGTTTGTGTTCATCAGTGTTTTTTGTTTGCCAAAGACCATATATTTAGTTTTTTTCAGATTAAGTGATAATTTATTTTGATCAAACCATACCTTTAATTTGTCCAATTCAATTTTTACCACCTCCAGCAGCTGCTGAATGTCTTTTCCAGAGCAAAATATATTGGTGTCATCGGCAAAGATAACAAATTTCATGATACTGGATGTCTTACATATATCATTAATATACAATATAAATAATGTCGGTCCTAGTATTGAGCCCTGCGGCACTCCACACGTGATATGTGAACAGTTTGATTTATACTCACCCATCTGTACATACTGTTGTCTATTTGTGATGTAACTTTTTAACCAGTTTAAACCTACCACTCTAACACCATATCTCTCCATCTTTTTTAGCATTATATCATGATCTATTGTGTCAAAAGCTTTCTTTAAGTCAATGAACACCCCCACTGCATAATTGTTATTATCAACTGAACTTGTTAGTTCCTCTATTAAATCAATTAGTGCCATCGATGTGGATCGTTTTGCTCGAAAACCATAACCATAACCAGTAACTGGTGTTTTTCTAGGAAGCCACCTAGCCTTGCATCAAATAGTTTTTCAAGATTTTTTGAAAATTGTCGCAACAAGGACACTGGCCTGTAGTTAGTGTATAGATGTTTGTCTCCTGCTTTGTAAATGGGAATTACCTTTCCTATTTTCATTTGGTTAGGAAAAGAACCAGTCACAAATGATAGATTACATATATATGTTAATGGATCTGCAATAGCAGTTATAACTCTTTTTATGAGTGTCATGTCAATGTCATTGCAGTTATAGGAGATTTTATTTTTGAACTTATTAACTATGTCTATGATTTCATAATGTGTTTTTAGGCTATGAAAAGTGTGCCCTGGGACAAAAAAGTTTGGGAAACACTGTGCTATAGGGTTAACAACATTAAAGCAGTTTGAATTATCTCTGGATGAATTCAGGCACATACTTCACACATACTTGTGAGGAGGAGGTGGGCTACTTTTGACAAAAAGACAAAGATCCAATGCACTTGTTTCGTGGGCAATAACAATATTACAATTCTCATCAGATCCCAAACGAAATCCACAAAGCAAACACTGTTCACAAAATATGTGGTGTGTGGGTGTGTGCGTGTGTGTGTGTGTGTGTGTGTGTGTGTGTGTGTGTGTGTGTGTGTGTGTGTTTCATCCATCTATTCCATGACCCACATATGCAAGTGATGTGCAATTGTTTTCTTGTGATTAGTTCTGAGACAAGGACACCCTTGAAACTATGTGACTGGCATTGTGGTTAAAAATAGTCAAGCGACTTTTCAGAATGTGCTCACTTGTCATTGTGTACATTCTGCACTCAGAATGCCCTGTGCTTAATGACTCATAGGGCTTTCTCTAGGAGGTGCTACAAGGTCCCCCTGCCTGCTCCGAGCGTCTGTGGGAAAATCGTTTAAGCAAATGAAATCGGCTTGCTAAACTCACTTATGCAAATAGCAGGATTTTATGTCCGTGGCCACTTTCAGTCGGCTAAGATATGCACATATACAGTATGTAGGCCTACTGTCTATAATGCATATACGTATAATGGCTTATACGTTGTTATTCCACCATATGCAAATTATGGTTTAATTAGGACTACGGTCTACGGTTTCTGGCAAACCGTAGACATAAACAATAAACAAATGGAGTACATAAATTGACTTGACATTTTATTTGTTTCTTTCTTTCTGTATTCTTTACCTCTTCATAACTCCTTTAACTGCAAAACATAATTGGGAGCTTTACGAAACATAATTTCACCCATGTGTTTACACCTGTTAAACTTGTAATGTTTTAGATTAGATTAGATTCAATTTATTGTCACTGCACATAGTATACAAATACTTTGACAATGAAATGAAGAGTGGCGTCTAGCCATTACATTTATGTAATGTGATAATAGAGTTGAATATACAGCATGCCGACGGTGAAAGTAAGATTGCTTAATCATGAATGCTTTTCATTTGAAACTCTGTATGTGGCTCTGTGGGCAAAGCTGATGTTACTCCCACTTGCAATAAGGGCCTTTCTCGGCCCCACCCCCTCTCCCACTGTTTACATTGTGTTTAGTTTCCAAGATGGCCGCAGCACCAGGTGGGGGCGGAGGTGAGCGGGCGGGGTCAACATATATGCCCATTCATTATATAGATGTTAGACGGATGTTAGACAAATAATACACTTCCGGAACTTTGTCTGCCTGTCGGCCGCTGTTATAAACATGCACAATAGGCTAATTATTAAATTGCATTCAAATTGATATATATAAAATTATTTTTCAAAGATAGATAGAAATAGAATGTATAGCCAATATTTGAGCCCATAACCCCCCCCCCCCCCCCCCCCCTACTCACCCATCTGTACATACTGTTGTCTATTTGTGATGTAACTTTTTAACCAGTTTAAACCTACCACTCTAACACCATATCTCTCCATCTTTTTTAGCATTATATCATGATCTATTGTGTCAAAAGCTTTCTTTAAGTCAATGAACACCCCCACTGCATAATTGTTATTATCAACTGAACTTGTTAGTTCCTCTATTAAATCAATTAGTGCCATCGATGTGGATCGTTTTGCTCGAAAACCATAACCATAACCAGTAACTGGTGTTTTTCTAGGAAGCCACCTAGCCTTGCATCAAATAGTTTTTCAAGATTTTTTGAAAATTGTCGCAACAAGGACACTGGCCTGTAGTTAGTGTATAGATGTTTGTCTCCTGCTTTGTAAATGGGAATTACCTTTCCTATTTTCATTTGGTTAGGAAAAGAACCAGTCACAAATGATAGATTACATATATATGTTAATGGATCTGCAATAGCAGTTATAACTCTTTTTATGAGTGTCATGTCAATGTCATTGCAGTTATAGGAGATTTTATTTTTGAACTTATTAACTATGTCTATGATTTCATAATGTGTTTTTAGGCTATGAAAAGTGTGCCCTGGGACAAAAAAGTTTGGGAAACACTGTGCTATAGGGTTAACAACATTAAAGCAGTTTGAATTATCTCTGGATGAATTCAGGCACATACTTCACACATACTTGTGAGGAGGAGGTGGGCTACTTTTGACAAAAAGACAAAGATCCAATGCACTTGTTTCGTGGGCAATAACAATATTACAATTCTCATCAGATCCCAAACGAAATCCACAAAGCAAACACTGTTCACAAAATATGTGGTGTGTGGGTGTGTGCGTGTGTGTGTGTGTGTGTGTGTGTGTGTGTGTGTGTGTGTGTGTGTGTGTGTTTCATCCATCTATTCCATGACCCACATATGCAAGTGATGTGCAATTGTTTTCTTGTGATTAGTTCTGAGACAAGGACACCCTTGAAACTATGTGACTGGCATTGTGGTTAAAAATAGTCAAGCGACTTTTCAGAATGTGCTCACTTGTCATTGTGTACATTCTGCACTCAGAATGCCCTGTGCTTAATGACTCATAGGGCTTTCTCTAGGAGGTGCTACAAGGTCCCCCTGCCTGCTCCGAGCGTCTGTGGGAAAATCGTTTAAGCAAATGAAATCGGCTTGCTAAACTCACTTATGCAAATAGCAGGATTTTATGTCCGTGGCCACTTTCAGTCGGCTAAGATATGCACATATACAGTATGTAGGCCTACTGTCTATAATGCATATACGTATAATGGCTTATACGTTGTTATTCCACCATATGCAAATTATGGTTTAATTAGGACTACGGTCTACGGTTTCTGGCAAACCGTAGACATAAACAATAAACAAATGGAGTACATAAATTGACTTGACATTTTATTTGTTTCTTTCTTTCTGTATTCTTTACCTCTTCATAACTCCTTTAACTGCAAAACATAATTGGGAGCTTTACGAAACATAATTTCACCCATGTGTTTACACCTGTTAAACTTGTAATGTTTTAGATTAGATTAGATTCAATTTATTGTCACTGCACATAGTATACAAATACTTTGACAATGAAATGAAGAGTGGCGTCTAGCCATTACATTTATGTAATGTGATAATAGAGTTGAATATACAGCATGCCGACGGTGAAAGTAAGATTGCTTAATCATGAATGCTTTTCATTTGAAACTCTGTATGTGGCTCTGTGGGCAAAGCTGATGTTACTCCCACTTGCAATAAGGGCCTTTCTCGGCCCCACCCCCTCTCCCACTGTTTACATTGTGTTTAGTTTCCAAGATGGCCGCAGCACCAGGTGGGGGCGGAGGTGAGCGGGCGGGGTCAACATATATGCCCATTCATTATATAGATGTTAGACGGATGTTAGACAAATAATACACTTCCGGAACTTTGTCTGCCTGTCGGCCGCTGTTATAAACATGCACAATAGGCTAATTATTAAATTGCATTCAAATTGATATATATAAAATTATTTTTCAAAGATAGATAGAAATAGAATGTATAGCCAATATTTGAGCCCATAACCCCCCCCCCCCCCCCCCATCAATCACAGCACAATAGACGACATGCAAAATGTGCTCTGTAAAATGAAACAGTCATTTGCCAGTGTGATTTCTGGTCTGGATTCAAATTTGCCATTAATGAATGAATTGCATTTTTATAGCGCTTTTCCAAGTGCTCAAAGTGCTTTACAATGGTTCATTCATTCATACATTAGGAGGTGAAGTGGCGAACAGTCGACGCCAGCGTCCTCACTTCCCACATTCACACACCAATGGTGGAAAGCTAGCACCGACCAACTCATTGGAGGCAATGCCCTTTTTGAAACGGGCTCCTCGCCAGTCGCCCTACACACTTCATAGAGTTATAAATAATGAGACGGCACCGGAATTGGATAGATGGATAGATCAATTTATTGCAAATTTGCTAAGAGGACGTTAAATCGTCACGTTTCCAATCATCCAGAAGAGAAAGGCATATAAGAGCACTGTGTTAAAATGGGATCTAAAAGCACGCTAATATGTTTAAAAAGGCAGCAGCATTTATGTAATGTGTATAAATATAACAAAGTAAGGATAAATATAATTATCGCCTGGTGCGATCTGCAAAGCGCTGCCTGCATGCTTCTAGTAACAGCAGCACTGCGGGGGCCCGCAACTCAAGACGGCCGTGGCCACTCAATGCAAGTGGATGGGAGGGGAATTCTATTGTTTATAACTCTATGCTCCTACCGAGTGGAAGTGTGTAGGGCGAGTGGCGAGGAGCCCGTTTCAAAATGGGGTCAGTGTCATTCCCAAGGACACTTCGACATGTGGACAGGAGGAGCCGGGATTCGAACCGCCGACCCAGGGATCATTGGACAACCTGCTCTACCTCCTGAGCCACAGCTGCCTCAGATTCCCCACAGCTGCCTCAGATTCCCCACAGCTGCCTCAGATTCCCCACAGCTGCCTCAGATTCCCCACAGCTGCCTCAGATTCCCCACAGCTGCCTCAGATTCCCCGATCTGTGCACCCACCGCCGCCCCCACTTCTGGGCAGCATTCCTTTTCGGGTTTATGATCCGGTCGAGAGCGGATGATATCGCTACGACGTAGTGGTATTGTTTTGTAGTCATCAGGCTGGAAGAATCATCCGGAACTTCCTTTTCCCCCAAACCGGAAGAATAACAATAAAAGCTCTCGTAGCCTTCGGCTTTTATTGAGAAAAATCGTTTTGAGGGGAAAGGGAGTTCCGGATGACTACAAAACAATACTCCAACATGACGTAGCGATATCATCCGCTCCTGATCGGATCATGAACCCGAAAAGGAATGCTGCCCAGGCTAGTTATTCGCTCAAGCATGTGTTAACTTATAACACAGACACACACGCATGGGAATTTGACCGTTCCAGACCGGGTCACACGGCAATTTTGTAACACAGACCAGGCTTTCTCCCCGAGGTGGGAAGCCTGGTGACGCGAGGTTAGCGAATAACACCACATTTGGAGCGACGCCCCTCTGCACCGTTATTGGATGGCCAAATTCTCAAGTTCACTCCCACTCCTATATGCCATATTTCCCAGCTCGTTCGCCCAGTTTATTTTTTTATTTTTTTGAACAAAACGATCCCAGAGGATAGGTCACCATAAGCAAAGCAAAATGTCTGACAGGCTACAGGTGTTTTGTCATTGTGCCTCAGTTGGAGCCACTTTGATGAGGTGAACAATTTTATTTCACCTAGTGTGGACAATAAAGCTCTGTTCCATTCCTGCTCTGCTGTTTATCTTTGCCCCCCCCTCCCTCCCTCTCTCTCTCTCTGTAGATAGAAACCTTCGGTAAATGCCAGCAGCTGGAGTGAGCTGATAATCTGTCACATTCTAGCATATTGTTGAGCTGCTCTCCAAACTCAAGCATGTGTATGTGCGCACGTGCGCACACACACACACACAGACACACACACACACGCACGCACGCATGCACGCACACACACACACACACACACACACACACACACACTCCATCTTCCCAGCCTTCAGGCTACAGTATGTGCACGTCTGTTCTATTTGATTCAGTTCTGTTGTGAATGATGCGATTTCTCAAAGGTAATGTTGTTTTACGTGCGGAAAGTGTTTCATCATCCTGAGACCAAACTGATTACGGAATCATTTGAATTAGTTAGAGAAAGAGAAGAAGACGATCAAAGTAGAAGAGGTCATAGATCGATCATGGAATGCAGGTATGTACGGGTCTAGTGGGTTGCCATAGTTACTCGTGCAGGTCAACCAATACTACTTCAGAGCATTGCATCACCAGGTTATTTTTATATTGTTTTACATAATATGTATATTTCTCTAGCTCTCTCTCTCTCTCTCTCTCATTATTCATATAAATCGCTTACTTTCTCATTCTCTTTACCTTCCCCATTCAGTTCCAGATCCCCCCCCCCCCTTTCTATCACACTGTGTTTCTCTGAGTTCCTCCTCCTCTCACATTCCCTCCCTCCATCCTTCCCTCACATGTGACTCACAGACTCCATTTTCCTTTGTGTGTATTTATTGAAATCTTCAATGTCTATCTCTTGTCAAGTACCTGCTGGGGGTACACAGGCTCTTCTCTCACTCTCTCGTCTTTGTCGTCTCCATTTCACCTTCAGAACTGAAGACAGTAACTGAATATTCCTTTCTCTTCCATCACTGTGCCTCTCGCCCTTTGACTCTCTCTCTCTGCCTTTTACTCTTTGTCCTGTTTTCAAGCGCTTGAGGCATCAAGACCTTTTTTCGCCTCACCCTAACCTTTCTGTCATCATCTTCCAAATGACTGTTTAAATGAAATGAAATGAAATGCAGAGGAGAGGAGCTTTCGGGCAGGTTATACTGCAGTTCTACAGAATTTAAAGGACACTACATTTTTATACTTTTATAGTTAAATGATGGCTGCTGGCAACAGTGTTGAATGTGATCATGTGATCGTCATCATGTAAAGCCATGCTCTCCAGTGTCCACCGTGCCGATATCGGCCTGACTCGGCCGCGGAAGAAGCCGACCTTGATAGCCGTCAATATCGGTGTGGTAGTGATGAGGGGGGTAAATGCTAGGGGCGAAAATCTTGAGGTACCGGACAATTCAATTTGATTCCAATTAAGAGGGCTACAATTCGATTATGCATCATGATTCCAATACATGATTTATTTCCCCCTCACTGTGTGATCAACAGTGCCATAATAAAAGCAGATAAATGTACTTCCATTATCTTACTACTGGTGTAGCAGACTAGAGGTGTGATCACAGAGGTGTGATCACATCATGTTTCAAGGCTGACAGGTGCAGAAGCATGCAGGCCTAAATAAGCCAGAGACATAAGCCCTCTCGCACATTTGAACTAGATATCATATTCTCACTCCCAATTCCTACACAATGGATCATCTCCAAAGCAAAGCTATAGAAAAAAATTGTGTGCATTTTGTGTTGCCAGATTCTGTGAGTGAAACAAGCGACCAGGTCTATGAAAACAAGCCAAAAATAAGAGACCAGTTTCACCACTTACTATTGCTATTTTCAAAAAGAATCGTGAAAGAAAGACCAAAAAAGCCAACTACACTTCAGAAACGAGCCCAAACCAAAGCAACCTGCAACTATGAATATTTAAGCGACTTTACAGGAAAACAAGCCAAAGATGTGGATGCAATAATGCAACACAGAAACACTTTTTTCCCCCTTGAAGTAAGAAGAATATTCATGTGATTTATTTGCCTGATAAATAAAAAAGAGAAGCAGATATTGAGCTCACCTTCCCGGCGTCCATTGCAGTGACGACCCACACACAGTGTGCATTGTTCTCATATTGAACAGGGTAATTAGGAGACGTTATGACACCTCTGGGCCCCCGTAGATTACTGCCACAGGTACGGGCTGCAGAGAGAGAGAGAGATCAATTATTTATGCATTCAAAAGTATGCTTGCTGTGTGTGTGTGTGTGTGTGTGTGTGTGTGTGTGTGTGTGTGTGTGTGTGTGTGTGTGTGTGTGTGTGTGTGTGTGTGTGTGTGTGTGTGTGTGTGTGTGTGTGTGTGTGTGTGTGTGTGTGTGTGTGTGTGTGTGTGTGTGTGCGTGCGTGCGTGCGTGCGTGCGTGTGTGTGTGTGTGTGTGTGTGTGTGTGTTCACAATAGGAAAATAATGTAGAGAAAGTGATGGAGATTGACAGGCTGTTCAGGAATGATAGCATCATGAAACAATGTTATTACTTTTGTACTAATAGTATAAGAAAAGACGTGCATGCACACGCACCCACGCACACACACAGCAGCAGCACTTCATCACATTATCAGTTTTCGGTACCCAGCACTGGCCGCTTTATTGTGACTGTATTATATGTTCCCGCTCGAATATACTTCCATACCTCTCTGCCTCTCTCTCCCTCCATCTCTCCATCCCTCCCTCTCCCGCTCACTCTCCCTGTCGCACTCTCCGCCCTGCTACCTTCTCCCTCCCTCCCTCCCACTCCCTCTCCTCCTCTCCTCCTCTCCCCGTCGCACTCTCCTACCTTCCTTCCTCCTCTCAGTCTCACCGTTCGTTACCCAACAATGGCAATTTGCGCTGACGTCAAACTTTGATTTCCTCTAGTCGATAGACATACCAATTTGTGCTGAAGTTGTGCATGTGCAGTACATATATGGGCATATCCACCACACACCACACCTTGAACATTACAGTCAGAAAACAGCATTGTCAGCCAGCTTGCCCATAGTGTTGTTTTCGTCGACTAAAACTACCGTTTTACACAGAGGAAAAACGGAATAAAAACTAAGCAATGATGACTAAACTATGAATAAATACATTGACAATTTCGGCAACGAATAAAAGCTGGACTAAAATGTTAGGGAGGGCCTAGTGGAGAAGCGATCCAGTAGAACTAAAAGAGAAGTCATTTTGTGCTTGGTTGCATGCTGAAAATTGCAGATCTACAAGCACACAACGGGTGTTTGTTTTACTTTGGAGGTTTAGAAGTTTACTTTCAAAATGTACTCCTTACAGATTATTCAAGTAATTAAAAACTAATTGCTTTGATTTTCTTTTCATTAAAATCTGTAATCGTATATCAATTCCATTCCTTCCCATGGCACCGAATATTCCCACAAGGAAAGGAATGTCAGTTATTGCAACTGTAGGTCGCAGATTACTATGAAAACCTGCAAAACCTGTCAGTCGATCCGTCCGTCACGCCTCCATATGTTGTCAGACCATCATGCCTCGTGACACGTCACGCCACCATATATGGTTGTCAGTCTGTCACGCCTCGAGACACACTCCAAATATGGCCGTCTCCATATATGAAGATCACAACACTGCCCTCATCAAACCCATACATGGAGAAGACTGGATCATCATCGAGATCTGCATATATGGAGCCGGCCAGCAACATTACATCTGACCTCAACCTCAACCCCTTAAGCCCTAACCACACCAAAGGGTCAAGACCAAAAGGTTTAGCGTTCTCCCTGCGGTGTGATATGTCTTGTTGTACGTTGACCCACGTTGACCCTAGTGATTCAACGCATGGAATTAAATGGCCCAAACCACACCAAAGGGTCAAGTCGGTTTTAGCGTCAACTCCTTGCAACCGTTTGGACCCAAGGAGTTGCATGGTGACCCCTTGGTGTGGTTAAGGCTTAAGATCTCCATATATGGAGCTGACCTGTTCTGACATTTCATAATGTCGATGTTGAAGGATCAACATATTATAATGACCCTCCCCACCCGTCCTTCCTCTTCGATGTCTCCCTTTAGTCTGAAACCTGTCCATTCAAACTCATTCCATATGTTGATCTGACCTCATCAAATCCTACCTTCTGTTGCCCTTGCTTACTGTAAATCGCTCTGGATTAAGAAAGAGCGTCTGCTAAATGCCTAAATTGTGAATTATTGTAAGTATACCGTACCTTATTATTATCGCATCGCTCAGTACTGTGAGTCAATATTACCATTTTATGCAATTAGACTGTCGTCCCGTCTTCAACGTATAGATCGATAACCAACCTCATGCTAATCACTACTAGAGAGTCAAACACGCTTGCTGCTGCCATATCCAACACTGCAGTAGCAAGAACATGGATGGATTATGTATTAAACATGTGTTTGAATGCGCCAGTGTGTGTGTGTGTGTGTGTGTGTGTGTGTGTGTGTGTGTGTGTGTGTGTGGCGTGTCGACTTGCTGCGCTTGCAGAGTAAATGATCATGCTATGGCCTCAGGCGTGATTTCTGATCACACAAACAACACGTGGCTACACTGGGACAAACGTGCACGAGGCCTTTTTAACCTTTCAGCCACGGGATGTTTTGCTGAGCACACAAATGTTGTGTGTTCTGCTCCAACCTCCCAAACTATGCCCCGAAGCTTACACAAAAATACATCCTACGAAATGGAGACATTACAAATGGTTCCATTTTGGTAGGTTCAGACTTCACAGCGTTTACTAGTGTACATGAGGCCACTAAATAGACCCTTTCGGGAACCTCAGTTACCTTTTCTTTGTTTTGGATTAGGGTCTAGGGTTAACCTGACTCCGGCAGATTGCGGTAGTATTGAGTTCACCAGTTCCCTCCTCCTGCCTGGATCTGGGCTCTCTCAAGCAGAAACGATAAACCGGAAGCAGCGGGACAAAAATGATGATATCTCCATAATCATTTTGAGTTGTAGTCCTGTTAGGTTGTGTTTACATTTGCACCTGTGCTTGCTTCCAATTAATTCATATTATTATTCTATTCTAATTTTGTGTAGACTTCTGTTCTTGTTAATTAATTAATGCAGATGTTCAAGTTCAACATCATTTTACTCTTGAGAGCTTAAAATGAAACCAAATGGACCATAAGGGTCCATTCAAGAGTTAAAGATCTATAAAGGGTCCATTTGGTTACCAACTCGATATAATTTAGGGACCACCTGGAACCCCCTCAAGGACCACTGGTGGTCCCCGGACCGCTGGTTGAAAACCACTGCTGTATACAGTCAGGAGCCAAACTCAACATGGGAGACGATGCCAAAAATAAATACATGTAAACTAAAATGTTAGGCTGTCAATATAACACACAACTCTAAGAACTCCGTGTAGCATAGTATTCAGGCTAATGCAAGTAGGCTACTGCTAACACAATAAAGCAGGGTCAGTGTTGTTTTTGTCGACTAAAACTATGACGAAAATGTTCGTCGACTACCTTTTTTCACTGACGAAAACTACATAAAAACTACATAATATTTTTTTGTCAACAAATAAAAACTAGACTAAAATGTTAGGGAGGGAAAAGCCGCAATTTGCAACTAGCATTTTTTTATAATGGGATGAATCTAGAGTTGCAATACCCTCTGACTTGACTCCCCATTCATCCAATTTGCTTTTGCGATCTGCTTGTATTAAACGACGTTAAACTCACCAACATTGCAGCTCTAGGCCAAGCTTGAATTATCCTCTTTCAATCTGCCAAGCTTTTGTTTCATAAAAATCCACCGTAGACATGAGCTACTTTCTATCAAAACAGAACAGTGCAGGTGATTATTTTTGTGTGTTGGAGTTTGGAAGCACTCGTCGAAGTCACTAAACCGCCCCGCATACCACCCGTTTTGAATTTGCACATAATGCAGGAGGTAGCAGCGTGACGCATTAATACAAATGAGTGCTTCCAAACTCCAACACTTCGAAGCAGAATCACCTGCACAGAATTTCTTGACAGAAAGCAGCTCATCATAACATGTCTACGGTGGATTTCTATGAAACAAAAGCTTGACAGATTGAAAGAGGTTAATTCAAGCTTGGCCTAGAGCTGCAATGTTGGTGAGTCAAGTCAGAGGGTATTGTAACTCTAGATTCATCCCATTGTAAAAAAAAAATCTAGAGTTGCAAATTGCGGCTAGGGAGGGACTAGTGGACAAGAGATCCAGTAAAGTATAATAAAAGACACGTCATTTTACACTTGGTTGCATGCTGAAAATAGCAGATCTACAAGCTCACAACGCGTCGCTAAAACGTTATGATATTTAGTCAACTAAAACTAGAATAACACAAAAAAATTCCGGGTGACTAAAATGTGACTAAAACTAGATGACAACTATTCAAGACTATGACTAAAACTGAAATAGAAATGTGCTGGCAAAAACAACACTGGCTAGGGTTAGCTGACTGAGTCGGACATCATGCACGCAGCAGGCTACTTCAAGTCCCTGTGTAGCCTACTTATTTAGAGTAACAAGGACTACACTTATTTTGTCTTGAAACACAAACAAACTAGCATATAGGCTAATGCTAACAAACCTCAGCCAGCAGGTCAATACTCAATACAATACACATTTCACAGGCATTACTATGACAATACTTATAGGCTAAGGCTACCATATGCATCATATAATGCAAATAAAATGTTGCAACTTACAATATGCTGTCAAAGGCACAATAAGGAATGTTTCAGTGCATTAATCAGGAGCTCACGACATACATGACACCTGGCTAATGTGATGTCCAGTAGGTGGCGCCAAATCGCACTTGCATCATTGCATGGAAAGAGGTCGAATAAATTGCAACTTTTTCTTCACTTAAATATTTCCTTTTTAAAATACTATACCTCTGCTCCTTTAAAAAAAAATATTTTACATGTTTAGTTACTACTTTGCAGATTTAGATTTAGATTATTAATAGTGACATTAATAAATAATGATGCATTATTATAGTTCTACCCAGCAGTATGTAATTATAAAGCACCTTTAACAGCTGCAACATAAAGGTGATGAAGACATTAATGCATTACTAATTCAAATCCAATAATACGATTAGTGAAATGGCCCATTCTGTAATAAGTACTTTTGTGCCAATCCTTTTTGTATTTTTACTTCATATTTTGAATGACCCTTATTTGCAAGCAACCGAGCTACTTAAAGGAGCACTTCACCCAATTTTCAACATACATATAGGTCCTTACATTGTAAAATACTACTAAAAGGGAAGGACTGTTTTCCAGGCCTTATAGTTGTCTGGGACGCGCCACAGGGTCAGCCATGTCCGAACATGGAGTCCAAGATGTCAGACGTGGTCATGTGGATGTGTCAGTCAGCTCCATATATGCAAGGATCTCTATTCTCTAGGTGATCTAGGATATAACTGTTTAAGCTATATCATGCGCCACCCCTTACCCCTCATTTTTATCCCCTTACCCCTTTTCCCCTATTTTGAACCATTTAAAATAGTTCAAATGGCCGATATACAAGCTCACAACGTGTCAATGGAGATCGACAAGTTGAACATTTGGAAATTTCAAAATAGTAAAAAATGGCAAATAGGTTTAGGGATACGGGGTAAGGGGTGGCACAAGATAGGGCCCTTTATCCCCTGAGCAAGCAGGCAGGGTCTATTAGCTCAAATGTCAAGACTTATGCTGGAAAACAGTGTTCAAATCCGGGGTAGAAGAGGAAAGTTATAGTGCCGTTTTAATGATCCAAATCTGCAAATTAACTAATTAACTTGAAAATGACTAAAGCTCAGAGGCGTATTGACAATAGGGCGAGGCCAGGCCGCCACGCCTGTCCAAGTCTAAATCTCGCCCGTCCTTGAAAACGGTGATAAGAAAGAGACAAAATCGCCAAACTTAGAACAATGGAACAGCATGTTGCTCCGACTAGCTTGTCCATTCGCCCCAGCTCGCCCATTCACGGGCGTGTCCATTCACGGGCGTGTCCATTCCGTGGCGCGACCCTCCCATAGACATGCAAACGCCTTTGTGTTCAAGGAGAGGGGGGTTCAGTGAGAGATACATTTGACACACTGTATACTGAAGGTATTTGATGAGTGATGAGAGCGCAAAATCTGTCTTGGAAGAGCCACCCATCGACTAATCTAATATACGGCAACCTTCCCCCTGTTTCTTCACTGGTCCGATCCAGAAGAGCACAGTTTGCCGGCCACTGCGCTCTTCTCTGGAGTCCTGCCTCAGGGCGGACCAGAGGTAGAAAGCTGTCGTTCCCTGATGTCATCACTAGGGACACATACAGTACTTCAGTAGGCAGGAACTGGGGGTGGCAATGAAGGACCGGTGCTTCAGTAGGCAGGAACTGGGGATGGCAATGTAGGACCGGGAAGTCTGGCATAGCATTGTGAAATCCATGATCTCGACCACGGTCGAAAAATGATGATGTAAAAAGTGCATGCTGAACTACAATGACAACCTCTCGCCAAAATAGTCTGTCTCCTATAGCGTTTGAGAGAGATTTAACTGAAGGTCTGAACTACGATTCTGTTATAGAGATTTTCAAGCTGTCTCATGTTCTGAGACATCACTAAGTGGACATGAACACTTTGATTTTGCTGTTAAGCGTGAAACCTATCTAATTTAGCTGTGAAGCGTTTGATTTCGCTGTGAAGCGTGAATACTATTTGATTTTGCTGTTAATGCATGCTGTGCTGGCATCATGTTCGCCTTATCTGTAATGCTGCTGTTGCAGGTTGGTACCTTGCATGGTTTCCACATGAATGTGTGCGGCGGTGGCTCAGGGGTAGAGTTGCCGGATTGGCAGATGGTAACCGCAAGATTGCCAGTTCGAACCTGGGCTCCCCCAGAGTTAGTGTCGAAGTGTCTTAAGCACGACTCTGAACCCCTAATTGCTCCTGATATGCAGGTCGGTGCCTTGCATGGTTTCTGCCGACATCGGTGTGTGAATGGGTGAATGTAATGCACGATCTCTAGAAGCGCCTTGATAAAGGTGCTATATAAATGCACCATTAACCATTTTACATACTGTGCTTTTTGAGAATAAAAATACATACATTGAATATACTTGCATAGTCTCTTATTTATTTTATACTTAATGTATACATTGTATTAATTTACTGGTTTATTGGATGATGGATCATTGGCCATAATCGTTATTATAATAATACTATAAGTATCCTATAATCTAAGTGGCTAGATTGTGACAAAAAACAGAGGGAGAAAGGAGGAAAAAATACCTTGTTTTTAATATCGTCTTTATTAACGTTTCGATGTGTTCTTGTTGCTTTCCGCCTTATATTTTCGCCTGGCCTACTTGTAATTCCTGCATACGCTATACTGCTAAAGCTGTCAAATAATTGTCGCGATAGTAGGCTATTATTATTATTATTATTAGCCTCTGAGATGCAGTGGAGTAGACGTAGGGCCTATAGCCTATAAAGTATACAAATGCAAATAATGAATTAAAGTGAACATTTTACTTGGTTACTTTCCACTACTGACCGTATCTTTTCACCTTACAGTGAATCAGTGTTTGGGTTCCCACTACGTACCTCATCCAACACCGATCAATGTCACCATCTGTAGTCAGTATTGTAATTGTTTACTTTATTCTGCATACTATGAATATGTTTTGTAATGGGCTGTTACACTGAGCTGTGTCTTTTATGTACGTGGCATTTGGCCTGTAGGTATAGTCCTATGATAAGTCATCATATTCACATGGTGGCCATTCATTTTGCTATTAGGCTAATGAAATAATGCCACCCCAGGTTTCTTCCCAACCCGCAAATATGACGTGAGAGCAAAATGTCAGCTGTGTCAATATAGTCAATAATAGTCAGTTGTTATGACTGCATCACATGTAAAAGCTATTTCTGCAGTTTGCAGTGGTGGTGGGGAGTGGGGCCGGGACGGGAGTCGCGAGACATGGCCAAACTATTTCCGGGGGTCCCCAGCCAAAAACGTTGAGAACCCCTGTAGTAGCCTACTGGGTTAATAAAGTGCATGTGTCTGACTGTGGTTTGTGCACCTTTAGTTAGGTGGTACCAGTACATTTTTGACGTGCACGCGCAGGGACAGAACGGAACGGTGCACATTTGTGCACGCTAGAACGCGACCCCCTAGATTCAAGAGAAGACGCACCAACCTCGCGTCACCAGACTTTCCAAGACGCACCAAGTAGGCCTACCCAGTGGTCTAGGTTTACTGGCATGCACACTTACATAAGTAGGCTATAGAGCACCGAAGTCCTGACATCACTGTCAGTTGAGGGTGTCATTTCACAGGTTCGTGTACTTTTTATTTGCATTGTAATCTCCATAGGGGGATTTTAGATCGCCTCATATAAGAACTGTGTTTGAAAAATAAACCGATCACCTCAAACAGTTCTTATATGAAGCAACCTAAAATCGCCCTATGGGGATTACAATGCAAATAAAAAAATACATGAACCTGTGTATTGGCGTCCTCTATTGAAAGTGACATCAGACTTCGGTGCTCTATGGCTCCAGAAATGGAATGGTACCAGAAAAAAAAAATCACCATGACAACACTGTAGCCTATATATGACTTGACTTAATCCTCTTTACCCCGTTGAGGGGCATAGGGCATCCACCAGAGCTCATTCCAATGTCCTTTAGGTCCTGGAGAGTGGAACGTCTCCAGGTGTTTCTTGTCCAGGGCACTGTATATAGGACTAAGGTTACTTCCTGCCTGGGGTCCTCCTATGTCTCACCAGACTGCTCGTCTGCATTTAGCATTTTGTTGTACAATGGTGGCATACAAAAATACTGTCTCACATCACAACACATGAGCTTGTAGATCTTCTATTTGTAATAATCGTTCATTAATCGTGACGCAATTGACGCATCATCCTGACATTGATTTGAACTTGAAGTCATATTGCCGCGCTACCCCTATCAGCCCATATCCTATACAGCTATAGCTGACCAATCAGGGCAATCTAAAGAGCCACCGTGCTCTGAACTGTCACTATGACTGACCCCTCTGGGCCAGGAGGAGTCCGTCAAAACATATCCACCCATATTGCTGCGTTGATGCCATTTTATTGTCATGTTTGTGACTAAATTGTTACTGTACAACCAAGTAGCCTTGGGAACCAGCGGTTCCTGAGCCATGTGGCCCATAGGTCAGGAGCCCATGTCCTGTCTCTGTAGCGTGTGGCAGCTTGATGTACAAGTACACCCCCGGGGCATGACACTATACAGTATGTCGCAGAGACTTAACCCCAAACCAACCCTTGATGCTTTGTACCAAGCACGAAGACATGCATTGGGTAGCATTTGTATAGTATTTGGTATAACTCGGCCGGGGATTGAACCCGACCTCCCAATCTCAGGGCGGATACTCTAACCACAAGGCTTAGGTTTTGTGACTATTGTAAGGCTATAGATGAACAAATGAAGCCATGTATGTACAATTGAAAGTCAGAATCTCCAATAAACCATTCTCTATGTACTGAGATCACTCAATGTAGATTTAGATTAGTCTTTAGGGTGGTTGTGTTCCATTTGATATCCTTCGCCTATCCTTCGCCTATCACAGCAGCTGCTGTGTTTGCACATTGTTGTACTTTTTTTTGTCATTAGACATGATTTCAAACTCTTCTTGGGTGATTGTAATCTGTGGGAAGTATGTGTCTCTGATGTCTTGGTACAGTGGACATTACACTACAGTAGTTATTATTACACAGCTGTCATAAAATTGATGTTTTACAGTTCAGCAAGTTGACTGCAGTAACTGTAAATATGTTCACCCTTTCCCACAATTTATGTCTACAGAACACTACAGTAGGCTACTGTACGTGACTATTACATGATGCACGATGTTAGATCACATACAACCGCATGTTTATTTGTGGCTCAAACTACCTGGAGCAAGTCAGGCCACACACTAATGACAAACTGCTGTAGGCAATTATATTCTGCTCACATCATCACTGAATCTGCTTATTGAATACTGAGAGTTCAATTTGCCATCGTGTTTATAACCACAGGCTTGATCACAACAACAAACACTTGTGTTAAATTGTCGTGGTAAAATTATACTAACCAACCACACGGAAGGTGAGTGCATGAGCTAAAGTTTATTGTGACATTCAACAGCAGGAAAAGCAAATACCCTGGACTAATCTCAGACCCTTTTAGTAGTGCACTCACACCGCAAATGCCGTCCTTGAATGTTTTTATTCTATTAAACAAATAAAAGGAATTATATCAAGGAATTGACAGGAACATTATTGAACAGCTGACCTACAAGCAACTATTAGGACTGCTATTTTCACCTTTTGTTTGAATAATTGTTCATAAATTGTAATTGAGGCAAGCGTTTAAAATAACCGTGATAGTCAGTTGAAGTCATATCGTCCAGCCCTAACCTGTAATCCTTCCTGCACTGCTGAGATGCAATGGCGCCACCTTGAACTTGTTACTGTAATAAATCTCATAAAATGTGGTAGTCTGAACATCATTTCATCGAAAAGCAGCATAGCTAACAAAAAGGGAACACAATAGCTGATATCCTTAATCGGATTTCCAACCTAAATCTCTTTAGTGGTTGTGGATCCTAATCCTGACAAGGAAATGGAAAAGATTTGCAGCTTCACCTGTAATTTTACTTGCAAAGTGTGAAGAATATGCCCCTACAGTACAGGTAAATTAACACCCAGAGATTGCTGCGGTTCACAGCTGTGACTGCATGGCATACTGATAATTTATAAAGCTTACTTAATGTAGTGTTCTCAAACACAGACGCCCCCAAACAAGGTTTTATGCCAGGAATCCCCATGAGAGAATATGTTGTTGTTAGATTAAATTCAGTAAAACATTCTATGATCTGAATAATCATTCTTATACATTACTGGGGGTAACTTCTAGCCAGTGGGAAAATAAATGTGAAGGAAAAGTTTACTGTTCCTCATTTTGCTGTATGGGGAACCCCTGGAACTCCCTCAAGGAACCCTGGGGTGCCCCAGACCCTACTTTGACAGCCACTGCCTTACTGTGTAGAGCTACATTTTTAGCTTAGAAACGCAAGTTACTCTTGGAGAAAAAGTCCCTGTAGTGTCCCCTTACTGTGGCACCTTTGTTTCTCAGAGTCTGCCATGCTGTTAACATAGAAATTGTCCTCGTTGCCAATCCCCCTTCAATATAGCTTGTCTACACTGGCTCATAAATTCACCGTACTATTGCCTTAAAGGGATATTTGGCAAAAAGTCATCATATTCTGTTAAGGAGCCCTCTTTAAAAAGACTCTCCGGGGTGCCATAACATTAAAGGGCTACCATGGCATTTTCAATTTCAGTCACTTTTAGTCAACAGGCACTGTGACGGTGGCGGTGATGGAGGAGGGGGTTCACCGTTTTTGTCCTTCATTTATTATAACGAGCCCGCTGGAGGCTATCACTACCATTATGAGAATGAGAAAGGGAGGGGCATCCGTAAAGAAATGCATGGGAGACAGAGAGAGGGAGAGGAGAGCTACAGAGAGGAGTATAGTATACAGTAACATCCTGAGTGTTGCTTCAATGCTGAGAGACTCTAAACACGGAGCGGCATGCATGTGTTCAATGAACACTCAGGATGTTTGAGTGGAAAGCAGCTGAACATGCAGGAAGAGGAGAAGAAGGGACGAGTCTGACGGTGCGGAAGAAAGGAAACGGGACGGCAAAGGAGATGTGAGATAAAGGAAGGCATGAGGGAGAGGGGGAGATGAGTGGATTGATTGAGATAGAGGTAGAGGGGAACGACAGACAGAGAGAGAGAGAGGGGGGAGGGGGGGGTACCAAAGAGAGAAAGAACTCAGGATGACTGATCTACTTGTTAATTGGAAAAGAGAGGACAAACACACACACATACGCACGCGTGCGTGTGCATGTATGCAATTACGCATATACACACACACAACACACACTGTGTGTGACTCATTCACCCAGAGACCAGTTTCTAATTAACAGTAAAGTCTCAGCACAGCAGAGACCAGAGGGACTTGTGGGTTTGAATCCCAGAGTGTGACACTCTCCACACTCAGCTACTCTGCAAGTGTCTTAAACTGACATCACACTATTAGCTGCTAAATCTGTCTGTTCCCCTGTAATCTACTGCTTGTTTGTCTTTGTGTCATGCCGCACACACGCACGCACGCGCGCACGCACGCACGCACGCACGCACAGAAAACTATTGATCGCAACCCAAACCATGTCTTCTGTAGTGTACTTTTTCCAATTATACCTATCTTTGACAGCCATTCCGTGCCCCTGCCTCCACCCCTTCCATTCTTTTGGGAATGCAAAAATGTGTGTATCAAAAACAGCTCGTGCCAAAGGCAAGAAAGACCCAGTCCTTCCAAATTCCAGATCAGACAGTTGAGAGCCTCATGCACGGATCAAGCCAGGGTTTCCGGACATATAGTTCTGCTCAGTCAGAACAATCTGATGGAAAATAAGCCTCACATGAGCCTGCTGGCATTCATTCCCATCAATATTCATGAGCACAGGTTGACATGCAGAGCTTGGTTCTTTTGACAGTTCAGTTGTCAGGGTAAAACATGGCCATAAATATGCATAAAATGGATGGATGTTTAAATAATGAGTTTACACGGACAGGTGCTGTTGTGCACGCCTGCAATCTATTCTGTTTAGTGTCAATGAGTATCATTTCAGTAGGGCACTGTGTGCACGTAAACATGGACAAGGCTTTAGCTTTAGCTAATATATATAAAAATAAAAGTAATCCCCAATAAAGTAAAACATAAGGACAAAAGGCGCTCAACCAATCTGAAGATCTCTAATAGAAACAAGCTAAACAAGTGAGGAGAATACATATAGGGCATTCCAGAGTAGAGTAATCTTGTGACCAAATACAGTATATATAGTCTTTCTTTGTCACATCCCCCTCCATCTCTGCTCTCTGTCTCTCTCTGGCTGACAGGAATAGCCCTAGTCAGGAAGGAAGTCAGGAAGCAAGTCAGGCAGGTCCCTGCAGCCAGCCAGCCAGCCCCACACACGCACGCACGCACGCACGCACGCACACACGCACACACGCACACACGCACACACGCACACACGCACACACACACACACACACACACACACACACACACACACACACACACACACACACACACACAGACAGAGTAATATGATGTGACAGAGACCCTACAGTATGTGTCTGTGCATAGGGACCGCCTGTCCGTCAAGCACACGCGCGCGCGCACACGCACACACACACACACACACACACACACACACACACACACACACACACACACACACACACACACACACACACACACACACACACAGAGTGCTCAGGGGGAGTATTCTTATGGTATACGAGGTGTGACATTGTCCTTGTGGATACTCGTCGTCGATATGTGTGCGACTGTGCATGTGCACGTCCTAGCTGTCTCTCTGTTCCGCGGGGCGCAACGATAAATAAGCCAACGGGGTATTGTCACTGTGTGTGTGTGTGGGCAGATGCATGGAGCCACTGCCACTCACATACCTATTTAGTCAGCTAGTCAGTCAGAGAGCGTCATTAGGCTAACATTCAGTGTCCCTGAGCTTGTGTGAGTTGTGAATTCTCAAACGTGTTCATGTCGAGGACCCCCAAATGAATAATGCATTTGGCTACAGACGCGCATTTGAAAAGATTTTGTGTCAGAGACCCCCAGAGAGAGATTGTATAATCGACTATTTTTTTATATCCGAGTGGTTAAAGTGGTTGTGATGCTATTATAATTGTGTTGGTAGCCCCTGGAACCCCTTGAAGTGGTGTTTCCTGGACCCACTTTGACAATAACTACTGTATACTATACTATACTATACTATACTATACTATACTATACTATACTATACTATACTATACTATACTATACTATGCTATGCTATACTATACTATACTATACTATACTGCTATTAAAAGTGTCTAGTAGATAGGATACTATATAGCATCTAATATTTCTCTCATGAAGTCTAAAACTAGACTTTATAACACACCCACAAAAAAGTAAATGTGGATGTAGCCAAAACTGTTGGCTTCCTTTGTGCTCAAACAAAATACCATGTCCGCACTGAATGTGCATCGTGTTTATGTGGAGAAACTTATGCATTTAGATTACAAAACAATAGAAACCTTCTTACAACATCCTTGGGTTTATAAATTAAACATTTTTGGAAAGTTTCAGTATGGCAGCATCCCATAATTCTTTTTTTTGTTTTTGTTTCATCCCTCATGATAAATCAAATTGCCTATGCAACGGCTATATTACATAGTGTTACTGCACACCTGGGCAGTATAGCTTTAGAAAAAGATAGAATATCTCTTGCCTAACTGAAGGAACAAACGTGTACAACAGGTGGATCTACAGTATAAAAAGTAGGAATGTGCTTAACAGTTTCCGTGCTGGGAATGGATTACTCCAGGTTAATGTCGCTGCCATATCGGACATACGCAACTTTTGTTTCATGTGTTTAATCCGCCGTAATGTAATAAATAAAAATTAAATCTGTCTTCGCCGCGGAGGAAGAGAGTAGATGCATTTGTTTTGACGGTGAAACCGGAAATCGTCACATGCTGTGGGCTGCTAGGGCTTCTGGGAAATTGAGGCCAATGCAAACGAATGGGGTTCAACGCCTCATGGAGGAGGGTCCTGTGCTGCGTCTTCCGGGTGTACCAAGATGGCGGGTGGTGCTGCCGTTCATAACAAACGGGGGAAGCTTTTTTCGCTCGATTTTCGCGGATTAAAAGCCCAAATAATTCAGCGTATGCTCTAAAGGTAATACAACAATCTCGGCAGTGAAGGGGGGTTGATTAAAAGTCTGGTAAATCGTTTTCAGCAGTCAAACTTTAAAGTGCCATCACAGTGTACATACAAATCTTGCCACATCTGTCATTGGCTATGTTGAAAAGGTTCCAACAGCTGGAGAAGGGACCAGAGTTCCTCTCCAAACAGCATGCTGACAAAGAAACTGGGAGACTCCCATTACCCTCATGCCATTAGTCACAAGATCCCCTTAACATATTTCAGATCAGCTGCACTTAATGAGCAGAAAGAGAAAGTGTCGCTGGATATTTCAAGATTCTCAATTAAGATCATTGATCATATCAGAGGGTGTTACTTCCGGGTCTTCCAGCATCACTTTCACCTTGGTACTCATATTTACATCATTTATCAAATCCCGGTGCAAGTTAAGCATGCAAACCTTCTGCTGGTGAATTTGGCCTGCAGGGTGTTGCTAAACTAGCTATAGGCCTATAAGCTAATTAGAATGGCAGAGATGTAGTGATTGCTATTCGGCACAAACACACACATTGTGAGTTTATGGATAGATAGACAACTCACAACATAGTAGTGTTGATTTTGTCGACTAAAACCAAGATGAAAAATGTTCGTCGACTACCTTTTTTCACTGGCGAAAACTAATTGGAAACTAAATGAAAACTAAGCCATGATGACTAACACTAGGACTAAATATATTGACAATTTCATCAACAAATAAAAACTATACTAAAATGTCAGGAAGGGACTAGTCAAACAAACAAGGAGGTTGGAGCGCACACCAGTAGTAAAGAGGTGCTGACCGCGGGAGATAAAATTGACTGGAAAGAGGAGAGGTCGCACAGCTCGTAGTCACGATGCAAGTTTTTATTTCCAACGTTTCGGCAAACAGAGTTGCCTTCTTCAGGGAATAACATACAAAAGGTAGGAAGGGACTAGTGGACAAGAGATCCAGTATAAGTCATTTTACACTTGGTTGCTCACGTGTCGCGCTGTGTTGTGAGCTTGTAGATCTGCTATTTTCAGCAAGTGTAAAATCAGTCATTATACGACGGCATCAAGGCCCGCCAAAATACATTTTAGTCGACTAAATCAACTGTAGATTTAGTCGACTAAAATCTTATAGTTAGTCGACTAAAACTAACATTCCAAGTGACTAAAATATGACAAACTAAATTAAGCTTTATTCCAAAGACTATGACTAAACTAAAATAGAAATGTTCTGCCAAAAACAACACTGCAACATAGCCACATGTATCCTAGAACTCCTGCTGCTGGTGTACTGTACAAACATCACCATTCATGTCATCGGTGAAGGTGAGCCTCAAGGCAGATATTCCATCCACAGAGTGCAAAGTAGAGATGTTTTTGTTATTGTGTCATGGGTGTTTTATTTACAGTATAGTGATGAATACAATACTGAATACAAAATGTATACAGTATAGATATAAGGGCTGTCAAATAAATACTTGAGCGTCGAATTAACGAGGGGGGAATAAATGTGCAATCAATACACTGTATACCAAGTCACTAGGCATGGCTATACCGTTCAATGTTTTATCATGTCAGTTCAACCGTTACATGTGCGCTGGCTTTCTGTGTAGCCTACGTTCAGCTTTTGCGTGGACGTGTCAGCCTCTCATCCATCTAAACAAGCCAAGCGGAACACATGCCACATTCATAACATGGACGGAAAACAGTGACACATTTTCCGCAATTCATGTGACATGATTAGGTTATGCAGGAACGCACATTTAAAAGACATCGCCTGAGAGAATTTGATGGACAACTAAACTATTGCAGTTAAAAAAAGAAAAAGAAACAATAGGTGAACATTAGCTGAATATAGCAGATCTACCAATTTCTAAGATGAATTTGAATATAACTTCGGAGCTCAGTTGACAACTCTAATAGACAGACAGACAGACAGACAGACAGACAGACAGACAGACAGACAGACAGACAGACAGACAGACAGACAGACAGACAGACAGACAGACAGACAGACAGACAGACACGTACTTCTACAGATGGGTCTGTGGTCACTCCAGGCAGCCAGCGTGTCAGTAACTCGTTGACAGGTGATACTTTTGGATCCTTGTAGAACGTAACTGTCGTCACAGCTGAACTGGACACTGGATCCAACCCTGTGGTACGTACGGGAAAACAGAACAAACAACATCTTAAAATAAAACTTTACTAATTATGTGTTCAGCATTCCCATAGTGCATGCCTATCATCACAGGGAGAACCGGACACTTGATCCAACATGGGAGAAGATAATGAATATAATCTGAATGATAATTATGCTATTAATGATTAATTGGCTCCTTAATCCCAGTCTAATATAGCTGTCATCACAGCTGACTTAATTCGATTTTCTTTTTTTATTCCTCTCTTCTCTCCTCTTTACTAAATTATTTCCTTCCTCCCATCCTTTGTGTCTTTTGTGTAAACTGTTCTATAATGTATCCTCTCAACAACTCTTATCTCCATCCCTCAATTTGTTCGTCACTTGTCCCGGTCGCCCCCTTCCACCCCGATCTCAAACTCCCTGCTGTCAAATACATGGAAGGGACAGCCCAGCGATAGATCTAACTGTTACCCTGCATGATGCCTTGTCTGAACAGCTTAATGTCCCCACCCCGCTGATAGACACAGCAGTCTGGTACAGTACCACCTGGCCAAACATTATTCTATCTTCTTTAAGACCCTCCTTAATCACTGGCTCCCTGCCATTGGTGTGGTCCAGTATAGCCTGCAGTATCTGTCCCCTCCCTGTGGGTATGTCTTCTCCTTCTCCAGAGTCACAGACCGTGGATCAGCGTTTCCCAACCTGTGGGCCTGTTATGTGGCAGTATGGCAAGTGGGCCCCCAAATAACAGGCACAAAATGTAAGATTTGAATGATATATAACACTGACATATAAAACAGTTAACACCCAGTTATTAATTCATGAATTCTTCCGTAAGATGGTGACACGTTGCTCTTGCCTAACAAACGTATACCCTCATGCCTTAAGACATGAATCATGATAAAGCTTTTATTTTAGTGGGGTTCCGTCTCCATGTTAAATTTAGTTGTCATTTACAACTCATGTAAAAGTTTCACTTTCAGTACTAATTTGAAGGTGAGGGTCTATAGAACCATTTTGGTTCGAGTGGCAATCACCAAAATAAAATAATTGGCCTATAGGGGGCGTAGTCAGGTGCCAACCCCCATCAGCCCTACCAAAATTGTAAACTGTTGTAACTTTTGATTAAATTATCCAATCTGAACATATGATATATGTATGGATTCACAATCAGGAGTAGCAGTTGGTACTTAAACATTATTACACATATAATATTTGTTTCCACACAGTATTGGTGTATACTGTATATCCACAAAAATAGCAGGAAAAACGAGCTAAAAACTAGTAGTGGGGTCCCTAGACAGGCCGTCATTTACAACTCAACAAAAGTTTGACTCTCACTTCTAATTTGTAGATAATGACCTATAGAACAAATTTAGTTTGAGTGGCAAGTCTACAAATTAAATAAATATATATTTTTGCCAAATTTCCAAAATGGCCAAAATCGGAATTATGTTTATTTGAAAAATGTCTTAATTTTCTTATATTGCTGTTTTTTCTTTGTTTTTATTGCTATATCAAGTCAATCCTGTGTGAGGAATCAACTGGATTTCAAATATTAATGTTTTGAATAATCTGATATAGAAACAAAATAAAGATGGCTGCCAATGTTCATTGAATTACTACATTACGCCTAACTTCTATCCTGTTCAACCTAGAATGGTGATGTTGGTGCCTATGCCTATGTTATCATGAATGACTAATTGTATAAAAACAAAATACATATAATAGGACAATATATAATATTTCACACAAATGAGACAATGCAGTACATATGTGGGGAACTAAAGTTAGATATTGGAATATAATACACCACTCCTGTGTTATATTTGTTTATTTTATTTTATTAGTTATACTATGTACTGCCACTATAGGTGGCAGAGTAGCAGGTGTGTCTTAATTGTTCAGACTTGGTAGCTTGTTAGTTATAAGACTAAGCATACTGCAGAAGAGCATGAGCTGCACTGATTGCTCTCTTGTGGTATTGATATTTTGAAGGTAAAAGTTAAACATGTCATGAAGGATCCTAAAGTGTTTTTTATGAATATGGATAGTCATGGAGTGCCACGATACAGTCTTCTCCTAGCGCAACTGCCTTGTCGTTTATCTCTTGGGTGAGTTCTACCTTCTGGAATGAATGGTCTACTGCATATGTTTCTTCACCACAAAAGAGACATTTATTATGATTAACAGGTGCACCATGTCCGGCATGATCTTCTTGCCAATGCCACAGCACCTCCAGAATGCCTTTTTTTTGCACTGTCAAGTGCTGTTGCCCTATACAGATGCGGACAAGTTGTATGCCAGAATGCACGATTTCGCTTCATGGATTCTGCATCTGGAAGTTCTACGTCTGGGTGGGGATCGAGAAGCGTCAATTGCTCTGAACTGACTTGCAAGGCTTATGATGTCCTTCTCTACGACTGGCAACTGGATTTGCAAGAGGGCAAACAAGTCTTTCCTCAGTTTGCTTTTGGCACAAAATGCACAACTGCCATTTCGTTGTCCCAGCCATAACAGACAAATACTTTATCCAGTTTTCTGTTAGGGTCATATCATGAAAAAATATAGAAAATATTATATTATTATATAACTTTTGTATTTAACAGTTTGCCTCAACATATTAATACAAGAAAACAGTCAGCAGTGCATATAGCTACATTCACATTTACCATTGTAATAATAATAATGAAAATAATGAAAACACAATTTCTTCCTCAGCATAATTGCTATACTGTAGCTAGCCTTTAGTTTTAGCCTGTGCTATAGCTACAGGCTACTTTGGTTAATGCTAGCTCATACTATTGGGATGGCCACTTATCCCACATGACTATCCATATTCATAAAAAACACTTTAGGATCCTTCATGACAAAAATTAACTTTTTTGCGTATACCTTCAAAATATCAATACCACAAGAGAGCAATCAGTGCAGCTCATGCTCTTCTGCAGTATGCTTAGTCTTATAACTAACAAGATACCAAGTCTGAACAATTAAGACACACCTGCTACTCTGCCCCCTATAGTGGCAGTACATAGTATAACTAACTAAAATAAAATAAACAAATATAACACAGGAGTGGTGTATTATATTCCAATATCTAACTTTAGTTCCCCACATATGTACTGCATTGTCTCATTTGTGTGAAATATTATATATTGTCCTATTATATGTATTTTGTTTTCATACAATTAGTCATTCATGATAACATAGGTATAGGCACCAACATCACCATTCTAGGTTCAACAGGATAGAAGTTAGGCGTAATGTAGTAATTAAATGTACATTGGCAGCCATCTTTATTTTGTTTCTATATCAGATTATTCAAAACATTAATATTTGAAATCCAGTTGATTCCTCACACAGGATTAACTTGATATAGCAAGAAAAACAAAGAAAAAACAGCAATATAATAAAATTAAGACATTTTTCAAATAAACATAATTCCGATTTTGGCCATTTTGGAAATTTGGCAAAATATATATTTTTTTTAATTTGTAGACTTGCCACTCGAACTAAAATTGTTCTATAGGTCATTATCTACAAATTAGAAGTGAAAGTTAAACTTTTGTTGAGTTGTAAATGACGTTCTGTCTAGGGACCCCACTACTAGTTTTTAGCTCGCTTTTCCTGCTATTTTGTGGATATACACCAATACTGGGTGGAAACAAATATTATATGTGTAATAAGGTTTAAGTACCAAATGCTACTCCTGATTGTGAATCCATACATATATCATATGTTCAGATTGGATAATTTAATCAAAAGTTACAACAGTTTACATATTTTGGTAGGGCTGATGAGGGTTGGCACCTGACTACGCCCCCTATAGGCCAATTATTTTATTTTGGTGATTGCCACTCGAACCAAAATGGTTCTATAGACCCTCACCTTCAAATTAGTACTGAAAGTGAAACTTTTACATGAGTTGTAAATGACAACTAAATTTAACATGGAGACGGAACCCCACTATTTCCTTCACAACAACATCAAGCCGTCTCTGGCATCAGAAAAATGATTAAGATTAAGATTGAGATTAAGATTAAGATTCCCATGACAGTGCAAGCGTCTCCATCAGCTGGCTTCCAACTTTCAGCAGTCGAATCTCCTCGAAAGTTTTGCCTAAATCTGTGCGTGTCGCTCTTAAGGCTCCACCACGGTGTCACATGGCATCATCCATCTGTTCTCGGGCTCCTGATTCCTGGGGTGTAATGATGATTGGAAGTGACTCTCTAACACGCGCAGAGGTAATGACCTTGCTCAAACACAGGCATCTCCTTTAATAGGCCTACTGCGTGAGTGCGTGAGTGTGTGTGTGTGTGTGTGTGTGTGTGTGTGTGTGTGTGTGTGTGTGTGTGTGTGTGTGGGTGTGTGCAGTGACAGTTGCTAACAGTAACGGGACACAGCGGGAGTTAGACATAGAAAAGACAAATGTGTTATTATCTGTTTGTTTTCTCCCAAGCTGCATGCGGATGATTCTTTTAGACCTGCTGAGAGTACATTGAGAACCAGGTGAAACTGGAATGCAGAGTTTGGTGAATCACAACAGGACCTCCAGATTGTCACCACAATTTAAAGCTACAAGAGTGAAAATTGGGGAAAGTATCCTAAAACTATCGTTTTAAATGTGCTCATGCCGGGGCGCATCCCCCAGCGAGTCCCTGGTTCTATTCCCGAGCCTGGCGGTCCACAAAACCTTGTGGTCTTGTTTCCATTCCAATCATGAGAGTGACAATTCAGAGACATGTCACTCCCTGACTCTCTCTCCGTCTTTCCTGTCTCCCTCTCTGTGACTTAAAGGCAGCATAGCCCAAAACATCTTTAAAATGTTTTATGGAACTATCTAGTATCTACCTCTACCAAGCCATCTATTTTATAGATTGCAGTAATACTGTATGATCAGGTTTCCATAGACATAGGCCCTCATTCTTCAACCGTGCGTACGCCAAAATATGGGCGCACGCCAAAATTACCGACATTTTCGGCATTTAACATTTCCGGCAAAGCTTGAAATTGAACTTGACAACGTTCAAAACTCACGTCTGCTCGGGAGCTGGCGTACGTTTTGTCCTCACCTGTTTTTCTGTCGTAGAACAGCGGAGCAGCATTGTTTGACCAGCTGAGAGGCTGTCACAGGCATTTAAACATATGTTTTCACTCCTAAAATGTTAATATAAAACGGTATGTGTATGTAAAAAACAAAAGAGAGATTTCCAACTTTAAAGTAATTAAAATCGCGCAATTAAAAACAATATAACATGTTTACAATGTATTAGTTTGTGCTTAATCAAACAGTGCTTTACTGGCCTTGTTATGCAAGCGCACTTGTGAGATGATTTTGGAGCGCATGTGGTGATGCGGCATATGTGATTATGATATTATTTTAAAAAAGGCATAAATGGACTGCACGCCTTTATTTCCAAGTGACAATGACAAGCATACAGCTTGCCTATTTGTAGTAAGTACTAGCAGGCTATAGGTGTAAAGGGCTTAATCATTCACCATTTAAATAAGTGCTTAGACAGGTTTTGACAGTTTTGACAGTTCAGATAAAAGCGAGATCATTTTCGGGGGTCGGAAGGACGCGACCGCGTCGCCAATAAATACCAGCACACATGCAAGCAAGCCTTCATCCATATGTTTATGATTCGTTCATCAATGATCAAATCACTACATAAACGTTGATTATGACTGCCTTGACGACATGATAGCCTATCTCATGCAGGCATCACTGACACTCACCCACAGGACTTTATTATCACAGCAGTGCGCAGTCTCACGCCTTCGCCGTGCACTGCGCACGAATGGGTAAAATTAATATAGGCCAGCCCAAACGTATTCCATTCATGGCGATGCAATGTCGATGTGTCATGTAGGTGCGTGCGTGCGTGGACATGACAGCAAGGCAAGCGAGGTGAGAGGGAAACAGACAGGGTAGGCCTACAACTTTATTTAATTCATGCAGGTGTTCGTTCTTTATTTATTTAACAACACACCAGTTAGTTGGGCTTGCAATGTGCGTGTGCGTGCAGCGTGTGTGCGTCTGTGTGTGTATGAGAGAGGGGGGTGAGGCGGGCAGAAAGGCACGGTAACCATGGTTTCCAGATCGTATAGCAGTGGTTCAGGTCGCAAAAACGAGGGCGAGGCTTGATGTCTTAGGGCGTGCCAGATCGATTTCAGCCGTGACATTTATTAACGTCAGAACGAAATTAAGGAAGGATCAGCTGTTTGCGATCACTTTATAAATGCCGTGGCGACGTGGGTGTACTACGAAACCTGCACTCGAATCTGTGGCAGATTTTACACTCGATTGATAAATGAGGGCCATAGACTATAGGTTTCTAGCTTACAAACATCACTGCATGCGAAATTGCACATTCAGGTGGCAAAACATCATGAGTAGATACAGTAGATGGTCACAAGATTGTAGTCAACCATAAAATGTCATTTTAGAGATGGATCTATTTGTTTGTCTTTCATTTGCATGTTAATATGACATTATGTAAAATGTTAGCTAACAATAGCTGACTATCAGTATTGTCATCATGGCCCGGAATTAAATTGGATTGCTATTAAAATAAATGTTGAGCTAGCCGAATCACAAAAAACCTTTATGGCTTGCTCACAAGCCATACTGTCCTCTAATTTTGTTGGTAGATGTTGTCTATCTTCTATTTATTTGACAATATCAGCTTGGTGGTAATGTAAATGCCATTAAGAATGGCATTAACGCATGACGCAGTACAAAAACTTATTTTAGGCAACACTATCCAAATGGTCTGTAAACAAATCTGGTCCCAAAATCCCAAAACATCCACACTACCGCCAAGGATACGTGATTGTTTTTGCCGTCCATAACTAGACCTGCATAATTACACTTTAAATCAAGGAGCTCGATGCAAAAAAATCCCTAAGAAATCACATAAGACCAGGTAAAATGTAATGAAACTCACTGGAAGTTGGAACCCATCCTCTTGCCATATTCTGGAACCCCAGGATCAGGGCAGACATCACCCGCAAGTCCACTCTGACTCACTGGAAATTCAAGAGAAGACAGCTGTCATGTGCATTGTGTGAGAATAATATAAATTATAAAGAACACCTTTTAACACTTTGCAGAGGCAGTGAGGCACCAAGAACTGAAGACAATGATCATTCTCCAGCATTCAAAGTAAAGATAAAATCAAGGGTTGTTAATTGTTATTTCTTTTGGAAAATAAATTAATATTTTTGTGTTTTTAATGTTTTTATGTGACGACTTTGCCTCAGGGTTTAATCAACCCATCTGGGTTTATTTCTAAAACGGATACTTAATACAAATAAAATAAGATTGACCGAAAAGTAACAATAAAACAAAGTATTTTCCTTGCTTAGAGTAACTAGACCGTTGCCCGGCTGTAGAGCACTGAGTCGGTAACGATGGAAGTTGGAGATCCATGTCCCAGCTGGCTATGCAATACCCGTTGTACCCGTGTCAGAGTACCCGTTCCACCCATCTGTCTGTGTCCCTTTTGTGTATATGGAGATTTCTGTATCTGTCTCTCTGTGTTCCTTTATTCCTATATATGGAGTTCTGTGTAAGGCATGCCCAAATATGGAGTGTTGTGATGTCAGAACAGGCCAGCTTATATGGACCCTGGGCAAGGGCCCTGTCCAGATCCCGGGCAGAGGCCTTTTTTGGTGGTTCTGGACAACCGTCCCGACTTGACACTGGGGTACTGCCCTCCATTTAGGGGTGTGGAAGGCGTGTGTCGAATTTGAAGTCGGTGGCCGAATGGTTCTCGAGTTACGTGGATTACAGCCGTACACACGTACGTACAGACAGACATACAGAGATGTGGTGCATTTATAGATAGATGAAAGTAGTGCGGCCGTCTGTCCAGCGTCTCGGAAACCAAGGAAGTATCGATTAAATATAATCAATTTTCGGTTACTGCATTGTATATTTCTCGCTTCAAATGTTTTCAAAAACATTCTTGAGAGCAAGGTTTATCTGTAAATGACATTGTGCTTTTGTTTACATGGCTGCTGGCATAAAATCCAAGCAGCCCAGCAGATACTCTGAGCCTTTGATTAGACAGCGGCCAGAGCCGCCAGACGGTAATTGAGCCCATCGGTCATTATCCAGAAATAACTCACCGCTGAATACAGTGATTGACCAATCAGAATCAAGCATTCAACCAAGCCGTGTAGCCTAATAAAGTCAAATGCTGTAGGGGACATTTGTTGATGGATGGCTGGGTCGTGTGAAAACTAGGTGTGAATGGTGTTTAATGTGCGGAGACACTATACTGCACTACTCAGAAGAGCGTGCGCATCACATTTCATCTGGAAGATGAAATATGATGATCGAGGCACCCCTTTCCATTGATTCATAATGTATCAGATTAAGCATTTTTTTGTAAATTGAATATAGATTCCAGTATGATACACAGTCACACTGGAATTAAAGTAGCAGCCTGTAGAGACCGTATGACACAACAGAAACTGGTTCCGTCTGAATAATGTATCTTTCTTTGTGTAAAGCTGTCTCTGAGGACACATGGCAGTAGTTGCCATTAATCATGAATAATATAATATAACCAATAAAAAGGAGTAATAGAAGACATTTCTGTCACCAATGTGAGTCCATATAGGGTTAGGGTTACCGTTCTTCCCCCAGGGGTCTGTACTTGGGCTCCCATCCTTTTCAACTCTACACCTAATTCCATCACCACAAATAGCTGGATTTTCCCCTATATTACGACCATGCCCAGAATAGGAAAACGGTGGAATATGGTAGACGTATAAAAAATAAAAAATGCTGAGAATATAAGATGCTTGCTGATAGATAGAGAGACAGATGGAGCAAAAAGATGCATACAACTAAAGAATGCGGGTCGGTCTTCACATCATGAAATGGCTGATGGAAAAGAGAGAAAGAGAGAAAAAAATAAAAGGAGCAGTGAACCGAGGATCCTGACAGCGAGGAAATAAATTGACTGAAAATGACGGATACGATGAAAGAATGTGCAGGTCCTGGCAAGAAAGAAATTGCGGGTGGGTCATAAATACAAGACAGCTATGAGGTCAGCAGCAACGGACACCGTGTGGCTGCCATCCATTCTGCTGTGGAAGGCATCATGCCTCCAGGACAACCGAACGGCGCTGTCGCCTGGAAACCTGCTATGTCCCAAAACCACTGCTTACATCTCAGCAGTGGTGGAGAAAAGTACTCGCGTTACTTAAGTAAAAGTGTCAATACTGCAATGTAGAACTAGCCTGGTTCTGGAGGCTCTCAGAGTCTGGCTAATGTACAACTACTCCGTTACAAGTAAAAACGAGCGTTGCGCCTGTCACAGACCTGCACAAAGCAAGTTCACTCAGGAAACTCAGTGCAGTTGCCGGCGGCCGTTCATTGGGCCGCCTCACCATCAGTGTGTGTGCGCGTGCGCATGACACCCCCCCCCCCCCCCCCCCCCACACACACACACACACACACACACACAGTGCATTTAAATACAGCTAAAACAGCCGATACACAAGGTCACAACTAGTATCTGATGACGTGATCGTACATCGAGCCGATCACATCATTTTGAATCAGATAAAGAGCAAATACATTTGATTGGGACATCCCTAATATTATATCATGATATTAGACTGGATATTGTCTGTGATTTTGGATATTGTACTAGTGTGATATGGCATAAATATCGGATCGGGAAAAATCAGTATCGGCATCCCTAGTTACAACGCGTCGCACCGTGACTTGCGTGCGCTTGCAGATCGGCAGTTCTTTATTCTGTTGTGAAACTCTGTACTGTGACGAAGTTGGGTGTTAATTTACTGAGGGAAGAAATGGAGATAGAAGGTTTCTGCCCGGTATACAGCAGAGATATGCTCCCACTCCACGCCCCATTCACTGCCCTTCAGGTACCTAATCTTGCTGTTGACTTGCTGTCCACAAAGAGAAAAACATATAAATATAAAAGGAAATGTGTCTGTGTGTGAGTCTGTGAGTCTGTGAAGTGAATAGGAAGATGAAATACCAAATAAAGGTAAAAAAGGACAGTTGAAAGGAAATAACACTATCAATAGAAGATACATACAGTACATACTGTATACACATGCATTCATACACGCATGCAGTGTCTTGTATGTACATACAACATACAATACACTGTATTATGCTCTTGCGCTATATCTCGTATTATTTTTGTTTACACCCTCTCTTTGGTTTTGTATTCTCACCTTATTCACTGGCACATAATATGTCATATATGCTCTGCCTTTCTCTTTCCAAACACACGCACGCACGCACATACGCACGCACGCACGCACGCACGCACGCACGCACGCACGCACGCACGCACGCACGCACGCACGCACGCACATCAGGTCATTTACAACACCATAGTATGCAGAAGTTAGTGCATCCTAGCAGAAAGAGCACCTGCTGATTTGCTGTGTACAGTAGTACTGTATGTGCCTGTGTGTGTGTCTGTGGGTATGTGTGTGGGTGTGTGTTGATATGATGCAAACGGAAAGCGCTGTCTTGTTGCTTTCCTCTGTCGTTTGATGTCCTGTCCAAAACCATAGGTTTTAAACACACACTACAGCACATACGCTCAGCACGCACACACACACACACACACACACACACACACACACACACACACACACACACACACACACACACACACACACACACACACACACACACACACACACACACACACACACACACACACACACACACACACACACACACACACACACACACACACACACAGCTCTCTGTCCCTCATATCCTTCTCTTTGTCACTGAGTCTCTACAGTATGTATTATGCATATATTATATATATATATATATATATATATATATATAGCTTGCAGCACATCCAACTCCCACAAATAACAGGAGAATTTCAGATTTATATTTATAACGATGACAATGCTGTTTAATTGTCAAATATCCTGTCTAGCCCCTTATTTCTCACTTCAAATAATCCAATCCAAACACAAACAGCTTAACATCATTTTAGCATCACTTCCACATCTTCAAAGTGCCAAACGTAGACCTTTCATGTGATAAAAGAAACACCTGCAACACTTTCACAAATAAGTTAAAACACAATTTCGATTCCCGTTTCATCTTGCTGTTTACAAAAGCTGTTCTGCACATACACAATACTAATAGCAACAGTACTACAATTTACACATGGAAATACATCAAATACATAAAGATAGTCATCAAGAATCATAAGCAAGCTAAGAACCTATCATCTGTCTAATAGTAGAACATCTGTAGTGTACAGTGTAATCTGAGTTCACAGAAGTTTTCTTTCTCCGCCTTGTACAGTGAAGCTATGAGTATAGAGTGCTATGTCTACATAAAACCCTATCTAAATTACATAAGTTTAACCTTTTCGTACGCCTGTAAGGTGGTCGAGGCTAGTGCAAGTGCTACGGACGTATACGAGCCGTAGCTAAGATGGATGCTATTTTGCTTCATGAAGACAAACCTATTGCAACATTATGTATTGGGTTGTAAGATCAATTTCAGTGCAAACTGACAATATCATATCATATATATTATATGTTAGGCCCTTTTCCACTAGCAAGGTGGAATCAGAACATTCCAGAACCTGTGCCTCCACAGTGCAGTGCCTCCCCAGTGTCCCCCCAGTGCCTCCACACTCCACAGTGCCTCCCCAGTGTCCTCCCAGTGCCTCCACAGTGCCTCCCCAGTGTCCTCCCAGTGCTTCCCCAGTGCCTCCACAGTGCCTCCACACTCCACAGTGCCTCCCCAGTGTCCTCCCAGTGCTTCCCCAGTGCCTCCACAGTGCCTCCACACTCCACAGTGCCTCCCCAGTGTCCTCCCAGTGCTTCCCCAGTGCCTCCACAGTGCCTCCCCAGTGCCTCCACACTCCACAGTGCCTCCCCAATGTCCCACCAGTGCCTCCACAGTGCCTCCCCAGTGTCCCCCCAGTGCCTCCCCAGTACCTCCCCAGTGCCCAGGTACAAATGGGGGAGGACGGGGGAGGATGGGGGGGGGTGGCCCTGGCTATGAGCCTATAGAACATATCTGCTATATGTTTGAAGAATGGTGACACAGACAGTCATACAGTATACTGTAGTGTAGGCCTGGCTCAAATACAAAGTGGCACAGATGCTTTCCCAGTTTTAATGGGTTAAAGATAGTTAACAGTCAACTACATTTGGCAGAATACAAATTCATTGGGCCAAACTAAAATTATACTTTTCATTTATTTATACTACAAGGAAGTACAAATTAGGCATACCTTAATATAGATTGGATGAAGAACTGAAGGTAATTAAAACCATACCTACAGCATTTTGTTGGATGTTAGAGAATTCTATGAAATGTATTACATTAACTGCCACAAAAAGCTTGCAAAATAAAATGTCAAAAACTTTGCAAACCACTGGCTTATAGAAAAATGTGCATGGAATAATGTAAAAGGAAAAAAAAGGAAAACACAGACATTGAGGGCAAGTGTAGATAAATACAAAACTCATTCACTTTGGGAATGGGAAGCACAGAGTACCTTTAAAGCAGTATAGTCATTACTATTGACCAGTGAACCATTAAAAAGAAAGTAAGGTCAGAGAAAGCGAGAGAAATGAGAGACAGATATGCATGTGCGTGTGTGTGTGTGTGTGTGTGTGTGTGTGTGTGTGTGTGTGTGTGTGTGTGTGTGTGTGTGGCTCCGGTAAGAGCCATCAAGCTGCTCTCCAGGCACTGTGTGGACGAGGAGAGTGTGTGTGAAGTGCATTTTGTTGATATGCATGCACTCCTCTGCTCTCCTCTCTTCCCTCTCACATCCTCTCATCATTCCTCTAGCCCTGCCTCCCTCTCTCATGTTCATGGGTCAATAAAGCCAAGAATTAAAAACAAGAAAAATGGTATAGGGTCTGCATTTCGATGCCTTTTATCCAACGCTCTATACGGTCAATTAAATTCACCATGCACGTACACGTACACGTACGCGCGCGCGCGCACACACACACACACACACACACACACACACACACACACACACACACACACACACACACACACACACACACACACACACACACACACACACACACACACACACACACACACACACACACACACACACACACACACACACACACACACACAGTCAATGCAAGGCAACAACCAGCTCATCAAGGGCAATTTTAGGGCTCAAGGAATTCAACGCGGAGCCATGGCGTCATTCGCGGCACCACTACATTTGCATAAACATCCTACTACAGTACAGTACAGTACTCAGGTTCGAATCCCGCTGCCGCCACTATTTTTCCAACAACCGCGGACTACTATTATTTGACGATAAAGTGCAGACCACCAAGCGTGCAAATTGCCGTGTCGAACGTTGCGAAGTTCACTTGAGCTGACTCAGCCCCGTTCAAGTTGCAACCCGATATGGACACAATAGCAAATCCTCGTCCGCCAGAGTACCACAAGTAGGGAGAGTCGTGAGCGGGGCCGTCACTATTTACTAGTACATTTCCATGCTCGTGAATGTGACACATGACAGAGGCGAAGCCGTTCCGCGTGCGTCACAGAAAGGGACATTTGGTATAGGCCAATCAGAGGCAGGTGATGTCGAACGAGAGACACGAGTGGCACGAAATTAGACAAAATAGCCGACCTGTTAAAGTACTGAAAATAGCAGATGCATGGCAGTCATGAACTTGTGGATCATCTATTGTCAGTAAAAAGAAAATGAAACTATGCCCTACTTCATCATACAAAAGTGTTGCACAAAGATGTGAGATCAGCTACTGCCAGTAAAAAAATAACGTATAACTTTTTTTTCATGCCCTACTTCATCATACAAAAATGTTGTGAGCATAATGTACTAGAGGTTCGGGCCACTACACAGACCTCACATTAAGAGTTTGGGCCGATATACTGTACCTAAAGTACCTAAAGTACTGTGTGATAACCCTAACACTGGTGTTGCCGGGGTTATGGCGCTCACAGTAACACCCCTCTATCACGCTCTCTCTCTCACACACTGATCGAGCTCTAGGAAAACGGTGCCTAATAACGGTGATCCCTAACCGTCAGGCATATATGGGCATAATGTATGTGCATGCCCACCACAGACAGACCAACATACAATGGCAGCCTGCTCCCCACAACTTGAACTTGAAACAGTACCATATTGTACCGAATATAGCATGACTCTGATTATAAGACGGCCCTCATTTGTCAAGACTCATTTGTGTAAAAAGAACACATTATAGTAGTAGTTCTTTAAGGATATTGCCTTTGGAAAAAAAACATAGTCTTATATTCAGCACAATAGGGTTCAGTGGAATATTATGTATTGTGTATATGCTTAATAAGAATAAAGAAAAATGCAAAAATTAATCTATGATGCCGAGTTTGCTGTACTGAAGGGAAACGTAAGGTTCAGAGTCAGACAAGAGTCATATAAGCTCTCTCCAGGGAGAGGCAGATGTGCCGTACCAATCTTGTTCATTTCCAGTGGCGGCTTTGTGAAATTTACAACCGGTTAATTTTACAATTGATCACATCTTGGAGCGTCTTGTGTGCCCTGGCGTCATCTTGTTACAAAGCCCTGGAGAGAGCGAGGATTATGCATCAGACACTCACCGCGTGATGATTCATTACCACGCCACCGTCGCACGCGTAAAACTATCCGTCTTGATCTTTTGCCATCTTCATAATTATTCCACAGCAGTGCGATGCCGTGGCTACTGGCAGAGAACAACTCCCCAGTGCGGGCCATCTTGTTTATCCCTCCACCACCCATCACTCTCTGTTCGCTCGTCTTGTTGGTCGGTCCATCTGCCCACCTGTCTCCACCCCCCCCCCCCCCCCTCTCCTTTCTCGCCTGTCTCTCTTTAAAGCCTAAATTATTAGTATTACTGTGTCACTCGCCCGTCAAAAAATATGATTGAAAATCGTCATTTTGGGCTTTGTCTGTCTGTCTGTCTGTCTGTCTGTCTGTCTGTCTGTCTGTCTGTCTGTCTGTCTGTCTGTCATTGTGTGTGTGTGTGTCTGTCTGTCTGTCTGTCTGTCTGCCTGCCTGTTAACTTATGCAACCATTACCATACCCACTATACAAACGACGAATGACGTCTCCATATCCACGTATACTAGGTGGGATTACACAATCAATGGCGCAAATGTGATTCACAAGTGGCTCATCATTCTCTTGGCAGTTAAGACCCTTAATCAGTCCGTCTCTCTATCAAATATAACGTAGGCTAGAGAGACTTGTACAGAAAGTCTCTGTGATTATGATTCATAAGCGCTCCAATCTCTAGACAGGTAAGAACTCATTACCATCAGTCACTGGTTCCCTATAATGATTACAGATTGCAGATTACACATCCTCCTGCCATAGAGCTGTAATATCCCTGCTGGGACATGTACGTACAGTACGTGGAAGTAGAGAGAGAACCGCTGTTCAAAGGTTTGGGAATGAAAACAAGCTCTGGAATCTACGATAATATCTCGTCCGTACAAGATATTATCTCATACGTACAAGATAAAGATAATATCTTGTACGGACGAGATATTGTACGTACAAGATAAAATATATTTTGAATGCATGGCCATTCAGGGGCTCCATAGTACGAATCTACTTTAGGATAGTTTAATGAATGTGGGTCCAAGGGTGAGAGAGTAAGCTTTTTGCATGCGTGCACGTGCATGAGTGTGCGTGTGTGTGCGTGTGTGTGTGTGTGTGTGTGTGTGTCTGCGTGCGTGCGTGCGTGCGTGTTTTGGTATACAGAACAAGCGTTGGTCCCAGGGTGGGACATTCCACTTACTCTATTTCAGTCTCACCATGAGCAAAAAATCCTAGTGTTTTAATGAGCCTGGCTCCCAGGGTGAGAAACAAAAAAATCATTTAACTTGAAGACTGGAGGAAAAGAAAGGGGGAGAAAGAACTAAACTAAACTAAACGGAGCCGAGTCCAGGGCAGTTAAAGTCATTATCCACACTCTGACTCGACATGGTGATTATACAGATAAGCAATGCGGATTATTAACATTACAAGTGGGATATGATACCGGTAAGTTTGGAAATTGAACTCACCCGCCCACCAGCAGGGAATATTTCTCATCCCAGGCGAGACTGTGCAGCATGCCTGATATGTTTGTCTGCTCTGCACTGATATGAACTCAGGCTGATTGACACTTAAACAGGCCTGAATCTCTAGACATGGTTTTAGCTTTTTTGCAGCCGCGGGTAAATTGCTATTAGACTCGGGTGCGTGATGACCCAACAGAAGACAGGATTATAAAAATAAAATAAATAAAAATATAGCATTTGAAAATATCTTGTGTTTTAGTTGATTACTATTATTTTGAGTATACAGTAGTAGGCTTTACTGCAGTCATAGCAGTGGCCAGATGTAATTATCTAGCTATAGATGCTATACCGGTGAGCTTGTAGATCTTCTCTTTTCAGCAACGGACACCATTATGTGACAGAGTATGAATTAGGCATTATAGGTGATCCTGTTCAATGGTTCAATAAGCTTTTTATCCCACTATGCAATTCATGCATAGGATTGTGTTTTTTAATCATGGAAATAGATAAGACTCAGAGGATAATAGGGGTGCATAATGTATTATAATTAGATCTAATTGATTGCAGCTATAGGCACCTTTTCAAGACTGCCATGTGAATATCAAACTTTGTAATAATCAATTAACTAACTAAATCAATATGTATTGTCAGACAACTCCCAGACTGGATTGAGGATGTTCTTATTTCAGTTCAAATAAATGGGTAAAGGAATGTACAGTAGCTGCCAAAACAAAATCCAGATGGAATATGTGGTAATCACAGGGATATGAATACATACATACAAACAACCATCCCATGTGTCCTTAGTTAAACACATGAAATCACTTAAAATGAAAAGCCATCCATTTGAAATTGTCACCTGGCACCTGCATGTCAATTGACTGTTGCTTGAGACAGTGTTTCACAAGTTGAGATGTTTGCAACATCACAGCCGAGTTTCACGTGTGCTGCAAAAGGCTGTATATACGCATGTGGACTCACCATGAGGCTCTGAAACTACCCGCTTCCAATGTTATCAACCCATACAATCACCAGTATGTTCTTATATGGACCATGCAATGGAGGCAATATGGACATTTACACATACTGCCTACCCCAAGTAGGCGACTATAGGAAATGAGCACATGCCGCCGAAGTGAAAACATTGTGAAACTGACTTACATGGCCGGTTAAGACTGCAGGTTATGGTTATATTTAGCGTTATGGTTAGTAATAGTCGGACACCATGTCAGACAATGGCTGACAACAATGTCAATATGTGGAAATGTCCATAGGCTACTGGCTGCATTGCATGGACTTGATAAGGGCTGATGACAGAGATTAAATCATCTGGTAACATCCACACCTGTTTATTGTTGTTGTTGGATCCACATTAGCTACTATACCTTTGCATTGCTATGCCTCATTGTACATGCAAACATTATAATTGCGACGATATACAAGCACACATGCAGAGATATACACAAACACGCCCACGCACGCACGCACGCACACACGCACGCAGGCTTTCATTAGCAAAGAAATTAAATCTGTAAATCTGTGTGATGTGGATAGTGGAAGTTTTTTAAGGGAACATTTTATGAAAAGGCCTATGCAATGGAAAAGTAATTAAACCACTCTTTTTCTTTTTTTCTTCTTAAAACTTGTTAACTCACAAGTATTTATTATTGATACAATCGATTATTTGCATTGCCAAATGATTCGATACGATACAAAGTGAAACGATCCATTTCGATATACTTTGATTCTTGAAATTAAAATAGATTTTTCGATGCAATTACTATACCGTTAAACCGATTTGGTATAGACACTCTCACTCTCTGACACACTCATTCTGACACATAAACGATGGGTGCTAACTTACAGACTGCATTTTTGTGGCTCGAGTCTTTACTGGGCATCATCTTCACTCCTCTGGACTTCAGCTCTATCGCTTTCTTTACTGTAGAGGTAGAGAGAGGTAGAGAGAGGTAGAGAGAGGTAGAGAGAGAGAGAGAGGGAGAGAGAAAGTCAATTTAGCTATAACAGTTCAAAGCATGTGTAATGCAGTCCAGAAAATACACCATCCTGCCTGCTCTGTGTGAAGAGGAGGAGAAAAAGCAATGAATCGAAAATAGGTTTGAGGGTTCAGCGTGATGGGAGAGGAGAGGAGAGGAGAGGATGGGAGAGGAGAGGAGAGGAGAGGAGAGGAGAGGAGAGGAGAGGAGAGGAGAGGAGAGGAGAGGAGAGGAGAGGAGAGGAGAGGAGAGGAGAGGAGAGGAGAGGAGAGGAGAGGAGAGGAGAGGAGAGGAGAGGAGAGGAGAGGAGAGGAGCCATGAGGACAAACACGCAGCAAAGAGACCAGAAAAGGAGAAAAGGGGGGGATAAAGGAGCTGTGTGAGGGGGGCATCATTAGAATGCATTACAACACCCCCCCCCCCCCCCCCGTTTTTTGCAGAAGCCTCACAGAGACTTTGTTTTATGTCACAACCCAACAACAATCCACAGAGAAATACATTTGGCAGGAGCAGTATATCACATACTGTACATTACCGTCTGTGTCACGCACACGCACACGCACGCGCACGCACACACGCATGCACTCACTCACTCTCTAATGGTCTTTGAAGTAAGTACTGATTTAGGGCCAAAACTCCAGTCCCACAGAGGGAAGGAAGGCAGAATGAGGCAGAGAAGGGGAAAGTAAAGGAAGGAGAGAGAGAGAGAGAGACAGATCTGGACATCTCCCAGCATGCTCTCGGCTGGCAACAGCCAATTAAATATGCGCTGCCACGGGGAAACTAATATGTTCGTTAATATGCTAATTAAGTCATGCAGCCAGCCAATTAGATGCCAGGAGAGGTCTTGCATGACAGGTGAAGAAAAACCTTGAGGTATATCTCTAAAAGGAAGGTGATATTTACAATGTTATTGTGTCCAAGTTGAGAATAAATAATCAAATGTGTCCATAACGATAGTCGATTATAATTTCAACTCTTTATTGTCCTACTCATAGGGCTGTATTTAACCTCAGTGTTATCTAGAGCCTGCACTCGCTCAATAGAGAGAGCTAGTGCATTTTCCGGCATCAGCTGCGGAACACCCGTGGCATGCGTTAGCGTTTTTCGGCGGCATCAGTCCGACACTCTACCCCAAACCCTTACCCTAACCATAACCGCAAGCACATGGCATCAGTCCGACACTCTACCCCAAACCCTTACCCTAACCATAACCGCAAGCACATGGCATCAGCCGCGACAGTGTTTCTCAGCGGCATCAGTCCGACACTCCCCCCCCCCAACAACAAAGATGGCAAAAGCAAACATTCTTTGTTCTGTACTAGCTGCTTCTTTTGACCTGACAATGGAGAGTTTCCCCGGCCGGACGTAGCGCGTGGAAGGAACACGTTATTCTGACCAGTTCCTTTCCCCTCCATCTGGCGCCCCGGCTGGCCAGGGGGAGGTTGTTTAGAGACCAGGCTTACTGCATGCTTTTTGTGAGGCACGAGGAGAACATGCAAACTCCACACAGAAAGGCCATTTCGCCACCCCCGCCTCGGGTATGGGCAGGAGGTGATGCGGAGGAGAGAACAGCGCCCACAGCGGGAATCGAACCCAGGACCTTCTAGCTGTGAGGCGACAGCACTACCGACTGTGCTACCTTGCCCCCAACAGTGCAGCTGTCATAATATCTACTCCGGCAGTGGCTGGCCCTTCTCCCGGCAGTTTCGCGTCTCATTGCCGTTGCCGGAGAGTGCACTCGCTGCTTCTGTCCCTCAAACCTCTCTCTGCTTGCCAGCAGCCGCGCAATTAGGCGTCAGTAGGCCCCCACGCAGGCGCGCGAGTGCGGCCGCCGTTCTGCGTTTTGGTTTATAAACAGCAGGGCACTGTACAGTAGTTGTGATTTGTGAACGTACCTGTCACGATTGTGAACAGAGAAGCAGCATCCGCAGCTCTGCACAGTCCAGGCCCAGGAGAGCTAGCCCACTGCACACTCGCGCACTTCTGACTTCCTTCATGTTATTAGCCTACAGTACACTCCAGCAGAGCTGTTGGGAGGTGGGACACGTGTGTGCCTATGATGTGTGCCAGCAACCGCCACCACCAGGCTCCGCCAAACTTTGTTCAACTGTATTTATAATTTTATTTTACCGACGGCACGCACGAGTGGACGACCGCGTGCCCCAAATGCCTCTGGGCCCCAACAGAGTTGCGTTGTCACACTAGTTGCGCCCCTGGTAATGGTCGCCTGCCGTCCGAGTCGCACACCGAAATAGTTGCGTTGTGATGCATTGCGAGCTTTAGATAAAAATATTTATGGTACCATTTACAATTTAGGCATTTAGCAGACGCTCTTAATCCATAGCATTTTACAGTAAGCAAGAACACCACAAGGTAATACATCAAATATATAGTCATCATAAGCAAACTAAGGACCCAACATCCAACTAACAGTAGAATATCTGTACAATGAAACTATGAGTATACACTATAGAGGCTATGTCTACATAAAATGCAATCTAAGTTACATAAGTTTAGCCTTTGCTATACAGCAAGATAGAGGCTGAAGAGGTGAGTTTTCAGACGAAAACATCTTTTTTTTTTTCTTTTTTTTTAATTACGTCTTGTCGGCCTTGGCACCCATTGCAAAGACGTCTAGAAGACGGGATTACGGTTTTGGCACTTAAACAGTTAACTACCCGACTTCAATCTGTCACCACTCGGCAGTACTTGAGGTCTCTAAAAGTTGTTATCTGAAACTGTGAGACCTGAGCCAACACGTCTCGTAGAACTGGCCGATCGCAAGACCTCCACTTTCATTCACCCCTCCTTGCCTTCTGCCTCTCATTATCCACTAATATTACTAAAGGTGGCCTGACACTAGCCGATTTTCTTTCAATCTAAAATCTTATAGCACCACACACTACGGGATAATCGGGCCTGATTATTTTATGCAGCACACACTACACGGTTTTAAAACTCGGGCACAGCGTACCCAAGGATTCTCGGCCCTGAGGGAGTGGAGAGGAGAGGGGGAGAGGGGAGGGGAGGGGAGGAGGAGAGGAGACGGGACGAGGAGAGGAGGGTTGCAGGGCAGAGCAAATATCAAACATTCTTGATGTTGATCGGGCCGATCCCGATCGCGCTGTGACTGTGAGCGGCCCCGAGCAGATCGGAGGGATTACGATTGGATCTTTTATACACTCACACTATAGACGATAATTTATGCCCGAGAATCGCTCCCGGGCACCCCCCGAGTGTCAAAATAAATGCCCGATTATCGGCTAGTGTACGACCACCTTAAGCCCTTTTTTCTTCTATTGCACTATAGGATTCAGTCCTGTGTCTTTGAGCCAGTAAGCTCTTCTCCATTTTCTCCTCCGTCCTTAAACTCTCGTTTCTCCATCTTCTCACATTTTATCCATTTATCCCAAACAGTCAGAATTCAAGATGGCCTGTTCCGTTGAAAAGACATTTCTCACTTTCTTATCGACCTATGCTCGACACCATTTCTGACCTTGGGTGGTACTGTTACAGTATGGTGCTACCTGACTGGTATCAGACCTAGCTGGTATCATGGAAAGGTTTGCTTTAATCTTCCCGTAGACTCTTGACCAGGGTTCCAAAGGGGTCTCTACTATCGCTGTTATTTTGATGGCACTTCCTACTTCTCCCTTGTTGCCAACATTGATTAAAGCCTGCATTGCTGTATGGCATACAGCAGGGGTCTGCAACCTTTTTCACATGAAGTGCCCCGTTTTCATTTTCGTGATAGTCAGTGCCATATATAATTATGACACCACATCAAAATGAAATATTTCCAACTGATTTTGAGTGTCCATATACAGAAGTATACACATAACAAGCTTAGAAATATCTTCTTTCACATCAGGATGTAATGATTATTAAACTCAGAGCAGTAGCCCACCTACAGTATGTCCCAGAATTCCTCCCCAGTCATGAGTTGGAAGTTTGAATGAATGTACAATTATGTGCAGGATGTAATATGTACATGTGAGTGTCAGTGGACTTATTTGAACTGACTAAGCCTTTTTTTGGAATATTTAATTTGAAAAGAAAAATATATTCTCTGTCTCACTCTTATGCCAGTGTGCCAGTGATAACCCTCCCCTGTGCCAATGTTGGCACCCGTGCCTAAGGTTGCCTACCCCTGGCATACAGCATCTGCTGTGTGATGTCAGCCATGGCATACAGTGGCTGACATCACACAGCAGATGTCTTCCCCGCCACCTCAAACTCAACACACGCGAGATTGAGCTTCTCTTTTTCCATGGACCTTGCTGGACCTTTCCGTTTACATCGTCAACACCCTGGAGGCTCTTGTGTTCCAAAAGACAAGCAGGTGGAGTGATCCTGGACACTCCAAACATCCTATCAACTCTCTCCCTTTTGATTCGCCAACTGCGTAATGACCTCTCCCCCTCATTCAGGACGGTGGAGCTTTCCCCAATGCTCAGAGAGAGAGAGAGAGAGAGAGAGAGAGAGAGAGAGAGAGAGAGATATATACTGTACCTTGGTACTGAGCACTGAATCCTTTCCTACGATGGTTGCTATCAGAGGTGAAATGTAGACGCAGCCAATTCTTACTCGATATCACCGGGGAGGGCAGGGTTGTACCAGTTAACCTGAAAAACACATGTAAATACACACATGAGGTAGTCATGAATTAAACACCATTCCAGTAGTTTCTTTCCTACTTTTAATGTGCAGGTGGTCTGTTGTATGTCTTGTTAATTTATGGGAAGAAAGGACCCAACTTATAATGTTGCAAATATGTGGCATGCATGAAACTCGAATAATTTTGACATAGCACCTTGGGAGTTTAAACTTGATGAAAGGAAAACTCTTCCACTTTGTTATTGAGGGGACGAAAGGACCAAACTCAAAATGTTGCAAATATGTGGAGTGCATGAAAGTGAAATATACTTGTCACTTTTGTTTATTTTTCATTTTGACATGTCGCCGTGAGAGTTTAAAACTTAATGAAAATAAATCTCATCCCATCATATTTTGACACATTGTCGAGGGTAACCTTTCATGAATTGCATCATGTGTATTGAACCTGACGTAATACAGAGCATGTCACCTCAATGCTGTCCGTGACGGTCCTAATATTCAGCTTACACCAAACTGATATCCTCAGGTTCTTCATAAACAAACACAGCTAAAAACAAGCGTAGTCTTTTGATCTGTCAGACATTACCAAGGTTGAAGAAATTCTTCTGTTTTTGGTCCTTTCAGATGGGCAGCAACTGACGTGCCTACTAGTAATTCATTTGTAATGAGAGCCTTGTGTTTATTTTGGATGCGTGGAGAAGTTGAGGGGCGATCATATTTGTGGGCGCGGCGCCGTTAAATTGTCGCGCGTTTGCTCGTTTTGTTTTATTTTTATTTTATGCTACACGTCCCGCGCCCTTCATGCGCAGACCTGTTGTGGATCCAGGCGACAACGCCTGTCGTCACCCGCTCCACATCTGAAATACTCGTAAAACAGAACTGTCACATACTTAAAAAATACATAAAAGCTTAGATAGTGAAACCAAAACTAAAAATCCAAATGCAAGAAGTTGACAGTGTTTCATCACTGTTTACCATACAATACATGTTGGGGGTTTACCATGGATTATGAATCCTAAAAATTGCCATGGTACTGTATATAACAAGACTAAAGAGCAGGGACATGCGGAGAGTGTTAGAGACGGAGGCAGGGGCTGAAATCCCGTAAGAGGGCATTATGAGCTTGCAGATCAGCTATTTTCGGGGCGCAATCCAGCACTCTTTATCTACTGGAGATGCGGCGTGTACGGCATGGATTTCGAAACTAATTTGTTCAACACAAAATGCAAAAGGGCAGGGACTGAAGCCCCCTTTGATGTCTATGTGTGCACGTCCCTCCTAAAGAGAATAAAAGCAGCCCCTGAAGTCAGTGCTGCTTCTACACTGAATCCACAACGTATCTTTTTGCGCAGTGAGTGACAGGTATGAGTGACAGCCATGTTGATGAGCCAGTTGGGATCCAGCCAGAGCTCTGCCGCTCAAGCAACTCTTCCTGGCAGGAGAGCGTAAAGTCAAGGAGGAGAAATATAGAGACTCAATGCTTTTGTCTGGCAGCTTGTTTGTAAATGACTTGTATACATTTGACGTTGTACAGCACAGCGTGTTTCTAGTTGGCTGCCACTCTGTCTTACAGTATCTCACAGCAACAGCAGAAAGTTGAACTTTTCTCAACATATAGAACTTTTCTCAACATAGCCAGTGCATTGAAGCTCTACTGCTTTCTCGGAACGTGCCAGCGGAATACCACCGCTGGTGTGAATTATGACCTCAACTGGAAATGTGCCAAGGGGTGGCGCTATACAGGCAAAGGGCATTGGGACACCCAAACACAAATTCTCGGACAAACCATTTGGTAGTTTTTAGACACCTTATTTGAAAGTAAAATCATGCAAGTTGATATTTTGGCCTGAGGGTGGCAGTAGAGAAAAGGTCATGGGGTCACTCGAGGTTCATTATGCAAGCAAGTTTCCTGTCAATTTTCTGAGGCAGATTATAAAAAAATGTCTTCTAAGTCAGTGGTTCTCAAACTATTTCATTATTCCAATTGCGTATATTATGTTGTTCCATGGACCCCACAAAAGCAAAGATTTTACTTAAAAATGTTCGCTCTGAAAGAATATATATTCAAAGATTTGCACCACATTTTCAAGATTTTTCAAAAATAGAAGATCTACAAGCTCTTACCTTGTACATCTGCTATTTTTCAATAGCTAAAGTATAACATAATGCTTAAAACACCAAAAGGGGTTCCCGTCCTGTGCACATTTTTCCCTTGGGGGTGGGTTTGGTGTAGGGTGGAATTCTCATATCTGACTTTTGTTTTGTGAATCTGTTAATGTTAATGTAATGAGTATTACGAATCATGTTCTGTTGTAAGTAGGATAGGCATTTATAAGCGTTCTTTCAGCTTCTGCCTATTCCTTTTGATCATCTTCATGTTTTTGTAGGATGATCAAATAAACTAAACCAAACTAAACTTAACTGCTCTCATGTCTGCTATTGTTTGCAAGAAACAACACGTGATGTGTTGTAAAATATCCATGTCTGCCAGTATGCTTGCACAAATTTAAAACGACAATGTAAGTTACTGTAGGGCGGCTAGGGCCTGTGCGTGTGCCCCAAAATACGATAGGATTGCAGTTACCATCCAGTCAGAGCCATAAGGCTCTATCATCATGAGCAAGGCTGGGACCGAAGGACACTCTATATGTCTGTGTGCAGTGAAAAGGGGAGGGGCCGTTGCCATGCACCCTGGGAAACGAACAGATCTTCAAGCTAATAACGCGTGTTTTGGAGAATTGAGACATATTTTGTGTCACAGCAAATAGATCTTTTCTCAAGGAAAGGACGGTGCAATAAGTATATTATCGTAAAATACAGACTAGTAATTATACAACAAAAAATAAAAAAGAAGAAAGAAGAAACGTGAAAGCATTACATGTAGTGCGGTGGATTTCCTATGGCAGAGGTGGGCAACTTTGACAATGGCGAGGGCCACTACATTTCCACACTCACTCCAGGGCCACATTGCATATTACTGTCCTAACAAAAATAGCCGATCTACAAGCTATTTTGATGCTATTTTTGCTATGTTAACTTTATATACTACGCATTATTACTAATTTAGAAGTAATTAAAGCGGGTCATGTTTGCATGCATGTTTGGAATTGTAACAGCTGAAATCAATAGTATATCAGTATTCCGATTTTCACATTATTCGAAGAGACACGGATAAACGACGTGGACACCTGATATAATTAGTGTGGCAGGATGAGTCTTTATGGAGAGGTTTTACTTCATTCTATTTGCAGCAATATACAAAAGGTGGTGAGTCAGGTGTAAGCTAGCTATAGGGTTCGCTTAAGGGTAATAACCTAACATATCAGAAAAACTAAACTAAAAAACTAACCTTGTTGACAGTATAGGTTTTGTGAAGAGAATGACGTATGCCCTGCTTCCCGTAAATACCTTTGGAGAGCCCCAGAGCACAGGGCTTCACCCATAACCCCAGTGGGGTTGCTCAGTTGCCAGTAGTAGAAGACTGTGGTTGTACAGGGCAGCTCCCAGGTGAGGAGTGTAATTGAATGAATGTGAAGCGAGGTCTTTGCTGCCATGAAAATACATGCTCAGCATGTCCCTTGGCAAATAAAGGTTAAACATTGATTTCACAGGTCTGTTTGAAAATAATCCAACAAAAAAGCAATAACTGTCATGAGTATAAATTCCATAAGTTATACGTACAGGGTGGGGGTAAAGGCAGGCGGGGAAAAGGCATCTTAATAGTGATACAAAAGCTTTGGGAATTGATAAAGTGTTCATGATATTCAAGTCCCTCAGCAAATAACAACATAACTATCTCCTCTCCAAGCTATTTAGTTTGTTGTGTTAGATGTGTTTCTGTTCAGTTGACGCAGGAACAATTGCGATCATACAGCGGAAGTAAGAGGTCTTTTCTGATAGCTCTGTTTTCCGCTTATTGACACAGACAAGTTGGTGCATGAAAAATCAATTTAGATGAGACTAGGGGGAGACGACAACACAGAATGAGGGCGGAGGGAAGCCGAGCAGTACCGGAGAAAAGACAAAATACAACAAGCAAGCAACGGACGGGAGCAGAATATAGATAACACAATGAGGGGTGAAGGAAGTGTAAAGAACCCAGAGCATGTCACGCAAGTCGAGGCGAGGAATGGCTCGAGTGTGGGGAGTTGACGTGACTTCAAGGCGTAAAATCCATGATTGCTAATTTAAGAGAGCGTATGAATGTAACCGAATGGACCCGTATTAGTTTACATCTGAATGCCGTCTGAGTTACAAACAGACAAGTTTAGGAGGATTTCGGGATGATGAGTTTGTCTCCCATGGTAAGTCTTACATCAGACCCAGCTGCTGTCACATACAGTTACCAATGGCAACCAAGGCAATGGTAGAAATCTAGAGTGAAATGGTGCAGTGTGACAAAGGAAATGATGTAACGTTTCTGGCAGCATCGGAGACAACAACCTTCCGTCACTTGATCGACTAGAGTCAGTGTAGCTAGCTATCGCAGGTATACTGTTGTTCCATTTGTAATGTCTTCTTGACAACTTTGAGTATTAAAAGTGGATTTAAAGGGGCACGGTGGCACAGTTGGTAGTGCTGTCGCCTCACAGCTAGAAGGTAATGGGTTTGATTCCCGCCTGGGGAGCGTGGGTGCTGGCGGCGTGATTCCTCCTCTGCGTCATCAGTGCCCATACCCGAAGGCGGTTGGCGAAAGGGCCTTTCTGTGTGGAGTTTGCATGTTCTCCCCGTGTCCCCTAGGGTAGGTACCCTCACAAAAAACATGCAGTAATCCTGGTCACTAAACTGCCTCCCCCTGACCAGCCGGGGCGCCTGATGGAGGGGAAAGGAACTGGTTGGAATAACGTGTTCCTTCCACGCTCTACGTCCAACCAGGGAAACAACTTGGACACTCAGGCATGAAGGAAGCATGAGTTCAAGTCCGTTGCTCTCCCCATGTCCCCCATATATGGGGGACTAGGTTGGTGGAGGGTGTGTAGAGCCCAGGATCACATTAGTTGATTGACACAGGGGTGAAAAATGGGTTACAAAATCGTGGGATAAAAATATATATTAGGAAAAAAAAGAGAAAAGTGGATTTAAAGATGGAGTGCCGTGATCCTGACAACTTTGAGTATTAAAAGTGGATAAGATGGAGTGCCGTGATCCCCCCCACCCCCCTAAAACAAAACCATGATCATCAGGTTACTATGATTATACTAGGAGAAATATTTTATTTAAGGACAGAAAAGTGTTAAAATGTTTTTTATGTGGCCACACCCACCAGGCAAACCAGGCATACTTAATGAACTGGTGGGTGTGGCCACATAAAAAACATTTTAACACTTTTCTGCACTTAAATAAAATATTTCTCCTAGTATAATCATAGAAACCTGATGATCATGGTTATTTCACTATATCACTGTCATTTATATTGGGCCTTTTGACCTGGGCCTCGATTGGGCCTTTTGAGAAACCAAGAATACACATGGGAAGACATATTTCAATTTCTAACCACACCTGGGGCTCTATTAGAGTAATGTTAACTCCATAGACACAAAACAGAAAAACCAAACATCACAGCACTCCATCTTTAAACACTATTGCAGTGTGAGCATAATATATAATATATTATATTTAAGTATTTAAAAACAGGATCCTTGATTTGGTTCATCCTATTATAAGGATAAGCTGTAGTGTTTTCAAACATGTGGGAAATGTATTATATTAGACTTTACTACTTCAATGATGTATTTACAAGACAATAAAATTGTCAGATGTTGGTCAGTTGATTCAAATGTTGCTGCTCAAGTCCTAATACCAAGAAATTGAATCATATCACTCCCAGTTCTCAGACCTCCTCTCTGTCAAATAATTGATCTCAAAACATCAAAAGTTGAGACTTGAGACTTCTCAGGTCATCAGGGACAGGTCTACTTTCTAAACCAGTGGTTTTCAACCAGTGGCCCGGAGACCACCAGTGGTCCTTCAGGGGGTTCCAAGTGGTCCGCAGCTAAATGGTTTGGGTGATTTGGAAAACCCCCGGTCTGCCCCGGTAACAAGATGTGCACATGCATGCACTACAGTGGGGGACACGCAACAGACCAACAGCACGCACACCAAGGCCCGCCCCCGCTCGCCCAGCCGTCATCCAATCAGGATAGAGAGGGGCCCTCTATCCTGATTGGATGACGGCTGGGCCACCTAGCCAAAAACGAAACATACGGTTTTTTGACCCCAGGTGTTAACTGGGGACAAGTTCAATTTGTCTCCCGAGGAAGACATTTGTCTTAGACAAAGGACCTGCATGCGACAGGGAGGAACTCCTTATATGGTCAGCACACTATAGTAGGGAGGATTATAAAAAAAATGAAAAGTGATATTTGAATTAGGTGAAATCACTGAATATACCTTTACATTTAGATAATGTATGAAAAAAAATTACATTTTGATAAAGGTTTTCCTGTTACAGTATCTCTCCTTGTGGTACTACAGCATGGAAATGAACAAATTAAGTATTGGGTCTGAGAGGCTAAATGTCATCAAATGGAGGTCTGTAGCTCAAATGCTGAATAAATAATAAAGTGTCAGAACTAAAGAATCAGTGTTCAGTATGCAGCACACATCTGGAACAAACTCCTAGAAAACTGCAAGAGCTTTCTGCTTGACACCGCCTTTTAACTTTTCTTTATCCATTTCTTATGCATTGTAATTTTATTCAATTATAAATTCTGATTCATTTTAACTTCTTACTTTTAGTCTTTTAATATTCAAAAGTAATTTTGTATTGTTGTTGCAGTGTTGCATGAACTGTGTCTTAATGTTTTGTGTAAGAGCTTGCAATTTCCTTGTTTAAATTTGCTATACAAATGAACTACAAATGAACAAATGAACACAAGTGTATAGTGCATTCTGTTTCGTTTTTGCTGCACTTTGGGTTTTCTCCTAAATAATGTAGTTATTTCACATTTCATTAGTTTATATGTGTGGCTGCACCATCATGAGATGCATGCTGGTAAGTAAGGCACACGCATTTGCTACTGACCCACTTTCCAAGGCCACTGGCAAGGTTACGCATTCCTCCCTAATATAGGACAAACAAAACTACACATGCTCAGCGTTTCATTGAAAATATGAAAGGCCTCGGCGTGCGCTACATTACCTTATCTTGTTGTTAATTTACAGCACCGCCACGCCAGATTACTGATCAAATGGCATGCAATTAACCACATTGAACCAGGGAAACCTTGTTGTCAAATTATGATAACCTAGTGGTCCTCATTAACTGCAGCATTACAAGGCTTAAGACACTTTTTAAACCTTTATTTTTAACCTGGCAGGTTGACTAAGAACATTATTATTATTGAGGGCATGTTTGTTTTTAGTCAAACATTAAATGCCATTAACAATAAAGAGAGTTTATGTTTTGTTTTGTCTGAATTTGTTTGACATCATCAATACATCACCTAATCATAGCAGCATGAGATAGACTTTAATATATTAGTGCCCCTCTCTTCACACAGGTGTGATATATTTAGCCTATAGCAACAATCTACTGTAGGAGAATAGCTGCCAGGGGAGGTAGCAGTATACACAGTGGTATAGTCCGGAATTAAAAATGTAGCCTACTTGAGTAAAAGTACAAAAGTATTGGCATCAAAATGTACCAAAAAGTAGAAAGTAGGCCTACTCATTGTGCAGAATGTCTCATTTCAAGTTTTCAAATGTATACAAATATTTTGAAAATAGCAGATCTACAAGCTTACAATGCGTCACATTGCGACGCATTGTAAGCTTGTACATTTTCAAATAGCCGAAATGTATATAGGTACAGTACAGTAGTGGAGTAGAAGTAAAAGTATTGGGAATTGGAAATACAAATACCTCAAACTTGTACTTAAGGGTAAATGTACTTAGTTATTTCTTACTTCCACCAGTGGTGGGCACGGTACATAAACACAGTCACACGGAGGATGTGCTCAGAGCAACAGTTTTTCCCCTGCTCATTTCACAACCCAATTCAAGCGTGCCAGTGGAACTGCAAAGAGCTTGTTTCCCTGCTCACTGAATGAACAGCGCCAGGTACAGTAAACCATTGCTGCTATGGAATAATATGGTTCCTTTAACAAAATTGATGATTTGGAAAGGAAACTATTCAGCGACGCCTCCAGAAAATCATGACTGGGGGTGCTATGGGGGTGCTGGCTATTTAGAGGGGGGGTCAAACGAGTTTTGTTTTTTTGGTTGGTACTTTATTTACAATTTGCTAATGAACACAGTGTTTCAACACCTATCTTGGCCCAAGCGCCCCCAACCCCCCGTAAAGGTATGTGACTACGTGCATGACAACATGACCACTGGGGAAGGGACATTTCAGTGGACAGTGCATATTGATATTGGCTTATTATTTTGCCTGTGGGTGCTTCTGCTCCTGAGCACCCGCGGAGTTGACGCCGCTGCCTGCCATCAAAATCTCAATAACTGACTTTTGTTTTATCCACTGTCCAAGACATAAGATTATTGTTACTAAATGATTGATGTTAATTACTTCACAGTATACTGTATATTTAAAGCCTTTATTTTGGTTGGGCAATTCAATAATCCACTCGCATGCATACAAAGGGTTTGTTAATATCCCCTTATTCGTGCACTCTTCCATATTATGATTACTGATTGAATAAATCATCCTCTCCTGCAACTAATCTCTTCCCCTAAGTCATTCATTGTCAGACTGCTTCAATAGTGTTGCTGTAGCTTCCGTGAACCTTTTCCACATTGTACAGAGTGTTGACTTGAGGCATGAAGATCAGATCAGTCAGAATCTTTACATTGCCAAGGCCTCTTTGTGAGGCCGTCTAGACGTTTTAAGACATGCGTGGGTGAATGCCTAAGGCCGGATACATATGGTTCACGATCGTATATCTGATCATATTTTAAATACATGCTAATTAAAGGCGAATAGCTATCTCTAAGCGCCTGTGTTTGCTGTAGCGCTGGCAGCATGTGTGTGGTTGGCGTGGTTTGAAATGATACTATTGTACAATTACTTGCTACAGACTGTAGGTGTAGCTGTTTCGTATCCAGAGCGAGTGAGCGACTTACTAAAAGTGCTAAGTTTGCACTATAAGTGGCATGAGTGTTTGTCAAGCAACATGGGATTAGAGTGCTATGAGGGAAGGAAATGTGCTAAGACTGTAATTTAGGTGATCCAATAACCCACATTCCTAGGATCTAAGGCAACTGCAAGGTAACGCAAGAGTAGCTGATGGAGGTACAGTATAGGGTGGGCCTGGGATACAATAGGTACAGTAGGAGGTGTTGTATGCTTGGCTGCATTGTTGTACAGTGGCAGTGGTGGAAACAGTATTACTTGTCTTAAAGCTTTTCAAAGTGAGTACAAAAGTATTTGCAAAAGTTACACTTAAAGTATCAAAAGTAGAAAGTACTCATTTGTGCAGAATGTACTCATTTCAAGTTTTCAAATGTATACACATCTTTTGAGAATAGCAGATCTACAAGCTCACAATGCGTGGCACACTGTGGGCTTGTAGATCGGCTATTTTCAAATAGTCGGAAAATAAATATATACTGTAGTGGCTGGTGGTTAATGTATGTTTTGTATTTGGAAGTACTAGACCTCTATGTTCCCGTTCTGGAGAACCGTGGGTCCAACCGACTCGATACCTGGCACTGCACTCCCTGTGGGGGTGTGGAACGCGTGTGTCGGTGGGTCAAACAGTTCTCGAGTTACGTGTATTACACACACGCACACAGACATGGCGCATTTATAGTAGGATAACTACTAACTAAAGTTTTCAAATAATTGTAGTGGAGTAAAAGTACAATATTTGGATCTGAGATTGAGTTGAAATTAAAAGTTTTAGGAATATGGAAATACTCACGTAAAGTACAAATACTTCAAACTTGTAGTTAAGCACTTACGTAAATGTACTAAGATACTTTACACCACTGACAGTACAGTGGGTCACTGGCTCTCTGGATTAGATGCAGGCAGCAACCAATTAGAAACACTGGTGATGACACACAACAAGGCAGTTATTTCATGAAATATGCTTTACGTTGCCATACATCTGGTTAGATTGAATTTGCCTCTAGCCTAGGACAATTCAATTTAGTCTATAGGACTTTGATAAATGATGCAGTCAAATCTCTTGTCTGGCTTGGTTTTGTTTGAAACTACAGACGGGCCAATTTAATATGTGGTCTCGGTGGAGGAGTAGTAACTTTGCATGACAGCCACGTTGCTGACATGGATAATCAATGCAGACATGCTTGTCAATCTAACGTTCTGTTATTTCTCACCAGGATATCAAATCTCAGATGAGGTTTGAGGGATGAATACAGACAGGCATTTTATTTATTTCACAAATTTTCATGAAATTCTCAGGGTGCAGACTCTAGTATTCATGATTCGTCAAGGACGTTGAGACTAAAGTACCGACTGCAGAATGGTTTTCTTTTCTTTTTCTCAAGTACTACCCAAATCTATTCTGGTCCATTAGCCCAGGGGTTCCCAACGCTGGGGTCGGGACCCCACATGGGGGAACGGAACACTGATGGTGGTCTATTAGCCCAGGGGTTCCCAAAGCTGGGGTCGGGACCCCACATGGGGGAACGGGACACTGATGGTGGTCTATTAGCCCAGGGGTTCCCAAAGCTGGGGTCGGGACCCCACATGGGGGAACGGGACACTGATGGTGGTCTATTAGCCCAGGGGTTCCCAACGCTGGGGTCAGGACCCCATATGGGGGAACGGGACACTGATGGTGGTCTATTAGCCCAGGGGTTCCCAAAGCTGGGGTCGGGACCCCACATGGGGGAACGGGACACTGATTATTATGGGTCATCAAAGATATTTTTACACACCTGAATAGAATTCAACAGAATGAGTGAAACACAAAAAAAACATTTTAACCATTATTGTTACAAAACCTCTAGCCTTAAGGATTATATTACATGTGCGGGAAAATGTACACCAACCGTGCACGTTTATGTTCATAAAATTACCTCTGGGGTTAGGTTGGAGTCGCGAGTCAATGGCAGCATGATTTTGGGGCCGCAGGCATAAAAGTTTGGGAACCCATTTATTAGCCTACTAGTACCTTGTTCAATCAATATTGCAGTATTGAAACCATACAATAGGACAGTTTTAAAAATGTCTAGATACATGAACCCCAGCTTTCCTATTCTTGGGCAAACATGCTTTGTGACACGTTGTGAGCTTGTAGATCTGCTATTGTCGGTGAACAGATTTGATGTAGAGGTAAAAGAGGGGCAGACCAAGTACAGTGACCTGGGGGCAACAAGGGTTAAACTACTCATTACAGACCATGTAAACGACTCATGAAAACATTTAACTTGATGTTCAGTAGACTTTGGCAAAGTTGACTCAGAGTAAGACAGAGTTACGCAAACTCTGTTCACTTCATGGGGCCAGTCCAATGGCGGCTCTTCTACATGGATATAGGGACAACCGGAAGTTTACGGAATGCATTGCAGTCTATGGGCTCGCGTGAGTACATGAACCACGTGACTGGCTCTGTGTTGACTATACTGTTCCTAAGCTGATAAACTTTTATACCTAACCAATTAGTGGAATTTCCTGCCGTGGTTTTGAGGCCTGCCTCACACCCATTCCCTGTCCTTTCTGCCTCTCATCTCGCTTCGTCTTGGTGGAGGCGCATCCCTTCCTGTGTGTCTCCCTCTCTTTCTCGTTCTATCGCCCCTTAGAGAGAGAAATGAACACACAGGCATTACATCTGCACGGAGGAGAGAAGAAACTGTCCCAGCTTCCAACTTGGCTGACTGAACTGAGCTTGGTTCCCCTACCACGCAGGTTTGGATGGCGCTGGTGCCGGACACATGCTGCATTTAAATTAGGAACACGAACAACACTAAGAAGCTATTTTAGGTAGAAGAAACTTTTTGCCCCCAAAAGTGACAACTGCCTGAAGACAAAAGAGTAACGGATATAAACTCAAAATATCGGGGCTTTCCCCTTAAGAATTGACCGCCAAGGACTTAATTAACATGTTTTTCATGAAATCCCATTGTGCCCAAAACGCCTTTAACACGTTTTGGGGCTTTTTATTCATTCATAATCGTCTCCCTAATATTTTCCATAAAGCAGGGCTCCCGGTCACTAGGCAACGCTCAGCTCGCTGTGTTTTGCCCTCCCCAAGATGGCGGCCCGCACAATGCTATGGGAGCGGCGATTTTTACCCCAGTTTTTCTGGGAATTGGAGCTCAGATTGAGGTGGATTGAACAACGCAAAGATGTTAAGAGCTCAATACTAAATCGTCGCTGCCGTGTGGTTAAAATATGAATGCTTCTGAAGACTCTTAAATAGACGATGATCACCGGAAAGAGACATGCTTTTCCAAGCAAAATATAGCGCCGTCTATGGTGGCGATAGCGGACAGCACCGGAGGTTTTGGTGACGGGAAATGTGTTAAGAATTCACTGAACTGTAACTCCACAGCTAGAGCAACCGTTCCAAATGGAAACACAGATGGACTCACAAGCAAGGCAATATGGGTTGATACTGTGATAGGCACGCTTTTGTTTTATGTATTATGTATTTATTAAATTTATTTCAACAAACACAAACAAACCTGACTCCAGATCAGAAGTAAAGAACAAAGACCCATCTTTTGTTGCCTGTAGCTGGAGGTCATTCACGTAGAGTATCGTAAAGAGGGCATTAGCAAGGTCTCTGCCTGGTGTAGATGTTCTGTGTTTGATCTATAATGAGGCTCCCATCTACGGTATATGTTATATACCCGAAAACCCAGAGTATCCATTTAAACCTGAGAGGGAACAAATGGAACCATAACGGTGTGTACTTACACCTGCAGAGTTAAATTGACACGCAGGACTTTATACTGTGCAGACTCACTATGTACACTTACTGTGCGTGTGTGTGTGTGTGTGTGTGTGTGTGTGTGTGTGTGTGTGTGTGTGTGTGTGTGTGTGTGTGTGTGTGTGTGTGTGTGTGTGTGTGTGTGTGTGTGTGTGAATGAGAGAGAGAGACAGTTAGGTCTATGTTATTCTTTGTTGCCTCTCTTCCATTATTCATGTGGAGCCAGCGACCACCTGACCTGACACAACAGAGGGAGAGACAGCAGGTCAACAAGGAGTGACGGAGGAGGTTATGCCACAGAACAGAGCGTAGAGAGACAGAGAAACGCTCACACAAAGAAGACAATATGGAGGATGGAAGGATGGTCAAAGGAGAGGAGAGAGAAGAGAAGATGAAAGCAGGAGAGGAAGAGAAAGTCACAACATACACGATCCGAGGAGAGGTGAAAAGGGACGTGAGAAAGAAGGAGATGAGTTCTGTAGGAATTGCGAGGAGCAGGTGAAAAGGAGGAGAGGAGAGGAGAGGAGAGGAGAGGAGAGGAGAGGAGAGGAGAGGAGAGGAGAGGAGAGGAGAGGAGAGGAGAGGAGAGGAGAGGAGAGGAGAGGAGAGGAGAGGAGAGGAGAGGAGAGGAGAGGAGAGGAGAGGAGAGGAGAGGAGACAAATGATGAACAAACCAGAGCAGCCACACATGTGGAGCTGATGTGGGGAAAGGTCAAAGATGAAAGCGAACAACAGGGAGGAGAGGTGAAATGAGATTAGGCGACGTCCTCAAAAACAAAAGCACTGACACACATAAGTCACATGAGGCCGAGCTATAACGGAGACAAAGAGAGATGATGAGAGGAGAGGAGGAGGAAGAGGGTGGGAACATGGAGGTCACAGGAGGAGACTCTCACTCCCCAAAATTCATATCGTGACTTCTTGACCAATCATCATGATCAAACGTTTGACTGCATGGTGGGTATACCGTATACGCTTCTAGTCAAGCGGTGCCACCTTGCGGTGCACTTCAACACTTCAGGAAGGCACCCTTTGCCGTCAAATCCAAGACGGCAAAGGGTGACATGAAGGGTCGAGAACAACAACAACAGTTAAGGGAAATGTAGTCCCCATTGTTTACAATGGGAGAGCTACCTAGCAGCGCGTGGCTGCCCCGTCCAGTCTGTTGTTGTGGTCTGCACTTTGGAATATTTTTCAACACTACAACAACTATTACACAGCTTTAAAGTGGATTTTCATGACAAGCAACTCAGCGGTCGGTGCACTGGCTGTTCAAAGGTAACTTTAAACACCCTGAAAGACGGCCGTAAATAGTAGGCATTCAACCAGTTAAAGCAACGGAGGCTGTCTAAAAGCGGACTTGAGCCACGAGAGGCACAGCCGAGCGAGCGAGCAGTCAAGCAAGCGAGTCAGTATAGAGAGGAGGTGTCATAACTAGGAGAGGACAGAGGAGAGGAGGTCAGTATAGAGGGGAGGTGTCATAAGAGGAGAGAGGAGAGGAGGTCAGTATAGAGGGGAGGTGTCATAAGAGGAGAGAGGAGAGGAGGTCAGTATAGAGGGGAGGTGTCATAAGAGGAGAGAGGAGAGGAGGTCAGTATAGAGGGGAGGTGTCATAAGAGGAGAGAGGAGAGGAGGTCAGTATAGAGGGGAGGTGTCATAAGAGGAGAGAGGAGAGGAGGTCAGTATAGAGGGGAGGTGTCATAAGAGGAGAGAGGAGAGGAGGTCAGTATAGAGGGGAGGTGTCATAAGAGGAGAGAGGAGAGGAGGTCAGTATAGAGGGGAGGTGTCATAACTAGGAGAGGACAGAGGAGAGGAGGTCAGTATAGAGGGGAGGTGTCATAAGAGGAGAGAGGAGAGGAGGTCAGTATAGAGGGGAGGTGTCATAACTAGGAGAGGACAGAGGAGAGGAGGTCAGTATAGAGGGGAGGTGTCATAAGAGGAGAGAGGAGAGGAGGTCAGTATAGAGGGGAGGTGTCATAACTAGGAGAGGACAGAGGAGAGGAGGTCAGTATAGAGGGGAGGTGTCATAAGAGGAGAGAGGAGAGGAGGTCAGTATAGAGGGGAGGTGTCATAACTAGGAGAGGACAGAGGAGAGGAGGTCAGTATAGAGGGGAGGTGTCATAACTAGGAGGAGAGGAGGTCAGTATAGAGGGGAGGTGTCATAACTAGGAGAGGACAGAGGAGAGGAGGTCAGTATAGAGGGGAGGTGTCATAACTAGGAGAGGACAGAGGAGAGGAGGTCAGTATAGAGGGGAGGTGTCATAACTAGGAGGAGAGGAGGTCAGTATAGAGGGGAGGTGTCATAACTAGGAGAGGACAGAGGAGAGGAGGTCAGTATAGAGGGGAGGTGTCATAAGAGGAGAGAGGAGAGGAGGTCAGTATAGAGGGGAGGTGTCATAAGAGGAGAGAGGAGAGGAGGTCAGTATAGAGGGGAGGTGTCATGACTAGGAGGAGAGGACAGAGGAGAGGAGGTCAGTATAGAGGGGAGGTGTCATAAGAGGAGAGAGGAGAGGAGGTCAGTATAGAGGGGAGGTGTCATAACTAGGAGAGGACAGAGGAGAGGAGGACAGTATAGAGGGGAGGTGTCATAAGAGGAGAGAGGAGAGGAGGTCAGTATAGAGGGGAGGTGTCATAACTAGGAGGAGAGGAGGTCAGTATAGAGGGGAGGTGTCATAAGAGGACAGAGGAGAGGAGGTCAGTATAGAGGGGAGGTGTCATAACTAGGAGGAGAGGACAGAGGAGAGGAGGTCAGTATAGAGGGGAGGTGTCATAACTATAGGAGGAGAGGAGGTCAGTATAGAGGGGAGGTGTCAGTGGCGTAGGGAGGTCATGGTGGGCCCCGGTGCGAGAATATTTTGTAGGCCCCCCACCACCGCCATAAACAAGTGTGCGTGCGCGCGCCCATGCACACACACACACACACACACACACACAATAGGTATAGACTAACATTACAGGTGAGGTGACCGGCCACACAATTAAATTATTCAATTAAATTCAAAGGGGCTTTATTGGCATGAGAACATATGGTACAGCATTGAGTAAACTCGTCCACTCACAGTTAACAGTCTTTGTATTGAGTTTGTGCTGTTGTGTACTGTAATTCTGCAAACAAACAAAATATTTCAATCACTCATTTAAACCAGCCTTTCAGCACCACATGCAGACAGCACCAGCTTCCAAGCTCAGTGTCCATATATTCATCAATAAACAACCTGCCCTGACTTGGGCACAAAAACAAAACTACCACAGCCTGATGTCTCCAAACTATCAAACATAAATAAATAAAAACACAGCTCATTATATGCAGTGTTGGGCATATCTAACGTCGTTAGGTTACTGGATTACTGCCCATAAAAATAATCCCTTACCGTTACAGATTACCTTCTGAGAAAAGTAACAAGTTAGATTATTTTCCGTTACCAGACGAGACAATTAAAACCCATTTTTTTATGCTTGCGCAGGTTGGTTACATTGTATTAGGCTACTGCCTACCGTCATTGCGCCGCATTATCACGGCCCGGTTAAAAACGAGAATGATACACACCATGAACTGACCATAGACAATATATCCCCTTTACAGCTCTCTCTTTATTAACGAATATAAGTCGCCACAATCGCCAGCCTATAGTACACGTAGGACTGGACAGAAAGAGCTAGTGCAGAGATAGTACAGACATTCAGACAATACCATAAGGCTGTTGCGCTGCACTCTGATGCCCTCTCCACGCCGCGCACCGTGGCGCATGAACAACAATAACAACAACTCCACGTGTACCCACGACGACCCACGTATGAATTAGATAGTTTATAAGAAATGGCACGGCGGTCATCCTTGCAGGCAGTGACAGTAACATAATGATAATCCTGTAGGCTGTGTAACCTTTTCATTTTGGGGGGCATCAACAACAGCCTGTTGATGATGAATGAATGATACTATGAAACTTAACAATTAATTTACTAGTACTCACCTAATGACGCCGCCACGGAGGATATACCATGTTTAACGTAATTCCAAAGTGTTTAGCCTACATTGTTTAAGTCATAGACGCATGCGGTTTTGGCTAAAAGCATGTTGTTTTTATTATTCCACTATACCACTCGGCACCACTACCACTGTCATGGTAGCTGGCTACAACCGAAACAACTTCCTCTTCCTCTTCAAAATAAAAGCTACTTGTAACAATACTTTTATTTCTTAAGTGAACTACAGGATGTAGTAGACGCAGGATGTATATTACATGGTATAGTGGGCTTGGAAGGATACATCACACAGAAGTTTAACCCCTTACCGACCGGCCACAGCCCACAGCTATTTCATTCACAAAACAGCGGCTCGTCAGCTGTTTCTTTTCTTTTTTCCCCTTCCCCTCATGGGCCCCTAGGGGGCGCTGGGCCCCAGTGCACTGCACTGGCTGCACCCCCTTATGCTACGCCAGTGGGAGGTGTCATAACTATAGGAGGAGAGGAAAAAAGGAGAAGCTATAGAGAGGATAGTGTGCAAGGACAACATTCTGTTCCTATAGCTCTCTCTCTCTCTCTCTAATTGGCCTGAGTACAGGTACAGTTCACTTCAGGGGAGTTCTTTTGGAGTGTTCAAATATGTGCAGAGAAAAGCTGAGTCATGCATGGTCTCACTCCACTTCAGGGGCTGAAAGGGTGAAAAAAAAGAAAAGGGGGAAAAAAGAGAGAGCTGCCGGGGTCTGGGGGGCAGCAGGACACGCTGGAGATTGTTTTGGCCGGAAGTTAATGGGATTTTGGCAGAAGTACCACTCAAGGAAATGACGTTGACGCTTTACAAATCAGTTTACATTCTCCGTGAATGAAACAAGTCTTGTGATTGGTCGAATATGACGGATGTTCGGGACCGACACTTCCGTCGATACCATCTCTGCCTTAGGTTGTGACCAGGCTTTTCTCTTCGCATATGAGTAAGGCTGGGTGAGAAAGGGAGTGATTAGAGGAGAGAGAGAGAGAGAGAGAGAGAGAGAGAGAGAGAGAGAGAGAGAGAGAGAGAGAGAAAGAGAGAGAGAGAGAGAGAGAGAGAAAGAATGACACAAGAAGTCCTCTCCTAGAGAGAGTAGTTTTCCTCTGCACAGTGGAACCCAAAGCAATCTGATCCTTCTAGAACTTCTAGAAGTTCAGGCCGTGTATTTATCTTGCAATGATGTGACTCATATAGGGGCCAGTTTGAAAGAAGAAGAGTGACAGGAGTATAGCTGGAGGCAGGGATAGAGGGAGGGAGAGAAGCACAGGGGTAAACATTATGAGAGAGAGAGAGAGAGGGGGGGGGGGGGGGGGGGGGGAAGAAGGAGGTATAGAGGTATATGGAGTATAGATGCATGGAGGAAGGATAGCTGGAGGGAGGGTTGATAGGGAAAGAGGAGAGCATGGTGTGTGTGTGTGTGTGTGTGTGTGTGTGTGTGTGTGTGTGTGTGTGTGTGTGTGTGTGTGTGTGTTGTGCGTGCATGTGTGCGTGTGTGTGTGTGCATGTGCGCGTGTGCAGTGCGTGCACACACTGTGGGGGGGCACACGAAAATGAAGGGTAAAGGAGACGACAGGGTGAGAAGGAGAAGGAGGCACTGTCTGTAAACAGCGATAAACAAAACCATGTTCTCAGCAACTGGAAAAAGTACTTGCAGACATGGAGCTGGGATGGATTTTTTTAAAGAGTATTTACACAAACACCTTATCTCTCATAACAGGAAATATGAAATTAAATGCCTTGTTCAAGGTAAGCTTTTTATACGCATGCTTGCTTACACTGTATCAGGATCAAAACAAGCCCTGTAGCACACAGAATGGTAAACATGCACCATGGACACTGAACGTACCGCCTATAATACAGGTCACATCAACCAAGAGGTGCACAGAATGTGTCAGTATTCATGCAGTAATATTAGCATATTATTGCAGGTACCTGCAGGTTTCTCATAATGTCTGTAACAGCTTATCCATATCATCGTAAAGCAGCATGAGGATTTTTAATAGAGGGACAGACAGTATGGGACATACAGTATGCTGACAGGAAATGGGGAGAGTTGGGTGGTGACATGCCGTAAAGGCCGTCGGGATCGGGAGTCGAACCCGCGGCACACTGCCAGACTTGGGCTACCGGCCAAGGTGCCTGGACCGCTGAGCCACGGCCCAGGCCAAGCAGCATGAGGTTTACGCGAGGTAAACGTTATGGTGAACAGTGAATGTGAGACACGACCAACGTGTTACACTTATAATGCTCAGCGTCAGTTGGAACCAGTAAATAGACCTTGCCCAGCTACTTGTTGCTATAAATTGGGGTCTCACAGATAGTAATGCCATTAAATGTGAGTCACATAGACATCAAAGGGGGCTTCAGCCCCTGCCCCTTTACCCGTCTATAAAAGGACTGTCCTCTCCAGACCAACGAATGCAGCATTTACTATGGTGGAAGAAATGCAAATGCCACTCCTTTCCATGCCATGCTGGAAGGCAGCATTCAGGAGAATTGCTTTTTCTCCGAAGTCTCCTGAACGTTTACGCAGTATTTTGCGTTGAACAAATGTGTTTAGAAATCCTCTCAACGTGTCACGGCACATTGTGAGCTTGTAGATCTGCTAGTTTTGTCCAAAAGTGGATTTCAGCCCCTGCCTCTCTAATACTCTCTGCACGTCCCTGCAGAAGCGTGACAGTATATTATATAAAACGCCGTTCTGACAAGTCCTGGCTCAAGTCTGAATGTCATCCAGAATATGCAAGTGGAGACTGTGCAGACGTCTGCAGCAACAGTTTGTTAGACATTACTCTCAGCCCTGCTTGAAACGCAATTGCAGTTCAGTCACAACAAAGTCTTATTTGATACTTTTCTCTCCCAGGCATTTATAATAGAGTTTTACAACAAAAAAATCTTGGTTTTCAGACAGCACTCCCTGGAAAACAGTACAGGTTGCTGTGGGGCACAATGTCACACACTGAACACCAGGCAGGGCCTCCCTAAATGCAGCGTATATATTGTATAGTTAGTGTAGAAGCATGCAGGGACGTTGAGTCAAACGAAACAAGCACTCCCTGGGGGTAGCCCACTGTGGGTTCCTTAGGAACAGAGGAAATGAATGGCTTGTTGTTTTGTGTCACCGCGTGTTACAGTAGGTGTGCATTCACTGAGGATTACCCAAATTATGGTGGATCAAACACTATGCATAATTCATAGGGTATATGGAATACTAAATGAGCAAAGATATAGCAAGAGAAATTTTACTAAAGCTCCTTTAGTTGACATTTTGGGAGGGAGGATCATAATTGGCGTCACGTATATTTATGGAACAGAGAGGATTTAAGCCACTCTATGGGACATGTGGACAGGGACTTAACGCAATTACATGGATTGCTTCTAATTTGCAAATAATCAGATGGTTTGTGTGTGTGTGTGTGTGTGTGTGTGTGGGGGGGGGTGACATTTATCCTTCGTGGTCTTGAAAATAACATCATGATTTTGAGAGGGTATTGTTGAAATAAAGGCATATTTCACATTTCACTGCTTGGTGCACGGCTGTATATCGTTACTCTATTGTTACATAATCTGCATCAGCGATTCCAAACCTGTGGGTTGGGGTCCATTGATGGGCTGTGAGGATATATATTAATTATATATACAGTATTTATATATATATATATATATATATATATAGTTTATTTTTGTTAGTTTTTGGTTTTTTTGCGAGACAGAATCTCTAAAGTTATAGGTTGATAAATGGAAACTTAAAGTAGTATCTTATACTATAAGGGTTCCATTGATCTAAGCTGGAACAGCTGGATCACTATCGATTGATCATTAAAATGCATGCGGCCCACCCATCTGACCACTTAACACGCAGCGGAATGTGGTCAGATAGGCCTATATGGGTGAGGCTTTCCAGACTTCCAAGCGGGCTCTGATCCAGAAAAGGTTGGGAACTCTGGATCTGCATTGTACTGCGCTACATGTTGACCGATTGTCTGCACCAGTTGACTGAGACTGTGTTCACAAGCCATCTGGTCTGATTATCAATACAAGACAAACATTTCAGTGATATAATCTTACTTACAATTTATGCTTTCTCTGAACATGCAGCCCTTTACAGATGGAACATCGCCGTCTTTTAGCACCAGTCTAGCCAAAGATCCAGCTTTATGCTGGGCTTTGTTCTCCAAAGAGTCCTTTGTGAAGTGGCGTGAACAAACAAACAGTGGCATATGGCTGCTGTTGGCCCAGAAAAAAAGAGACTGTATCCAATGATGTCTGGTCGCTTTATTTCTACTTTGTTTGCCTTTCTAGGAAAGGCAAACAAATTTAACTTTCCTTCAGAAACAGAAATAGAACTTTCTGGGAGATATTCAGTGCACTGAACAACAACCAAAGAAGTGCCGAGCAGCGTGGCGAAACCATTTTAGAGATATACTACTGACTTGAGCGTGTAGATGGATGGGCACATCCTTCTATACTGGGCATAGAGCAGATGACAAAAAAAAGAAAAAAGGAGAAAGAAAAAGCCCATATTGTCTCTCCTCCATGACACAGTCAGACATGATTTATACTTTGTCATTTGATGGTGTCGTGTACTGAAAATAGCCGACCTACAAGCTCACAACACGTTGCATTCGCAATACTATGCAAGCTTATAATAGACGAATCCACAGAGGCTGCCCTGGGCACGGCCATTACTGAGGTGTAGCATTAACTGATGAGCTACACCTGGCCTACAGGGCACTAATCCATGGATTAGTGTATAGGTCAGCTACATGCCCCGCATGACACCGTCGCACGACGGAGCACAAATCAAGCTTAACACAATGAGTGCCACCTGGTTGACAAAAGTGGTGGCGCTTGGGTGCCACGTGATGAGAAGCAATTTGGTTTGTCGCCATCTTGAATGCTAATAGCAATAGCGCCAATGCTAGCGAGCTAAGGCGACATTGTCCATCCTCCAGAAAACACCAATATTCCAATTGTGATCACCCGAATATCAGAAATGACCTCCGAACATCACTGATCTGATCAACACCACGGACAGCATGGTATTTTCAGAGAAAACAGTGTGGAAAGGCCGTGGCTAATACAGAAGCTAATGAGTTGGTCACGCAGACACAGTGCAGGCCAGGCCCTAGCAACCGAGCGATTCCAAAAATGGAAAATACCGAGGCATTATTTTATCTGGTCCAGGTTCATATGGTTAAAGTAGATGGATATACAGTACGAACACCCTGTGTTGCGAAAAAAGTACTGAAAGGTTTTACTTAAGTAGAAGTATCAATACTGCAATGTGGAAATACGTTACAAGTAAAAAAAATGTCCAGGATTTAAAATGTACTTGATAGTGAAAGTACAAAAGTATTGGTATCAACATATACTTAGAGTACAAAAGTAAAAGTACCCATTATGCAGTACGTGTATGTCCCATTTCACAAGTTTTCAAATGTATAAATGTCCTTTGAAAATAGACGATCTACAAGCTCACAATGCGTCGCATCACGACACATGACGTAGATTTTCCATTCATTGTCAATTTAATTTAAAGGTATATTCAGTGATTTCACTTAATTCAAATATCACTTATTTTTTTGTTTTGTTGTGATAATCCTCCCTACTATAGAGTGTGCTGGCCATATAAGGAGTTCCTCCCTGTCCCCAGTTAACCCCTGGGGGTCAAAAAACCTTAGGTTTCGTTTTTGACTCTCTATCCTGATTGGACGAAAGGCTGGGTCCCACAGCCAAAAACGAAACCTAAGGTTTTTTGAGTGAAATCACTGAATATACCTTTAATTTTGTGCAGGACGAGCTGAATATAGGAGGGGCTAGTGCCCCTCAAAAACATGGGGGGATTTTGTGAGATTAACCCCAAAGGAAAAGCTTCCAAGTTGGTTTCACTTATTGTGATATTAGATTCATGTTGAAATGCATTATGTTCTCAAAGTGGGGTTCGGGCCAGGAACCCTCAGGTTTACAAGGATCCTTGTTACTACTGTATCTATCTATATCTATATCTATATCTATATATATCTGTGTCCATGTGCACAGTGCATGCTGAACTGTATCTGTGTGTGTCTGAGTGTACACGCACATCCGTGTGCATATCCGTGTGTGTGTGTGTGTGTGTGTGTGTGTGTGTGTGTGTGTGTGTGTGTGTGTGTGATGGGTAGTCAACCTGACATTCAACCTGCATCCAGCCGACAGGTACATGGAACAGGAAATTACTTTTGGGACAGCCAATCAGAAAAAGCTCTCAGTAAACAGGAAGAATCCGTCACAGTGGACCTGTCAGGTGCCAATCATTTTCACAATGACTTGCCCGTGCAACTCAGTGGAAGTGTCAATCAGCTCCTAATCCCGCCCTTAGAGACCAGTACTTAACCCATTTTGACCTGGGAACGATTCTACAAATGTCTTCTAAATCCTGACAGTTTTCTGAAAAAGCTATGTTTCTATGTCAGTCGTTCTTTGATTTTTCAAAAATAGCAGACCTACAAGCTCGTAGCGAGTAGATCTGCTATTTTTCAATAGCTAAAGTATGACATAATGCTAACACCAAAAGGGGTTCCCGCCCAAAATGGGTTAATGTTGAATTGATGATGCATACTACACACTCTTCCTACTGTTTGTCCGTGAGGGGGTTCCAGGGGGGATTTTGTTCAAAACGGAGCACTCCTGCAAACCTTGGAAGCCAATCTTAACCAAGCAGGATGGAAGGAATATGAAGAATCTGAAAGAAACGTTTCGTATAATGACGATAGAGACAGTGTACTGATATGCGTGATGAATGGACACAATCTTTAGGCGTATACTCCAAAATGAACATTTTCCAGTTAGCTGGTTTCTGCCCGACAGCAGAGATACAGTATTGTGCATAGCGATCAGATCTGTGGCTCTGGACAACTGCATGTTCATGTATGTATGTATGTATGTATAACGACACTTTATAGCTATGTCGCAGTTATGGGCGCAGTGGGTTTGTTTATAGTTACATGAAAATCTAACACTCAGCAGTTCGCTATGGGAGGCGTCCAATCTTGGGCGCTAGACAGAAGTATCTCTATACACTCACATTCGACACATTAAGAATGGGTCTTTGCGTCATGACGTATAGTACGAGCCGCCTCTCCCCGAGGGTATAAATGCTAAAGTACTCACGCATGCACGTTATTTGTTTTCTCGTATATCTTTGTAACGTAAGTAATTCTCGGCAAATAAAACATCTCATGAGGACGGGTGGCTTTCCCCAGCTGCTTGGTACCGAGAGGTTCCCCTGAATTACGCCAGTGCATTACACTCACAAACGAGTAAGTAGCGCTGTATAAACCATTCTAGCTACTACTTTGTTGCAAGCTAACGCTAACCTATCACAGCCACTACTCGCTATAAGCGAGCGCTGTAGAAGCCCTTGTTTATTTAGCTTAGCCACTAAATAGCTCCCTTGTTGTGCTGTATAAGCTCTAGGCTATAAGCTATCTGCTAGCACGCTCGTAGCTGCTAGCAAGCTTTGTTTTACGGCTTAGTAGGCCCTCACTAAACACTCGTTGAGTAGCTGAACGTGCATTTATACCCTCAAGGAGAGGGCACGTACTACGTCATGACGCAAAGACCCATTTTCAATTCATCGAATGGGAGTATAGACATACTTCTGTCTAGCGCCCACGTTTGGACGCCTCTCATAGCGAACTGCTTCGCTTACATCTTATATGACTGAGATATAATTATTATATACTGTATGTATAAGAGATATGGGATATACTTTGGCTATATATTTTATATGACTTTGCTTATATCTTATATGACTTATAGCTTATATGAGTCAGAGGGGCATGGCCGTGGTCCGCCACAGACCGCCAGCCAAGTCCTCCCTTAAGCCAATTTACATATAGGATATCAGAAAGTATGTATTTAATTGAATCTGCCCAGAAGCTGCCCAGAATAGGGATGCTAGGGTCCAAGTGGTTCAACTTTTTAGCCAACAGTAAACGAAGCACCCATTTGAATGTAACAATGATAAAACGTTGGCTGAGACAGACTGAGACTTTGCTACTGGTTCACTCCCTACAGCTCTCCCCTGCATTGCAGAGGGTGGTCTGACAATGGCCCTTGAACGCAATGCTGCTAGAAAAGTGTGTGTGTGTGTGTGTGTGTGTGTGTGTGTGTGTGTGTGTGTGTGTGTGTGTGTGCGTGTGCGTGTGCGTGTGCATGTGCGTGTGCGTGTGTGTGTGTGACAGGTCTTAAGTGGCCCTCTGACAGTGCGAGCACCCGATCGTTTCTCCAGGCTCTGACAGATTATACACGCACATGCACATGCACACAAATAGGCCCACACACAAGCAGGCATGAATGCACGCACGCACGCACGCACGCACGCACTCACATTATGCTGATCGCATATACCACAAATGTCCTCACATGCACAAATATCCATGCACTATCACTCTCCAATTCTCTCTGCGGTCAGAAACATTCGTTTTTCATGGAAGGCAGTGTAATCCATGAATTACTGTCACAGGAGGAATGGGAAATTCATCATTTTGAAGATTTAATTCAGAACATGATCTGAAATCTGTTAACCATTGAACCAGTGAGTCCCTATTCTGGGACTTTCATAGTAGCAAACATTTGGCAAAAATAGCCAAACATTCAGGCAAATATAGGCAAACGTTTGGCAAATATAGAAGATCTACAAGCTCACTAAGTGATGTGTTAAGCCCAACACACACCGTCTGTGAACGCCGTGCGTCAAAACAGCCGTTATTTTCAATGAACCTATCCCACACCGGCGGCGTCAGACGCGCGCTGGCGCGCGTTCACGCCTCGCCTGACGCTCCGATACGCTGCTGTTCTATTTTCCAGGCGTTGCCGCGCGGCCTCCATCCGGGAATCCGTGGGCGTGGCTGGCCAGCCGCGTGGTAGCGCACCGCGTCCTGTGGGTGTTGCTGTGCGGCTATGACGCGCAGCAACACTGTGCCGCGTTGCTGCGCACCCGCTTCACAGACGGTGTGTGTTGGGCTTAAGCTTCTAGATTGGCTACTTAAAGATATTTAGTGTTGTGGGAATAAAAGGAGAGGAGCAAGTATAGACCCCTGGGGGACACCGGCCAATTACATACAGTCTGGTTTACGGCTATCTGTGTCTTATTCTCCACAGAGATTTTTAACTGATTTTGAGCCATTGATCCTGACTAATCAATCAATACTTTGTTTCAGACCCAGGGAGATCCGTATCACAGAAATATATACATACATCACAGTATAAACTGTGAATTGACTAAGAATCAATGTGGGGAAAAACTGTTGGATTGGGAATATGGGTTAAGATTCAGGTTTTTCTCAAGTCGTTTCTTATTGACTGTAATGGTCAGGGACAGACTCTCATCATTTTTCTGGCTCTAAACGTGCCCAGTACTTTACACGTATAGTGTCAGTGAGAAAAATTTCCCCTATACAGTAGGCTATATAAATAAAAATCGGCCCGGTCATTTTCGCACGAATTTGGCCCAGACCAGCCCACCACAACCAGCGCGTAGATATAGCAGAAACTCTACCGCCCGCTCCGTTGAGGCACACACAAACAAACAACCCCTAATACCACCACTTTTACAGAACAACATAAATGATACAAACCAACAGACAACTACACAACCCTTTGTTTTAAATATATCTGTGCTCTCACAAGAATGATGCTAGCAAAAGGATTCAAGATAGAAGAGGATTTATTTGTCACTCACTGATACAGGTACAGTGACATTATCATGATGGCTATGGCAGAATGGCAGCACGCCTGGACCTTTCCTGGTCGCCTGCCGCCTATTGGCCTGCCTGCCTTTTCTTTTTTTTTTATATCATGGCGGCCCCTACGGTCGCGGCCCACCGGGAATATGCCCGGTACGTCCTATGGCCAGTCCAGCCCTGTGTTTCATTTATGACTCTTGACAGCGTCTATGGACATGTCAATGAGTTGACCGTCTTACTATATTAAAATAAGATCTGGTTGCAAAAGGGTTTGAAGTGGCCCTGTGGTATATGGCGAATCATAGCATATTTCATCACTACTTGAGTATGTATAAAACTAAACAAGAAGTTCTCTCTGACAAAGTCTGATGTTTCATGCCAAAATGTTCCTTCTGCTAGAGCCCTGTTCTCACCTCAAAGACAGTTGTTGTTTACCATAGTAAAGAATGTTTACAGTTCGACACTCGAACCAAAAAGCCTATTGTTGCTCCCCTGTGGAGAATCTAGAATATTCCGGTGACGATTTGGCTAGGGACTTCTATCTTTTTCACTGAGTAGCTGTTTTCACGGTTTACTTTCTTAAAACGACTCTTAACAATATTCTGTCATTATAGAATAATGAGAAACGCTATGAAACACTATGTGAGTGTATTTTGTACTGATTTAAAATATTTATAGTAATAGTACTATTTTCATGATTATAGTTTTCTTTACTGGTTTGTACTGTTTAATTAATTTCTTAATATACAGTATAGAGTCTGTTCAGTTTCACATACTTAAAAACCGTTATGTTTAACTACGTTCTCATTATATCATCATCACATTGACTACGGAGGCTTGGTTGAAACAGACAACTCGCGTGTACTTTTTCACACGCTATTGCTTTGTAACAATTTCATCTCGTGTTTTACCAAATAAATGCTGAGATTCTGAGAACATTATCACGTGAATCCTCCTTCCTTCCTTTTCTACACTTCCTTCCGAGACAACACACATCGGGGATTTGAAACCACAGCCCTTTGTGTGGTGGACGAAAACAAACAAGTCAAAGTGTGCAAGTCGGGGGTGAATGAGAGCTCCTCGAAAGGAAATACATGTAAGGACTGCTTTTAAAGCACAGAGAGCACTGGGCTCAGGTGCTCCAGATCAGAGCTAATGGCCTCACAGCACAGCTACTGTACACCTCCCATGAAGTATAGTGCCTAGCCTGACATCCACGAGTCCATTTCAGGTCCAAATATTGTACTTTTACAGTATTCCGATCCACTACATTTATTAAGAGTTTTCAAGGACCCCAAAAATTATATATATTTGGCAGACATCTGAAAATATATTGTTCCAGCGACCCCCCCCCCCCAGAAGCAAAGTAATATATTCAAATATTTGCACCACATTTTCACGATAAAAAAAAAAATAGCAGATCTACAAGCTACGAGCTTTTAGATCTGCTACTTTTTCAATGGCTAAAGTATACCATAATGCTTAAAACACCAACAGGGGTTCCCGTCCAGAATGAGTTAAATGGATGATGTCATGGGGTACAGTTAGGCAGTGATAACTTTCATAATATACAGCTTGAAATCACTGCTGGAGCAAATCTGGTGCAATTAGTGGAGCAATTCTCAATCAGCAATCCTTTTGTTTTTAGCCAGCTGGTCAGTGACGTCAGTTCAGTAATGTCATCCGGTACAAACAGACCCCGGAAATGATGCATAATATAAGCTGTGCAATCTAAATGTGGCAGAGATACTCGAGTGGGTTACGCTGCACGTCCTCAGTGGGTCATGTACAATGGTGGAAAATACATTTACTGGAGTCTGGAGTGCTGTACAATTCTGAGGCACTACTTATTTAGCATTTATATTTTCTTTAATACTACTTCTACTCCACTACATATCTCAGAGACAAATGAAGCTTTCACACTACAATCATTTAACAACTTTAGTTACATGTCACTTTACATATCTGGATTATTAATATAACACATACATTAGCACTCAAGCACTATTTTATACTTTGGCTATTAATTCAGCAATAGCGATTTAATGCGTTAGAGAGGCCATTAAAAGAAAAGTGTAAAGTAAATTGGGAACATTGTGCACATTACTTTAAGTAGAGTTTGATTCCAATATACCTTTGTACTTTTACTCATATCATTACTTTTACTTAAGTAACACATAGTACTTCTTCCACCACTTGCAGAGATAGTGGAGTGGGCTCTGCACATCCTCAGTGGGTTATCTTATGTAACTGTGATGTCGTGTCACTATAGCAGTTGACCGATATGGCTATTATGCTTTATTTAAAGCTATAGAGTCCATAGAGAGGAAATTTAAACTTTATCACCCGGGACTTGAAACCGCGTGGGGATCTAAAGATGTACTGTACCACACACACACACCAGCTGCTATACATTATTCAAATTTAGCTCGTTCCCCTCTGCACAAATTATCTTTGCCGAAAATCTACAACCTCACAACGATTGCAGATTCGCCCAATGTTCACCCCAGAATATAGGGCCGACCAGGTTTGTTAAAGCTTTAAGCATGCCACCACAGTCCATTGTTCCTATTCTCCCTGTCACCACTATTGGACGCGTTTGTTTGCTCCACCACCCCATCTCCACCTGTACGCTTGGTTTTCCCCTGTGGGATTAGTTTTCCCCTGCTACAGTTTCTCCCTGCTCTGGAATCGCTGTCTTCTCATTGTGCAGAGCAGGGCGTAATTATGTTGGCCTAGCAGAGCCTGAACACCAAGTTCAAATATAATATTCAAACCTGTATTTACAAAATGTTAAAGGGGGGATGTCACGGCCCGAGATTAACATTGCTGATAAGGTACATCACGTGGTCTGAATGAAAACGATTTCAAACGGCACGTGACTATATCTCAGGCTCTGACGTGACCTAGCATCTAGGCAAGCTGAGTGGCTAGCGCACTAAAGGCTACTAGTTTTGAGGTAACTTTTTGCGTCATACTAGGTGAAAGTATCATAAAAAATATATATTTTCGCTGAGTTGACGTGTAAGTTTTAGGGTAAACTGTTGCATAATCGCAATTTCGCGTGACGAGTTCCATGCCCCCGGCCTCTCTGTAAAGCCACTAACATACCGTCAACCACGGCCAGATTCACCCTTCTGTAGAGCCCTGTTCACAGGTTCACTGCCTGTCTTCTAGCAGCACTGCACCGGGCTAAAATGCATATCCGTCTTCAAATATCTTATGTACCACAACATTGTTCAAGTGAACTGTGTGTTTATGCTTGTTCATTGTAATAATCAATATCGCTATGATGATTTATCGCCGCGTCACTCGAGTCCCGTGGCCGGGCCATCCAGATGATCCAGTCCTCTGTCCCCGCCGTCAGAGGCTACCCGGGGCACTGCTATTCATGCAGCGTAGCCGGCTCAAGTAACCTGTTACCTGGCCGCTCTCTCTCTCTCTCTCTCTCACACACACCGATATGGGGGGGGGGGGCGGTTTCTCTCTCTCACTCACACACACACACACACACACACACTGCGTCTTGCATCAGCCATCAGCGCGCATACAGACTGCCTTACGCACCGCCAGTCTCTCCCTCCGTCTCTCTCTCTCTCTCTCTCTCTCTAATAATAATAAAACGCATCACAGCGCGACAACTTGTGAAGGTTAGATATATTCGAAGAAACTAGCATTTAGGAACCACTGGATCCGTGCGCAACTTGGAGCTCTCCAATAGCCACATTCAGAAGGCATGTGATGTCTTCGTCACCACCAGAAGTATAATGAAACTTTCATCTCATTAATCATTGACATAGCGTTATTTAGGCTATAATGATCAACTTGTATGGGTGATCATTTTATGTATATCAAATATTATATTAACTCAAGGTAATTAATGCTACAGCTCTGAATATAAATGTCGGAACTGGTGTAAAATGGAGAATAAGCCTGTTGCAGTGTTGCGCACTGAAAACCAGAACAGGTACGCTCGCCCCTTTTCCAACTCACCCCCATGAAAAGTGAAGAACGGTCGCCCTGGGATTTCGAAAAGTGAATACGGCTTGCCCCAAAGCCATGAATAGCTCGCTCCCAAAGTGTGGTTATCTCGCCCCACAGCGTGGATATCTCGCCCCAAAGCACGGATATCTCGCCCCATGTTTATTTCATGTTTATTTTACCTTATTTCTCATATTAGAACCTTTAGAATCAATGTTGTTTGTCAAAGGAGAACATTTAGAACCAGTTTGTTGTTGTTGGTCAAATGAAAATGATGCATGGTACCCAGGGGGCAAACCACCCTTTTTTTAGGAAACCTGCATTTGCCATGACCTCAAAGGTTGTCCACCAGAAATAATATCTATGACCCCATAGGATCACAACCTATATGGACAACCCGGTCAATTTATTTGCTGGAAATCCAATATGGCCGCCCCAATATTAGCCCCTATTAGTTATAATACACAATAGGGCAACATATTTCCACGAAACTTCACAGGTTGATCAATGATATAAATACGAACATGTTTTGTATTGCAAGTTTCCATGAAATCCAATATGTCCGCCACAATATGGCCGCCATAATATTAGCACCCAGAAAATATAGGTTTGGCTCTAACTTCTGAACCAGATGAGCTAGAAATGCAAACTTGGTGTCTATTTCATGGTTTCTGACCATGAGAGACTCAATGGAATACCTATTTTTTATTATTGGGTGTGTCTGGACCCTTATTGTGCATATTTACAAGATGGTGACTACCCGAAATTGTGCTTTACCATGATTTCTACCATGATTGTTGACTGTTTTGGCAAACACAAGCTAAATTAATCCATTGGCTAATGTATGGCCCAGAAGGGACATATATCCTTGAGCTTGCATATTGTCAATATGGCTGCAAACGTGAAAAACGTTTCGGGTAGTCACCATCTTGTAAATATGCACAATAAGGGTCCAGACACACCCAATAATAAAAAATAGGTATTCCATTGGTCAGAAACCATGAAATAGACACCAAGTTTGCATTTCTAGCTCATCTGGTTCAGAAGTTAGAGCCAAACCTATATTTTCTGGGTGCTAATATTATGGCGGCCATATTGTGGCGGCCATATTGGATTTCATGGAAACTTGCAATACAAAAAAAAATCGTATTTATATCATTGATCAACCTGTTAAGTTTCGTGGAAATATCCCTCAGTTTAAAATGTTGTTCTATTGTGTATTATAACTAATAGGGGCTAATATTGGGGTGGCCATATTGGATTTCCAGCAAAGAAATTGACCGGGTTGTCCATATAGGTTGTGATCCTATGGGGTCATAGATATTATTTCTGGTGGACAACCTTGGCAAATGCAGGTTTCCTAAAAAAGGGTGGTTTGCCCCCTGGGTACCATGCATCATTTTCATTTGACCAACAACAACAAACTGGTTCTAAATGTTCTCCTTTGACAAACAACATTGATTCTAAAGGTTCTAATATGAGAAATAAGGTAAAATAAACATGAAATAAACATGGGGCGAGATATCCGTGCTTTGGGGCGAGATATCCACGCTGTGGGGCGAGATAACCACACTTTGGGAGCGAGCTATTCATGGCTTTGGGGCAAGCCGTCTTCACTTTTCGAAATCCCAGTGCGACCGTTCTTCACTTTTCGTGGGGGTGAGTTGGAAAAGGGGCGAGCGTACCTGTTCTGGTTTTCAGTGCGCAACACTGCAACAGGCTTATTCTCCATTTTACACCAGTTCCGACATTTATATTCAGAGCTGTAGCATTAATTACCTTGAGTTAATATAATATTTGATATACATAAAATGATCACCCATACAAGTTGATCATTATAGCCTAAATAACGCTATGTCAATGATTAATGAGATGAAAGTTTCATTATACTTCTGGTGGTGACGAAGACATCACATGCCTTCTGAATGTGGCTATTGGAGAGCTCCAAGTTGCGCACGGATACTTGTTATTTTTTCCAGTGGTTCCTAAATGCTAGTTTCTTCGAATATATCTAATCTTCACAAGTTGTCGCGCTGTGATGCGTTTTATTATTATTAGAGAGAGAGAGAAAGAGAGAGAGAGAGAGAGAGAGAGAGAGAGACGGAGGGAGAGACTGGCGGTGCGTAAGGCAGTCCGTATGCACGCTGATGCAAGACGCAGTGTGTGTGTGTGTGTGTGTGTGTGTGTGTGTGTGTGTGTGTGTGTGTGTGAGAGAGAGAGAGAGAGAGAGAGAGACCGCCCCCCCCATATCGGTGTGTGTGAGAGAGAGAGAGAGAGAGAGAGAGAGAGAGAGAGAGAGAGAGAGAGAGAGATACGGAGGGAGAGACTGGCGGTGCGTAAGGCAGTCCGTATGCGCGCTGATGGCTGATGCAATACGCAGTGTGTGTGTGTGTGTGTGTGTGTGTGTGTGTGTGTGTGTGTGTGTGTGAGAGAGAGAGACCGCCCCCCCCCATATCGGTGTGTGTGAGAGAGAGAGAGAGAGAGTGAGTGTGTGTGTGTGTGTGTGTGTGAGAGAGAGAGAGAGAGAGAGAGAGCGGCCAGGTAACAGGTTACTTGAGCCGACTATGCTGCATGAATAGCAGTGCCCCGGGTAGCCTCTGACGGCGGGGACAGAGGCCCGGCCACAGGACTCGAGTGACGCGGCGATAAATCATCATAGCGATATTGATTATTACAATGAACAAGCATAAACACACAGTTCACTTGAACAATGTTGTGGTACATAAGATATTTGAAGACTGATATGCATTTTAGCCCGGTGCAGTGCTGCTAGAAGACAGGCAGTGAACCTGTGAACAGGGCTCTGCAGAAGGGTGAATCTGCGTGGTTGACGGTATGTTAGCGGTGTTACAGAGAGGCCGGGGCCGGGGGCATGGAACTCGTCACGCGAAATTGCGATTAACAGTTTACCCTAAAACGTACATGTCAACAAAATTGTCATTGTAACGAAGATTTCCGAGCGGAAAAAAAATAAAATTGGTTGAAACTTTCAACCATTATGAAGCTAAGTCTGACACCAAAACCACTAGCATGAGTTGATAGCCACCAGGAATGCTAACTCGCAGAGCCCAGAGGCGCTCTGCCCTTAGCCCAGATAAAAGATCAATTTCATTGGTCAAATTGTGCGATCCCGATCTGACGTCATAATCCAAGATGCTAATTTGAATAGCCTTGTTACCTCCCGAGGGCCGTGTCATCCCCCCTTTAAGAATGTTACTTGGCCCATTGTTTACCTGTGGCACGTTCTCTCACTAATGAGAGAGTCTCCCACATTGTAAATTGTATTTATTTGCCTCATTCACGTATCTTACCTACAGCTATATGCACACACTGCATAGGCGTACTGTATAGGCTACTACTGTATCTCATCAAAGAGGTTTTAGTGCCGGGTCCCTGATGCAGTTGAGGCTCATTAGCACATTTCAGCAATGAGGCTGATGAGTACCACAGATGTAATTTCAACCAACCAACTCGTAACAGTAATACCATGCCAACAATACACAGACACAATTGCTGTTCCCCAGCTACCACGTGATTTGCTCGGGCTGCAGGAAGATGGTAAGAATTGAATTTATCCGCCTTGTTAGAGATGTTATAGATTATAACGAATGTTTTGGCAAATCCAATGTGACACTCCATGTTAGAAAAAAAGAAGTATTCCAATTCAATTGGAATAAACAAGAAGATATTGGATTGATTTATGAACAAATCTAAGTACTAATAGACAGACATGTTGAGGAGACAATTACACAAATATTCTATTGGCAGTTACAGGATATGATGAACAATGCCTTCTGTAAGTAAGGGAATGTCATGGCAATTGGACAGAAAACCTTTTTTATGTCCAAAAGCGTTACTTTTGAGAAAGAAACAAAAAACTCGAATCCAATGTAGTTATTATGTAGCTCATTATAATATAATTTCCGTAAGTTTCATAATTATAAAAGATCCACAGAGATATTTAACCACAACCAGGCATCCCTAGTTTGGGCAGGTTGTATAAACATAATTACAATTGTTAAAAATAATTGTGAATATCATAATAAAGTAGGGCAAAAAGATCAAGCGATGAAATGTGGATAATATGCAGGGTTTCTGCCTGACAGCGATGATAAAAGCTATATACTGTATTAGGGATGCCACCGAATAATCGATTTTCCCATTAATAGTTGCAGTCTCCGAAATAGATTTTAATATTTCATAATCGAAAATCGAGATTTTTATTTTTTTATTTTTTTAGCCAAAATATTGGCTAATAAGTACATAAGGCTGCATGATATATCGATACCTTCATCAGAGTGGAGAATATAAGTATAAATCAAGTTGAGCAAAGCCACTCTTCTCTGCCCCTCTCTCTAACAGACACAGTTAACGATCGCTTGTTAAGTGCCTGCCAGACAGACAATCAGATGAAATGAAGGCAGGTGTAGAGTAGAGTGTAGACTAGTGAACTGAACATGTTCTCTTTATATCAAGTACTTCATACCAGCCCCTTATGAAACTACTTCTCCCCAAATCCAAATGGATTTCATTTTCCATCCTGAATGGCACTGAGAAGATCTCCACAAAGGTTTACTCATCAAAACTGATTATAAAACTGTAACCATTAAAGCATGCACTCAACATATAATGGTTATGTGAACATGGCATGTGCATAATATAAAATCTTAAAAGTTTTATCTGATTATTAATCGCCAGAGCTGTAGATTATTCGATTGGGCAAATGGTCACTTTGTGGCATCCCTATACTGTATATATGTGGCCTGACAAAGACAAATATTCACCATTGCGGAAAAAGGTAGCGAACACGATGGGCAAATTTTGCCTGTTATCTGGAAAAGCCTTTAAAGGTTTTGCTGAGTATGCACATGAGCCTTGTTCAGCAGCAGCCTGCTTCACTTCCATACAGTCACAACCATTTGCATCCTGTGTTGTGTTCCTGTGTTGTCCATTGAGCAACTGCAGTGAAGCAGTTTGGGGGTTAAGTTTCTCGCTAATGGAGTGTAATTAGTGAGGGAAAAGACATTTGCGTCTCCTGCTCCTATTATTTCCACCGTGCTTTTAATTGCTGACCACGCTTTAGTAGTGCATGCATGAGATCATCACGCCCCACCACAATGTAAGCGTTCCAAAAATGCTGTGTTATGATGAATGAACCAATGACTTGATCTGCTTCTGAATTGACCGGGTTTTGTTTTGCCAGTGATTTGGGTTAGCAGGGATGGATTTGCTGCATGGGAGGGGGGCGGGGAACCATGCATCTGCTTTTGATATCCCCCATTCATCTTTTTTTTTTAATCACAGGTGGGGATATGTTTTATGGCCATTTTTGGTCAGACTGAATTAAATACATTTTCTGTCTACAATACTGTCTGATATATTTGATATTTATGTTTGATCTAATATCGCAATGTAACAATTAATTTACAATTTGTTACAGTACGTTAACCACGCAAAAGCCGGACTCCAGGAACTCACCACCAGACAGGAAGAGGTATAGCGAGAGCGTACGGCATGGAGATAAGCGAAGAGAAAAGCAAAACCCGCAAAGAAACTAGCACGGACATCACAATGAACGGCAACCAATGGAAGAAGTAAAATACTTCAAATACCCAGGGTCTTTTGTGAGTGAGGATAAAAAGAAGAATCGGCATAGCTACATCAGCCATGACAAGACTTGCCTGAGTATGGAGAAGCAACACCATCAGCTTCCCGCTGAAGGTCGGACTATACAAGTCACTTGTACGCTCCACCCTACTCTATGGTTGTGAACTTGTGAGAGCTGGACAAAAGAGCTGGAATCCCTATTTTGGTGATATTTTAAAAATAGATCTACATGACGATGCATTATCATGAAGATGCATTGCATCACAATGTGTCATACACTGTGATATGCTGTGTCATACGCTAGCATACGGGCTGTGGTTAATACAATTACAAACTGAATTTAGCCTATAAATACACAAGAAAAGAGAATAATAATAATAGCAGTGTCACTTTTGGAAGAAAAAGTTAAAACAATAGCATCACCGGTTTTAACAGACATTATTGATAGCGCTCCAGCACCATTAATCTACAAGTGTCTGTACATGTCCTCCTGAGAAAAGTCCTTTAATAGCAGGGCTATGGTGTCCTCTTTACATATTGAATATTGCTCCCTTGTGAGCCTGGAAGATGGAACAAATACATCAACTGACCTCTTCAATGTGAACGAGTCCATATCAATAAAGCCTCTAATCCCTGGGAAAATGTGCAGCTTTTCTCCAGAGCACATTTAATGAACAACAATGAGTAAAGTAGCATCAGGGCTGGACTGAGACCAAAATTCGGCCCGGACATTTTCGCGGAATTTGGCCCGCCACAACCAGCGTGCAGATAAGCTACTCTACTGACTTTTCGGGTCGAGGCCCATACAAATACTTGAAATACAAGCCCTTAACACCACCACATTTACAGTACAACATAAATGATACACAACTAATTTAACATTATGCCCAGACCGGCCCACCCAGTGTGCATATGCCTGGTACGTCCTGTGGCCAGTCCACCCTTGAGTAGCATAGTGTTAATTATCATGGTAACACTTTCTGAGTTAAATTAACAACTTCAACCTCTATGGGGGGACATTCACCAGAAATAGCAAGTTCTACAAGCTCAATTTCATCCTGAGACTCAGGTCCTTTACACTAAGAACAGAGGGTTTATGGTTAACACGTTTACTGTACTGACTAGTACAAATAGGCATCACCTTTTTACATTAAAATAACTGTTGTTTCCTTTAAACAAATCGGCACCACCTAGATCAGATGGGTGAACCAATAGGATACCCATGTATCTGTCAAAATACTTCCTTAATGTCAACCAAGTCCACAATCACAACACCAGAGGGAGTTCAACTAATCACGTGCAACCCAGATTTGGCTTTAACAAGGGTTTAAATTCATTTCGCTACTGTATGCCACTAAAATGTGGAACGCCTACCAACAGCCATAAAAAATATGAATGCCTATAGGCTATAGACTCCTTCAACCTACCTTCATATAATTGGTCCTCACTAATGTTCATGATAGAATGCCACCATTTTTTTCTACTTGGTCTATCTCACATGGGGCGGCTGTGGGCAGTTCAGAAACCCATCCACCAGTGACATCATCGATGAGTAAAAGCGGACATTGTTTTCCGGCACCCCAGAGCTCCTATTTTGAAGGAATGATTGTGTTAAAAAAAAATATATATATATATATATGTATATATATATATATATATTTATTTATTTTATCTAAAAATATCTGCGTAATGATGATGTCACTGGTAGACGGGTTTCTAAACTGCCCACAGCCCTCCTATGAAACACAGACTGAGTAGAAGGATATTGTGGTATTTTATCATGAACATTAGTGAGGACCAATTATATGAAGATAGGTTGAAAACGTAAAGTGGGAGCGGCCCTTTAACTGTATATATGATGATTTCCTTTCCGTATTTGTACGTCTTTAAATGTTCTGATGAATTGAAAATGGTCCCATGATGTAAACAAGTCTTAGTGCTATTTCTGCTTATCCTCTCAGTAGCAATTTTTATATTGACCTGTACTTTCGTTTAAACTGTACCCATTGTAAAAACTGTGAATTTTTTTTTTTTAATCAATCAATCAATCAATCCACCACCTGTTTTCGACCGGCACTCACCCCTCTAGACCAGAAAAACCACACAGGCTGGGCCACGCTATTATTACCTAATGTAATTAAATCATGCTCGTTATATTCATCATGGAGCTGTTGTGTTTTTAAAGGTCGGCATATTATTCATGTTATTGCTGATGTTCCAGTGTAAGCTCCACTGCTCCAAATGGAGGAAGCCAGCAGCCACATATATGCCCGGCAGGAGAGATGGTAGGCAGGGGAGAGAAACACAGTCTATACATTTCAGGTGAGACAATACGCCGTTTACAGTTGGCTCAATCGTACTATAGTTTTAAATGTTTTATAATTCAATATTCTTTCAGCAGAAAAAGCGCTCCAGGCAGAGCTTTTAAAAGGCAGATGGAGTGAACACAGCCTGAGTGGGTGTGCTGTGTTTAGAAGATGGAACAAACAAAAGTAAACAAATAAAAACTGTGTGTGTCTGTGTGTCTGTGCGTGTGTGCGTGTCACAAATACTAGCATGTGTGTGAAGCTGGTACAACTCACCATACACTCGGTGCCTCTGTTCCACTGATTTCCAGAAAGTCGTATCTGTCCTCCATCAGGAAGTCACTGAAGACCAGAGCTATGGTGTCTCCAGGCTCAGAGAGAATGGACCACGTACAGTCCAGGTTGTTTTCGTACTCCGCAGGGTAGCCGGGGCTGGCTATCGAACCCGCGGTGCCACGTAATGTACCGCCACACGCGCCCTCCGCTGTGGAAGAGAGAGAGAGAGAGAGAGAGAGAGAGATGCAATTATGATTAAGGCATGCAAAGGGTTCTGGGGAATTGAGGCCCAATGCATTACAATGTGGTGCCGTGCGTGCGTGTGTTTCTTCTCAGCTCTGTTGTTGTGATCGCCACTTAGGACTATTTTTCAGAGATCTGGAACACGATTGTTTAATCACCACAGGGAAACTGTTAATTGATTAGTTTGATACACCTCATTTAAAGTCTTTTTTTTTTGTTTTAGTATTAGAAGCTGTATATTAATACATTAACCAAATAGACATAAAAAACAACTGGACAAGCAACAAAGATAAATCAAAGGACTTACGTACCTCTACAAAATGGCGACGGAAAGTCCCACTGTGCTCCGCTGCCGGGTGATACGATGCACGTGAGAATGCTGTGTCCCTCCAGCACGAAGCCCGACTCGCAGCTGTAGCGGATCTTGTCGCCCATGTTGTACCGCGCACCGTGGATCACTCCGTTCGGAATGAGGCCGGGGGTGCCGCACGTATGACTGGGCAGGACTGTATAAGGGACAGAACAGACAATGGAGAATATTAGATTAGCCCATTAATAATACCTGGAACGCATCTGTGCCACCTCAGTTTCAACCATTATTTTAAACTTTAGCTATTGAAATAATAGCAGATCTACAACCTCATCTGCGCTTGTAGAAATTGTGAAAATGTGTGCAAACCTTTGAATATAATTATATTCGTTCAAAGCGAACGTTTTAACTCAAATCTCTGCTTCTGCGGGGTCCCTGGAACAACATATTTTTCAGATGAGGGTTGGCGGCCAATTACAGATAGCATGTGGGGTCCTTGACATGAAATAGTTTGAACACCACTGACAGAAACATTAGGTCATTTGTAGAATCTGAGTAAGAATAAAAGAAAGTCCGCACACCAGCTCCCAGTAATTATTTACTTAGAAGTAAGTAAGTAAAGAGCTGGGAGCTGACTTTGTTTTATTCTTACTCTATATGACTGTGTTTGATCCGGCACCCAGCCTACATACAGCCTAGTAGGTAATTGGATGTGCCTTTGCGTGTCCTTTGGCTGTTTTTCATTTCTACATTTGTAGAATCTGGTCTCAGATTGGTAAAATAATATCTAGTTTCCTCAACAGAGAGCAAAATGAATCGTAGAGGACACAGACAGTGCATCAACAGTAGTATGGTTAATCCTGTAAAATAACATCATAATGCAGACAATTCAGAGCATCAATCATCAACCGCACGCACGCACGCACGCACGCACGCACGCACACACGCACACACGCACACACGCACACACGCACACACACACACACACACACACACACACACACACACACACACACACACACACACACCCATCATCCACCAACTGCTTTGTTGTGTGTCAAGAGGTTAGGAGATGAGAGGCAAAGAAAATATATCAGTTTATTGAGACTGAATACACAAGCAATGCAGTGGCACTGGGGAAATGAATAATGAGTAAATACACCGAGAGACTCCAACAGCTATAGACAAACACAGAAACACAGGTAACTATTTTTCGGTGGACCGTTAGGGGAACGCCAAGAACAGACGGTATAATTACACACACACACAAGGGCTGCATTAGAGAGAGAGAGAGAGAGAGTGAGAGAGAGAGAGAGAGAGGGAGAGGGAGAGGGAGAGGGAGAGAGAGAGAGAGAGAGAGAGAGAGAGAGAGAGAGCTGAGTGCTCCCTCCCTGGTCGTTGGGGAATTGGACAGTGGTGGAAAAAAAAGTGCTCACATGCTTTACTGAAGTAAAAATATCAATACCTCCCAATCCGATTCCGAATCATTTTATTTTGAGTCATACCGATACCGATCTTTCCCGATCCGATCTTTATATTTTCATATAACACTTATGCCATATCACAATAGCAAACAATATCCTAATGTATGTCACGCTAGTGTAGTCTGTTGTGTTAATTGCCTTTCAGTTATTGAAAGGCAAAATGTGACTATACTTTTATTAGAATGACTGTCATTGTGTTTTTTTTCTTTCTATGAAAGCATGTAATCATAGCAAAATAATGATGTAAAGAGTATGCCTCATTCAAAGAGAGTATACAGCCCAGGCCGTAGCGTAACGGTCTGGGCACCGGACTGGTGATCCAGTCGCGGTGTGCCGCGGGTTCGACTCCCGGACCCGACACGGCCTTTACCGCATGTCATCCCCCCATCTCTCTCCCGTTTCCTGTCAGCCTACTTTCTATCCCTTAAAAAATCAATAAAGGCGTAAGCCGCAAAAAAATATCTTAAAAAAAAAAAAAAAAGAGAGTATACAGACACCTATCCCATCATAGCGGGGGTTGCATTTTCTTTTGTTTTCATCATGTTTTTCACGCCTCTGAGTTTTGTTTGATGATCTCTGACTGGGACCAGAAGGAAAACAACTAGCAAATAGCAACACAACAGTTTGTTTTACAAAATCTCATTGCTTATACATCTTTCTTTGAGATTTACTTTAAACAATTAAAAATCTGATCTTTTCTCCCCGATTCCGATCTTTTGAAAATCATGAGATCGGAGCCGATTTCCGATCTCCCGATCCGATCAGGACAACCCTAAATACCGCAATGTAAGTCCAGAAATTCAAAATTGACGTACAAATAAAGTACAAAAGTATCGGCATCAGAATGTCCCATTTCAAATATTCACAAATGTATAAAAATATTTTATAAATAGCAAATCTACAAGCTCACAATGCGTCGCATCGCGACGCATTGTGTGCTTGTAGATCGGCTATTCTCAAAAGGCCGAAATAGTGTGTATAGGGCTGTGTGTAAGTGGTTAATGTGTGTTTTGTAATAATAATCAAAATGTACAATGCAACTAGAAACTACATTTGTCAAATCATTGTAGTGGAGAAATATTCAATCAATCTGTTTTATCTGTAATGTGCAGGGCTTAGCTGCAGCCTGCAGGCTATCAGAAATGACTTTGGACAGATGGAAAAAACTTAAGTTAAACTTGCAAAGTGACAGATCACAGATTACTTTACCTGGGTTACATCTTCTACTAGTGCTGACATGACATAATAATCCCATCTGGTGTTTCAATAGCGTGACGGAACGTGACAAAATAGGCTACAGCTGAGCTATGTTGTGCTGCTGACAGGCAGCGCATGAACACTGTAACACACGCATTGAAACAAGGGTCGGCTGTGGTAAAGATACCAAGGATTGGACAGTGATGATGTCACTGTTATGCAACACGGAAGTAGTAGCTGTTTATAAACCAGTCAGTCAGTGACATCACTGACGAATCCTTAGTGTTACTCTTCCTGCTACCGTTAGCCCCTGAAACCATGCAGGGACCGTCGTCTTGACTCTTTCTTCCCCCTTCGTCTTCCCCCTTCATGGGCCCTTTGGGGGCCCTGGGCCCCGGTGCATTGCACCGGTTGCGCTAATCACCACTGACTCCCACTGAGGAGCTGGGGTGTCCCGAGTGTCTGACCACTCCTACTGAAGATTGTCTGAACACTGAGTGGCCACTCCCCACTGAAGAGTGTCTGAACACTGAGTGGCCACTCCCACTGAAGAGTGTCTGAACACTGAGTGGCCACTCCCCACTGAAGAGTGTCTGAACACTGAGTGGCCACTCCCACTGAAGAGTGTCTGAACACTGAGTGGCCACTCCCCACTGAAGAGTGTCTGAACACTGAGTGGCCACTCCCACTGAAGAGTGTCTGAACACTGAGTAGCCACTCCCCACTGAAGAGTGTCTGAACACTGAGTGGCCACTCCCACTGAAGAGTGTCTGAACACTGAGTGGCCACTCCCACTGAAGAGTGTCTGAACACTGAGTAGCCACTCCAACTGACTGAAGAGCTGGGGTGTCCCCTTAGGCTTAGAGTATATGAATAGAGAAGACACCCGAGTTCTCCTCCCATCCACTTGCTCAAAAGCGCATGAGGCGATTTCAATCCTCCTTCCTGGTAGGAACAGAGTGCATTCTGGGATGGATTGGCCCCAAACACATGAACGCGCTGCCGTTGAACGTGCACAAACGCGCACGAACGCGAACTAGCGTGCTGCCGTCGTGAACATGCACAATGATAGTCAACGGACCAGCGCTTTCATGTGTTTGGGGCCAGGCTGCAATACCTTCATTCGGCCACTATGTCCATTTCGCCTCAGGGTTTCCTCTGGGTGCCTTCGCTATTCATATATACTCTATGGGTGTCCGGAGTGTCTGAACGGTACAAGGAGGAAGTAATTGCAAAATGGTTTGCAAATTGTTCGGTACTCTAGAGATAATTGTGGTGGAAAAAATGCATATAAACACTATGGTATTGATTCATTGAATGTAGCCTACTAGTAGATTACCACCTGTTCTTCACTAACAAACTCATTAGAGACTGCCGACTCATGTGAACCTATTTCAAACTGTGTGAGTCAACTATAGAATAGAGTCCATTTAAGGAATGACCATCTCTTGTTACTCCTGAAACTCTGTACACTGCTGAAAGTATAAAAGATGTGTTGGGGATGTGTGTGGGGAGTTCGGAGGGAAGCTCTGGAGAGAGACACTAGTCTCTCTCTGGTGTGATGACATATACAATAAAGAATGGAGTTTGAATCCTGATGGTTGAGTCCTGCTTCTTCATGATGTTGCTTACTTACTAATAGTGAGACCATTAATTTCCATTGCATAATTCAATTTGGGATGAATTGAATGAAGACATTAGCAACGTGCTTTAATGAGAATCTCGATCCTCTGATCATCCGTTGTAAATTAATTGATTACAGATACAGTACAATAGTAGTAGTACACATAGTGCATGGCCAAAGCATTTCCGGGGGTCCCCATGCAGAAAACGTTGAGAACCCCAGCTCTGTGACAAACATTGAAACCAGAGCTCTCTGAGATCGTGGATGAAGAGAATTTGCTAAAGCGCCAAAGGTAACATGCAGGACACATGCTTAATATTGACTGCCCTTTATGCTGGCATGTAGGGAAGCAACACCGCTCGCACACTCTCATACTCAGACAGAAAATCCCACTGCCGTGCGAGGTCTCCAACTTTAGTAAAAGATAATCCAAACTGTTTCGCTACTCAATTAAATTCAAATTCAGCTTCATTGGCATGAGAAAACATACGTTTATATTGTCAGGGTATGAGTAAAATATTCTAAACAACCCCACATTAACTGTATAATACACTTTTTTGGGCGGAAAGAATATGTCAGCCAGACCTCCAGATCACTGTGCCCTCTACCAAGCCCCCAGAAAGGCATGGCCAGCGTTGAAGCGCTGAGCCCTGCTGGTCAATGGCAGTTGGATGTTTTGTCTAGGAGTATGTGAGCACGTCTGGCAGAGCAGAGCTTTAACATGCCACCGCTCTGGACCAGGGCTAGGCAGAGCTTTAACATGCCACCGCTCTGGACCAGGGCTAGGCAGAGCTTTAACATGCCACCGCTCTGGACCAGGGCTAGGCAGAGCTTTAACATGCCACCGCTCTGGACCAGGGCTAGGCAGAGCTTTAACATGCCACCACTCTGGACCAGGGCTAGGCAGAGCTTTAACATGCCACAGCTCTGGACCAGGGGCTAGACAGCAACACACAAGTTCAAGTTTTGAGCCAATATTGTAACAGGACAGAATATAACTGACAATCAGCGCATGATTGGCTGAAGCCAGCATGACACAGGTGACGACAGGGTGGAGAGACAAGACTACAATACACTACTATACAAAATAGAGGTAATTAACCAACATAGGAAGAAAACAATATCACTGCAAAATAAACAGCACAATACCACCACTTACTCTTAATCATTGTGGCCTATATCTTGCGCCAGCCCTTACTTACTCCTTATCCCTAAACTTATTTGCCATTTTTTACTGTTTCGAAAACCATTCCCTCTCCTTGTGGAGAGCGAAGAGGCTGCATGCGGATATGTGACTTTGTAGTCCATGAAAGAAGGGAGACCACATTTTCATGACAAATGCAAAAGGGGTCAAGTGGCCCTTTAAGGGGTAAGGGGTGGCACAAGATAGGGCCCTATGTGCTTTAAAGACCAGCTGAAATGAGATTTTCTACACCAAATCTCTTTTGCAGAGAGCAACAGAGCTTGAAACGTGTCGCAATTAACACAAAGCGGTCTGCTATTTTCACCTAATCTATCCGTCCATCTGCTTGCTTGCTGTGATCATGAAGTGGTCAGTTGTGGCCGCAGCAACCCTGGTTTGAATCTGGGTAAATGTGTCTGCTAAAATGTCTAAATTGTATTTTCGCTGAAGGTTTGTCCCAGAAACAAGTTGTAGGATGTATTTGGTATAATAAGGACAGCTACAGGATGTTGTCTGTCCATAGTAGACTATAATAACCACACCACAATGCCTCTGGCTAAACAGGTCTCAGTTTAACAGAAGGCAGGTTAGAGGCAATATGCTGCCTCTCGCATCATAGTCCTGGCTCTGGTGGTCGCTGTATGTGTACAGTAGCTTCACAATTGGAGCATGTCAACTCACATTCAACTTGTCAGACTGTGAGCATGTCATATTGCTTGTGGTGTGCATGTGCATGTGCATGTGCATGTGCATGTGCATGTGCGTGCGTGAGTGCACACATGCCAGTGTGTGTTTACAGTCAATCAGTCAGTCAGTCAGACAGACAGTGTGTTTGTGTACGGCATTTCAAATTAAAGGCTGTGGTACAGTAATTAGACAAGGCTTTAGAAGTAGGACAGAGAGAAACAGGGACAGAGGGGCAAAGAGAGAGAGGGCGAGAGGACCGAAAAGAGGGAGAGAGATAGAGAGGAAAATAAGGAGGGTGGCAGATGGAGACGAAGAGAGAGAGACGACAAAATGAGATGCTGAAGGACGGACAGACAGGCAGGCAGGCAGGCAGGTACGACAGGAAAGCGATGAGATGAGGGAAATCATTATTGAGAGAATGAAGAGCAGGGGAGGGAAGTAGGGAGGTGTCAGACAGCATGCTACCAGACGAGACACCAGAGCCAGGGAGAAAATGAAAACACAGAGGTGAACTAATTGCACAGGGTCTAAACAGCTGTAATTTACCTTAATTGAGCCTACTATGAAGTCATGCATTAGAGCCATGTTACTCACACTCAGCTGAGTGTCCTGCTCTATATCCACATGCACACCATACTTACAGTCATTCTTAACCTTTAGCATTTAACAGTTTGATATGTATTATTAGGCCATCGATCACAGTTTGATACGATTTGTATGTCTCATACGGTACCCTAATCTACGAATAATATCCATTGTGTGTTAATTTAGTGTAAATGGAACCACATGGACCCACAGCAATCCATTTGGTTAGCCTACATTTGTACAAATGTAAGGCCACTTTTCCACCGGTGTTGAACCAGTTTGGTTATTTTTTGCGCTCCAAATATTGATCCAGTTCAGAGTGTAAATGAATTGGTTAAATATGAAGGCTATAAATCCCCCTACAGATAGACTTAGCCACGTTGAACCTGCATCATGAGTGTAACTATCCTTACACCTGGGAAAAACTGAATCCATTCTCTTCGGATCAAATAGTAATCTCAGCAAGGCAGATGGCTTCTTGGTTAGAGTGGGTGACAATATTATCACACGAAAAGATGAAATTACCTACCTAGGTTCCATCCTGGGCCAATCTTTCCGGTGATAAAATGGCCACCAACGTAATCAAAAAAGTCAATCAAAGAACAAGATTCCTTTACAGGATCTCCTCACTGGAGATCCTGAAGACCTTAACAGGAGCCCTCGTACAAGGTTTCTTTGACTATGCATGCACCTCTTGGTACCACAGCACCTCAAAGGCCCTTAAAACAAGGCTCCAGACCTCCCAAAACAAACTGGTCAGGCTCCTACTTGGCCTCACCCCCCAAACCCACCTCACGCCTGCCCACTTTGACAGGCTGGGATGGCTTAGGGTCGACGACAGAGTACAGCATCTTGCAATTAGCCTGGTTAATAAACCAGACCGAATCAGCCGTTAAATAATTAACGTTAATAATTTGCCTGCCGGCGGTTTACGGTCTGGAGAGGCTCAGTTGCACGCCTCTTTCCTACACCAGAGAATTGGGGCGGCCAATCGGGACACAGTATGCAATATGGGCGGGCTTTGGTACAGTGACGTTCAATGCTTGAGAACTTTGACTGACAGTAGCTCTGACCAATTGCGTCAAAGAGAAAATGTTTGAACCCGCCCTCCGGGAAATGAAATCCAAGCTGAGCCTCCCCAGACTAATATCCCGCGATCCGTGCGATATTAGTCTGGTTTATTAACCAGGCTATCTTGCAATGGGTCTGTCTAAATACTTCCTTAATGTAAACGAAGTCCACACCCACAACACCAGAGGGAGTGCAACAAACCATGTACAACCCAGATTCGGCACAAACAAGGGACTAAATTATTTTCGCTCCTATGCCACCAAAATGTGTAACTCCCTACCAACAGTCATTAAGACTGAATCCCTTGACTCCTTCAAAACCGCTCTCAAAGGGCACCTACGGACAGCTGCAATTCAAAACTGGCCCCCGTAAAATCTGAATCCCCCCCCCCACCCCTTTTCCCCTCACTGTATATTTTTCTTTTCCCTTTTTGCTTCCTTTATGATGAATTCCTGTTGTGTTCTTTAACTATATAGAAGTGTCTATTTGTACGTCTCTAAATGTTTTAATGAATTGAACATGGTGGACCCTGTTGTAAACAAGTGCAATGCTTAATTGGGTCGTCCACTCACAGTTAACAGTCTTTGTATTGAGTTTGTGCTTGAAATGTACTGTAATTCTGCAAACTGTTAATAAATATTTCAATCAATCAATCAAAGTGGAGGTCTAGTAGTTTGTTACAAGAAAGATCACACAAACACACACGCACACCATGCAGGCACGGGGCTGGGCATGAACAGCATACAGCACTTGTCTTTCAGACTCAGACTGGCTGAAAAATGTGAACACACAAAAACTTGTTGTGCCTTTACACATTCTATATTCCAGTAGTAACAGACAGCTTGGTGTAATGTCTCATAAAGGAGGTGAAAAGCGTCAAATGGAGTCTGTATGGCCGAAGATAAATGAACACCTGACGTCGGTGGGAGAGGATATCTCCTCCTCTCTCACCGATGTCAGCTGTTCATTTATCTTCTTATTCATATTCTGTTGATACAAGCTTTGAGCTGAGAGAAGCTATACAGAGCGTTTAAATATGACAATGCTGTATCTGTGTATCAGCTGCACAGTTCAGGAAAGTGTCTGTGGCATATTTAACTTTAAAAAAATAGTTTTGACAGCTTAAATCCACGCGGCAGGCATTACTCCAAGTCTCGACACGCAGCAACAACAGCACCTGCATCCCTTCACAATAATAAGTGCCTTACCTTTGCCTCCCAATGCTGCACATTTTAACCAGGTTATTAAAAGGAAATAGGTGTAAGTTGTAACTTAACAGCATGAGAGAGAGGCCGCGTCAACTGTCACTGGCGTAAACACGACAGACGGACAAACCATCCATCCGTCTGTAGTTGGCGCCCCCCAGTGGTTGGCGGCATGGCGCCCTGGGCAATTGCCCACTCTGCCCAGTGCATTCCGCTGGGCCTGACGCACACACACGCGCGCGCGCACACACACACACACACACACACACACACACACACACACACAGTGCATACAGTACAACCTTCATTTTTATTTTCTTTTTACAGTACAACCTCTTAGATAATGTGTCCATTCAACTTGAATGGACACATTATCTCAAGCCCACCACACACCGGCTGCGACGCGCAGGGGACACAGCCGCTTCCATTATTTTCAATGAACTTATCGCACACCGGCTGCGTCCGACGCGCGGTCACGCCTCGCCTGCCGCGCCGATGCACCGCTGTTCTATTTTCCAGGCGTTGCCGCGCGGCCTCCATACGGGTATCCGTGGGCGTGGCTGGGGTCTGTACCTTAAAGGGTTAGCCTAACCTTCCCCAGCCGCACGGTAGCGCGCCGCGTCCTGTTGGTGTTGCCGTGTGGCTATGGCGCGCGGCAATACTGTGCCGCGGCGCTACGCGTGGCGGTCGCAGACGGTGTGTGTCGGGCTTAAGAGGCTGTAGGCCTACTGTACTGTTATTTCCCCCACAATGGTCTTGAATGATTCAAGACCATTTCCAGGAAATTTCCAGGCCATTAAAAAAATAAAAGTGAAACTTGCACGCTCAAGTACCTCAAATGAATTGAAAGTGACAGTGACTTGGAAAACACTTCAAAGGTACAGTAACTTATAGCCGGACAAGAGCACCGTCTGCTAAAGTAGCTTTGGAGCATTAGGGCCAGTGCGCTGGGTGGTACAGTACGCTTATGTACAGGACGTTTTCAGCTGATTCATATGCCGCATTAGTGTGCATGGTTGTGTTGTAGATGTGTGCATTTGCATGTGCGCACGCATGTGGGTGGGTGCGTGCTTGTCTGCATGCGTGGTTGCATGTGCGTGCGTGTGCGTGCGTCAATGCGTGTGTGCGTGCGACGTGCGTGCCTGTGTTTATACTGAAGGTGAATGATGAGGTTCCTCTGTTGTATTTGTCCCCTCTGGCCCTCTGTAGCCTCAGGCCAGGTCATTGTGTTACCATGGCAACAACTCCGGGGTAGACTGTGGTTGTTATAGCAATGGAACCCGAAGAGATGAACGGCCGGGGGACAGGATGCGGTGACAGGGAGAGAGGGGGAAGAGGGGGAAGATGAGGGAAGAAGAGAGGCAGGGATAACAGACGGCACTGTTAGCATCCTTGTGATGGGCCGGGGAGAAGGGAGAAGGAGAGATGAATAGACAGAAGGGGATGCTTAGAGGTGAAAACATGGAGGGGGTCAGGATACATGAATGGAATGAGTAATAAAGAACCGCTTAAAACCAGAGGCCGGGTCCTCCAGGGGTCAATACTTGTTGGTCCCTGGCCTCCTTTTCCCTGTCTAGACTATAGACCAAATGACTTCGCCAGATATAGCTGATCTACATGCAAAACACAACAGTGACAACACAACCCGTCACAACACTGTTGATGATCGGCTATTTTTGCAGAATGTTATCCTATTTTTGCCAAATCGTTACGGAATGGGAAGAAAGGATTGAGGGAAGGATGGAAAAACTTAAGTGAAAAATAAGTTTGTCAGACTTTTAGAGCATATCTGTGGTCATCATTTAGGCATGCCTAAGAATAGATGCCAAAACAATGGGAACATTTCCATTTTGTACCGTGTATTTATATATCGCGGCGTGAAGAATCTTGATTTAATTCACCTGTTTGATTCCCATTGCTGTACGTTCCTCTAAGCACAGCTGATTTTGATTACAGAACTACTCCGTTTTTAATCCCATTCATGATGACATCCAGACAGTGTATTAGCCATTTTAAACTTAATCAGCATGCTATGTATCTGAAAACATTATAGGTTAGAAATAAGCCACTTAGTAGCAAACATGCTGAGCTGTCCATCTGTCTCTCACTTGTAAACAAACCGATGTATCGGAGCTACATCCCATAGCCTGAACGGAGCGAATGCGACGCACACAGGCATCCGTTTTAGAGTGAAACTTCAAAATAAAATTACCTAAAAAGCCACAGCTGCAGAGTGTACATTTTGTTCACACCACAAAGACATTAATTAATTAAATAAGAAAGTTCACGTACACCACTAAGTGCAAACTAGCATGAAAGCATCGTGCTGCTGAATGTTGTCAGTGTCCTGATGCAGACATCTGGGTCCCTGTCCAAATAAACGAAACATATTTAGACTACATTAGGCTGGAAATTCATCTCCCTCTCTCTTCGTCTCTCTCTACAGTCTACAGTATATCTCTCACTAGGTCACCAGCTCTGTTGAACCTAACCATACGCCTCAATGCCATGCGTAGCGTACCATACTATACATCACGTCTAGACAGTACGTGTCCCCGATGCTTTCCTAAAGGGTCCGGTCAGATGGAGGAAAAGAAAAACTGCTTCCCTAACCCTAACCCACCCCCGCCCCCCGCATCTATGACTATATGAATCATCTGTCTAGCTATCTGTCCATCAATCCTTTAGCTTCAAGGCTGTCTAGAGTCTAGACCATAGGGTGGAGTCCATTGAAATGTCCTAGCAACACCATAGTAACACCAATAGATGGTCATCCATCAAAAACAGGGACGTACGTAGGGCATGCAGCAACTACTGGAAAAAGGCCATCCTCACTAACCAAGTACAAGACCTAACAGTGCAGCGACCACGGTGTAAATGTATTACTAGCTCCGGTGACACAAAGTCTATAATTATATAACGAGCTGATGATTAACAAGGTCGCGCAGCCAATATCACTCCCATCACTCATCCCAAAAAGTGCAATGACCAAATGGGACTGTTTACTACTATTCAGGTGTTGCTAACACAAATTATTATATACTTAAAGAAGAAACATATAAAGCTTTATATCTACAGCATGGGTCTTCAACACGGGGTCCGAGACCCCTCAGGGGTCCACAGAGTTACTACAGGCCAAATTGGAGTTTCCGCCGCATTATATGAACAAACATAGTTAACATAATTTTTGCCCAACACGTTTCTTTTTGCAAACCCTGAAGCACTGAGATACCCCACATAGTTCGTTATTTAATGTAGAAAGCCTTTATGTTTAATTATTCTATGTTCCTTCCAGTTGTGGAGAAAAACTCCTTCAAAGGCAAAAACCCATAATTTGGAAGACATCTTCGGATGACATCACAACTCTCTTATATGCCTTTCTGTATTTGCGATTGTAGGTCGCAATTTACTATGAAAACCTGCATTTCCCGTCAGTCAGTCGGACGGTCGGTCACGCCTCCATATATGTACAGTAGGTTGAAAGAATCTGTCATTGGAGGAGAAAATGACCAATTTGTTATTTATTCAGGGAGCCGCATTTACCGTACTGACAGACAGATGTATCAAATATACACTATATCTCTCAATACATCAAAACAATATGCTGTATATCTGTCATAGATTATAGTTTTTCTCCATAGGGCAAGATTGACATGACTAATGTTACAAAACAAAACACAACTCATATTTCATTGTTACACTCTGTCAGGTTTTGTATATAGATAACACATTTCAGCGAGGGAAACCTCTTCCATACAATAAATCAATATGTATGCAGCCTCAGTAGCAGCATGACAACGTTGCAACAGGGGGCATATAATACCAATACCATGGCAATGAAACAAAGGATTTAACTTTAGGCTACTGTAGGCATCATGCTTGTTGGTTATGGAAGTAGGGGGAAATCAATGGCAAACAACAGTCCAGTTGTAAAACCTTGTTAGGTCTTGATAAATCACTCCTGACCTCTGGTTGCGCTGAGACCAATGGGCTCTGCAGTCTGCACTAGTGACCAGAGTTCATGCCCAAAACAACTGCAGATGGACATAATCCAAAACTCTAAAGCTTTATAGTCCCAACGATGCCCAAATATAATCTGCTCTGTACAACCCCCCGTTAACTGCACTAACAAAACAGTGAAGGATGCAGTGTTGATTTCGTCAACTAATACTAAGACGAATAATGTTCGTCGACTGCCTTTTTTCACTGACGAAAACTAAATTGAAACTAAATTGAAACTAAGCTATGGTGACTAAAACGAAGACTATATATTGACAATTTCGTCAACAAATAAAAACTAGACTAAAATGTTAAGAAGGGACTAGTGGACAAGACATCCAGTATAAGTCATTTTACACTTGGTTGCATGCTGAAAATAGAAGATCTACAAGCTCACAAGCTTGTGAGCAAGTGTAAAATCTGTCATTACAACGGCATCAAGGCCCGCCAAAACACATTTTAGTCTGTAGATTTGGTCGACTAAAATCTCATGACACTTAGTCATCTAAAACTAGACTAACACTAAAACATTCCAGGTGACTAAAATATGACTAAAACTAAAAGTTTCAGTCCAAAGACTATGACTAAACTAAAGTAGAAATTTGCTGCCAAAAACAACACTGGATGGATGGCCATACTGTTCTAACCACATGAACCCTAGCTTTCCTATTCAGGGAATTTCATAGTAGGCTAGTTTTGGTGTAGAGGGGGAAAATAAGGGGACCAAGTATAGACGCCTAGAGCAGTGCATGGTTTTCAACCTTTTTCACATCACTGTTTATTATTCAGCATTTGAGCCGCGGACGACCATTTGATGACATTTAGCCAAAACCTATAATATTTATTAATGCTGGATAAGAGTTTGTCCGCAATTCCATGTTGGTGTACCATAGGAGAGATAACAGGCAAACAGTGATACAAATAATTACCAGTCTTCTACATTCTCTAATTGTGTAGACTTCTTGTAAATTACCGTAAGCAATGCAGATGTTTAACAATAATTAAACTCTTGAGAGTGTAAAATGTACAGGGTTTAAGTGGTAAATCTAAAGACTGAACCCCGCACCAGAGCAAATGGAGTCCAGAACACTACGCATACTGTATATATAGTGCTCCCAAGGTGTCGATATATTAGTACCGACACATAATAACTAACCAACCACAGTCAAATGGCATTCCTAGCCAGCTGTGGCACAGAGCCAGAGCTAACCAGAGTTCCCACATCACCTGTTTGTGACTCCCAGGTGGTTTAAAAAATACACGCAACATTTCCCGTGGAGCTAATTCATCAATAAAGAAGTTTAAAACATGCAGGACCTTTTCACCCGTAACATATAAGACAAAATACAAACATCTGTTCACTGTGTAAATGCTCTGAGAAATATGTTTTATTAGAGAACGGTTGTATTGGTTGAATTTGAAATGTCGGCAGCAAACACATCAGTGTCTTTTTTTTAATCAGAGCATTATAGCCGGTGTTTTATTTCATGGTGCATAGGTTTGCTGAGGTGGCAGCATTAAGGGCCTTTCAAACGAGAAGAGATGAACGCAGGCATTGTTGCCTGGATCAACGACAGGTCTCCTCCAGGTCTGCTCAAGAGGGCAACAACGCAAGCGTAAAATCCAGGTCAGGTGAGTCGCGTGCGTGTGCACGAAACGAGCATGCGCGCCACAATTTCACGGGACCGCGCTCACGTAAATACGCTTGCGATGTTCCCCTCGACTTCTCCGCGCGTAGAGAAAAGAAAATGCAGGCCTCGTTGCTCGTTAAATTTCTTCACGCTTGAAAGGCCCTTTAGGCATCAACTATATGACCATATTACCCCGGTTCTGGCCTCACTCCATTGGCTACCTGCTGATATTTCCGACCTTGTGCCCCCTATGTGCCTACCCGCACCCTCAGATGGGCAGATCAGCTGCTCCTCCAGGTGACCACCACGGCTACACTCAGAACAGAAGGTGATAGAGCCTTTGTTATACCCTCACCTTTCATTGGAAGTTAGACAGGCTACCTCACTGGGCACTTTTAAAACTCTCCTAAAGACTCATTTGGCATATAGGATGCCATTTTGTTAGAGCCTTTGGCTAATGCTTGTGCTCATTTGATTGCTTTTTGTTTTAAATTGGTTTTTGTCTGTTTGTTTTTATACTCATGTGTTTTTTTGCTTTTGTGATTTGTGTGGTGAAGCACTTTGTATCAAATCAAATCAAATCAAACTTTATAGCACATTTACATCGACCAAGGTCGAACCAAAGTGCTTCACATTACAAAGCATAATAACATACACAGAGGCAAACAGAAAGAAGGGGATAGAATATAGCATTATTTCAATGTGTAAGAGAGCAAAATGTAAAATACAATAAGCAGTAGATGGGAACATCGTACATGGGTAGACTTAAATAAAAATTGAATTAAAACATTTTGAGTAAAAATGTGTCTTTAACCCATTCAGGGTGGGAAATTGCAGATCTACAAGCTCATAGTGCGGCACCGACTGCAGCGCTATGAGCTTGTAGATCTGCTATTTTTTGAAAAATTGTGAAAATGTGGCGCACATCTTTGAATATATATTCTTTCACAGCAAACGTTTTTAACTCAAATCTTTGCTTCTAGATGGCCAATTTCATGAAATGTTTGGGGACCTTGACATGAAATAGTTTGAAAACCACTGACATAAACACAGATTTTTCAGAAGCCGTTTCTTTTTAAAATCGGCCTCAGGTCTAAATGGGTTAAAAGCCAGAGGAGCACTTTCATCTGCAATATAATACTACGAAGATGTAAGACAGAACATTGTAGCAGTCTAATTCAGGACCTGTACCATAGGGATTTCTTTTTGATGGTGGCTAGCTGTCACCTGTCTCTTTTTAAAATTGCATGTTCTGCTCTAATGAAATGATAAATTTCCCCTCTGAGGACCAATAATTTATACCTACTCTAATCTTATCTAATTTTAATGCTTTACCTAAAATGCCCCCACAAAACTTATGTAAAATTATGAATTATGTAAAAGTCTAGAAGTTAAGAGCAGAGTGGAGGTTTTTTAATGTATAACAATTTTTGCATTTTAAAAGATAGAGCATAATGTCCGCAGCATTGTCCCTTCTTAAAACGTGCAAAGTTTCACAGCAATGATTTGAGGCATTTTGTTTAAAACAACCCGCTCCCGCAAACTTTAGATGACAATCTTAGCAGCCATTCAGGATGGAAAATGAAAAATCGAACAGATCACTTGCCTATTGAGATACTGTCTACCAATCTGTGTGATGTGTGGACAAAATCAGTAGGAGTAAAATAAAATAAAAATGTCTTTTGTAAAATGCTGCCTATTGGTGGCGGTATAACAGGTCGATGTGAACGATTTGGGGCAGAGTTTCTGATCTGGAATCCAGGGAGTGTGTGCACACAACTGTGCTGGAGATAAGCAGTCCACAGACGGACGGACGGACGGACGGACGAACTGACGGACGGAGAGACAGGGTGCATGCAAAACATAGTCTCGGCCATGCCTTCGGCCTGGTGGAGACAATGAGTCAGAGCATGAATATCATTACAGAGGTCTACAGCCAAGGTTGGCTTACAAGCAGCATGTGGGTATTCCACAGCTGGTGATTTTATTTATTTATTGCTCTGCATTTCTGCCCCTGGTGGGTATCGGTATTCATTGGTACGGCCCCTGTATCCACAGCGCTTTGCAATGTGCATTATAATTCATTCACCCATTCACACACATATTCACACACAGATGGCAGAGGCAGCCATGCGAGGCAAGGGGTTCAGATGTCTTGCTCAAGGACACTTTGACACAAAGCCAGGGATCGAACCAGGGATTTTCTATAGTTTCCAGATGGCTGCTCTAACTCCTGGGCCACTGCCCGAGAAGACAGTAATGAAAACTCCTCCTTTGAAAATATATTTATTTATTTTTCATCCCACAATTTTTGTAACCCATTTTTCACCCCTGTGTCAATTATCGAATGTGATCCTGGGCTCTACACAGCCTCCACAAACCTGGGGGGGCAGGCGGGCAGCAGACTGACCTCATGCTTCCTTCTATGCATGAGAAGTCCAAGCTGCTTCTGCTTTTCAACTGACATGGGGGAGTTTCCCTGGCCGGATGTAGCGAGTGGAAGGAACACGTTATTCCAACCAGTTCCTTTCGCCTCCATCTGGTGACCCGACTGGCCAGGGGGAGGCAGTTTAGAGACCAGGATTACTGCATGTATTTGTGAGGGTACCTACCCTAGGGGACACGGGGAGAACATGCAAACTCCACACAGAAAGGCCCTTTCGCCAACCCCACCTCGGGTATGGGCACTGATGACGCGGAGGAGGAAACACGCCTCCAGCACCCACAGTGTCCCCAGCGGGAATCGAACCCAGGACCTTCTAGCTGTGAGGCGACAACACTATACCTGCAACTGTGCCATGCACCGTTCCCCCTTTGAAGTTTTTTACCATAAAATATTTGAAGCTTGTTATCTGATTCAGACGCTTTTCCCACTTAACCATAGGCCTTGTGCGGTTATTTCACAAACAAGGATATACGTATACCTTTAGGCTATTAACATTGGCCCACGGAGCGCTGTCCTTGGTACTGAATGGATCAGAGGAGCGAGAGCGATATAGAATACACAAGCCTTGCTTGCTTCTCTGTTGGTTGTAAATAATTTCCATTTTAGCAATCCACAGAATGGAAACGACAGGCAGGTGAAGTTTCGGTCAGAGCGAGAGAGGGAGGGAGAGAGAGAGAGGAGCAAATAAGAGAGAGGGAGAGAGGGGGAGTGTGTGTGTGTGTGTGTGTGTGTGTGTGTGTGTGTGTGTGTGTGTGTGTGTATGTGTGTATGTGTGTAAATGGTAAATGGTGCATTTTATATAGCGCCTTTATCCAAGGCGCTTTACATAGATTATGCATTACATTCACCCATTCACACACACATTCATACACCGATTGCGGCGGAAGCCATGCAAGGCACCAACCAGCACATCGGGAGCAATTTGGGGTTCAGTGTCATGCCCAAGGACACTTCGATATGTAGACAGGAGGAGCCGGGATTCGAAGCGCCGACCCATGGATCATTGGACGACCTGCTCTACCTCTTGAGCCACAGTGTGTGTGTGTGTGTGTGTGTGCGTGCGTGCGTGCGTGCGTGCGTGCGTGCGTGCGTGCGTGCGTGCGTGCGTGCGTGCGTGCGTGCGTGCGTGAGCGGCACTGAGCGTGCGCTGCATTGCATAACATTTTGTTGATTTTAGCAATTATCTGTCAGTGGTTCATATTGTTCATAAACATTATTTTTTTGCAGCTAGCCCTAGACTCCTGCGAAACAACTTATTTGATTTTGAGACAGTAGCCTTGTGTTGTGTTTTAGCCTTTCAGGGGCTATTGCATGGTTCAATCAATGGATTTCATTAAACCGGCCCCATAACAATTTGACGTGGTGACCTGGCAATCTGCCCCAAATATTTCATATTATGCCCATGCACTCAAAGGTATAAGGTAGGACACTGTTCATTGAGTCAAAATGCCACTATATTGCCAGCTGACGGATGGAAGAAATGTATACACTCTTACTTTTTATCTTTAAATTTTTATCCCACGATTTTGTAACCCAGTTTTCTTTTCACCCAGTGCCAATTATCTAATGTAATCCTGGGCGCTACACTTCCTCTGCCAACCTGGGGGGGCAGCGGACTGACCTCATGCCTCCTTCTATGCATGAGGAGTCCAAGCTGCTTCTTTTCACCTGACAGAGGGGAATTTCCCCGGCCGGACGTAGCGCGTGGAAAGGACACGTTATTCCGACCAGTTCCTTTCCCCTCCATCAGGCGCCCCTGCTGGCCAGGGGGAGGTACACATACACTCTTACTTTTAAACAGGTAAGAGTGTATGACAAGGCAAGGCAAAGCTGGGCAAGGCAAAATTAGTACAAAGTGACAGCACAGCCCATGTATGCAAGACCTATAGCTGTTATTAGACATCATTTGGATTAAGCAGTGTTAAATAAATATGTTTTGAAGAGGGAAAAAAACAAAGTGGCGTATAGCGCACGCTGATATCCAAGGGGCCAATAGTTTATTTAGGACGCAGATTAACACCCCGAGCGGCAAGGATGGAGTTCTCTGTTTAATCAATTAGTAACACCCAGCGCTCAGGACGGCAGGACGGGGATTAATAAAAGGAGATTTATTGATATCAATTTTTTATATTTGAATATTTTATGGAGTAAATAACCCCGGGCGTTTGGTGTCTTAAGACACATCACTGCCTTTTTATTTACAAGGTTCTATATCAATGACTAACGTGTTCGACGCCAGCTGCATCTTCCTCAGAGTCATGACCCTAATGAAGATGGAGGACACACCTGGCATCAAAACGTTAGTCATTAATATAGCACCTTGTAAATATCTGTGACACAGCGCTTATTCCTATTGTATCGGCATATACACTGCTATACAGAGTCACTATATGTTCACTCGTTTTCAGCTCTTCAATTCAGGTACAATCGTGTGTGTGTGTGTGTGTGTGTTTGTGTGTGTGTGTGTGTGTGTGTGTGTGTGTGTGTGTGTGTGTGTGTGTGTGTGTGTGTGTGTGTGTGTGTGTGTGTGTGTGTGTGTGTGTGTGTGTGTGTGTGTGTGTGTGTGTGTGTGTGTGTGTGTGTGTGTGTGCGTGCGTGTGCGTGCTTTAAACAAACTTTGATTTGCATGTTAATATAGTTAATCTGTATCCTATAGGCTTCAATGTGTGCATGAGCCAATAAATAACCTGAGCAAACTGAACCAACTGAAATATTAAGCCAACCTATCACACACTTTATTATTGCCTAAAATGAAAATAATATCAGCGGAGGTATCGAGCGCTTTCGAGCGCTCAAACACAATCCTGACTCGATGTATAACTGCTTGATCCCTTTACTGTCCATATACTGACTGTTTAACTTTAACACGATCGCCCGCCAGAAACGTAGTGACCGTAGATTCACTTTAGTCTAGCAGCCCGCCAGAACCGTAGCCTACGTTTTCTATAGGCTTTATATTCTTTCTCCATGTTTTGATCGGATTGCCTTGATAGCATGGGCGAAGCTTGGGGGGGTGCAGGGGGGGCACTGCACCCCCTGGCAAACTTAACTTCTGGCTTCTGACTGTAGTTTGTAATCATCTCTCTTATCATGATATGATGACTCGCTGTACGGCTGTAGTGCATGTGTGTATGTGTGTGAGCTGCTGTACTACCTAAATAACTCCTTTTTAGGGGTTAGGGCATTGTAAAAACGCTAAAATAATAAAATAAAGGTAAAAAAAAAAAAATCGGGTGTTGTTCGCCAAGCAGTCGCACCGCCACCCCCAGGCCTCAAGTTCAAGCTCCGCCTATGATTGATAGCTGCCTCTTGTTAGCATCACAGTGTAAGTGGGACAGTGTCCGCGGCCATTTTGAAGATGCGCGTGCATCCACTTGAACTCTACGTGCTGCTTTCAATGGCCTGTAACTCCAAATCGGCGCAATGAATGTCGTTTCTGGTGAAAACAAGGTTTTTCAACGGCCACTGTTGGCGTGCTGTGATACTCGCGCTCGGGTTTTTTCTGCACCGTGCAAAAGAACAACAACCGGTCAAGACACCACACACAGCATCGTAACATCCGGTTACGGATATTTGGCTCTTCAAAATAAGGGTTGAAAGCCTTGGCAATGCGGGCTAAATAGATAAATTAATCATGGCGGGCAATGGTTTAAATTCCACACTAGCCATAGTCAGTGGCGTAAATATCGACGGTGCAACCGGTGCGATGCACCGGGGCCCATGAAGGGGGAAGAAGAAGAGAAAAAAAGAGTCAGGACGAGACGACGGTGAAAGCCTGGTTTCAGGGGCTATCGGTCGCAGGAAGAGTAACACCCAGGATTAGTCAGTGATGTCTGGTGACTGACTGGTTTATAAACAGCTTCAAGTCCATTCTACTTCCGTGTTGCATAACAGTGACATCACTGTTCACTCCTTGTTTTCTTATAGCACCTTGTTTCAACGTGTGTGTATACTGTGTTCATGGGGCGCTGCGCTGCCTGTCATCAGCACAACAAGCTCAGCTGTAGACTATTCTGTCACATTTCAGCACTATCACAAGATGTAACCCAGGTAAAGTAATCTGTCACTCTGCAAGTTTAACTAAAGTTTGTCCAAGGCAAAGTCATTTCTGATAGCCTGCAGGCAGCAGGCTGCAGCCCTGCAGTCCTACAGATATACAGATTGATTGAAAGTGAAACATGCAAAATAGCAAATTGATGTAAACATACATACAGATTGAATTAATATTTATATCAGATCAGATCGCATCACATAACATCGCATCGCCGCCACCGACGGCGATGCGAGCTTGTAGATCGGCTATTTGCAAATGGCTGAAATGTTGCTGAAGTGGTAAATGAGAATTTGTGTTTTGTAATAATCAAAATCTACAAAGTAACAAAAATTACTGTCAAAAATTGTAGTGGAGTAAAAGTACAGTATTTGCGTCTGAAATGTATTGGAGTAGAAGTAAAAGTATTGGAAATTGGAATTACTCAAGTGAAGTACAAATACTTCAAATTTGTACTTTAAGTACAGTACTTGTGTTATACTTTCCATCACTGTGTACAACGGTGTAGTCAACAACGGAGATGGTATAAGTGTCAATAATTATATGGCAATTTTACTACGAGATATTGCAAATGTGTTTCATTCTGTGCGTTACTGTTCACAGTAACGCACTGTAAACAGTGTGTGTGTGTGTGTGTGTGGGGGGGGGGGGGGATGAATTAGCATTCATGGGGGTGCATGAATATTTGGGGGTCCTTGGCATTGAAAAGAAGTTTGAGAGCAGTGTTGTTTTTGGCAGCAGATTTAGATTTTAGTTTTAGTCATAGTCTCTTGAATAGTTTTCATTTAGTTTTAGTCACATTTTAGTCACCTGGAATGTTTTAGTGTTAAGTCTAGTTTTAGTCGACTAAATATCATAAGATTTTAGTCGACTAAATGTATTTTAGCAGGTCTTGATGTGTCGTAATGACTGATTTTACACAATGACTGATTTTACACAGTGAGCTTGTAGATCGGCTATTTTCAGCATGCAACCAGGTGTAAAAAGACTTATACTGGATCTCTTGTCCACTAGTCCCTTCCTAACATTTTATCTAGTTTGTATTTGTTGACGAAATTGTCAGTATATTTAGTCTTATAGTTTTAGTCATAGCTTATAGTTTTCATTTAAATCCATTTAGTTTTCGTCAGTGGAAAAAGGCAGTCGACAAACATTTTTCGTCATAGTTTTAGTCGACGAAATCAACACTGTTTGAGAGCCACTAATGTATACCGTTACACTGGCAGTTGACCGCATGCATCATAGTACTACAATGTCCTTGTGTGCCCGTGTGTGTGCGCGCTCGCGCGTGGGCTGTGTGTATGTAGTTTCTTGGACAGAATCCAAATTTCTTGTTGTTAAAATTGACTTTGAATGATACAGTCATTTAGTTGATTCATGGCCATGCACGCTGCCGTCAGTCTCTCTGCAACGTGTTCATTAGCAACAGCTGCTGTCTGCTCCCATGATACAATGCAACATTATGCACAGCTGCAGTCTGACCTAATGCTATAATATAACCCATTTAGACGCAAGGACGATTCTACAAATGTCTTTTAAATGCTGACAGTTTTCTGAAAAACCTCATGTTTCTATATGTCAGTCGGTCTCAAACATTTTCATGTCAAGGACCTTTATATGTAATTGGCCCCCATCTGAAAATATATTATAATCGCTCTGAAATAATATAATATTCAAAGATTTGCACCACATTTTCACGATTTTTCAGAAATAGCAGATCTATAAGCTCGTAGTGCGGCACTCGGTGTCACGCTATGAGCTTGTAGATCTGCTATTTTAACCTAAAGTATAACATAACCACATAACAAATAACATTTGTTATAACATAACAAAGCTAAAGTATAACATAATGCTTAAAACACCAAAAGGGTTCCCGTCCTCAATGGGATAATATACTGTGCTGACGTACTGTATATTACAGCAGCCTGCACTTATGATGCCAATACGTAGCAACATCTACAACAGTTCTACTGAACCACTTGCACTTCAGCGTATTGATTTTGTTAATAGATGATCTACAAGACTCACAACGTGTCGCAGCGTGAGACGTTGTGATCGGTAGATTTGGTGTCTATAGATGGGGAAAGCGACGATTCCGTGTTCCCCGGAAGTGCATGCGTCAATTTCGGTGGTGTCGCTTCAAATAGGGACCACGTGGGCTGAAAACCGTGGCATTCTGCGCCAAACCACTAGATGGGGCTGTGGAGTTAATGCAGATTTATCATGACATAAATCGATTCACCTATACCGCTCCTGTTCTAAGCTGCGGTGGGACTCGAGGGGGACTCGGGTGAGTGGACAACAATGACCAATATGAAAGATATCAGGGAAATAAATATATATATATATTTTCCCCTTTAAGTGGTTAATCAGTCAGGTTTTATTAAACGTTTGCTTGGTTGTAAAATCTGAGGTTCTCAAACCCTTCGGCATAATATGATGTCAAAAACATAAAGAAACACGTTTTATACAGAACTCAACAATCTAAAAGCATGTGGTTCACTACTCGTAATGGACTCAGCAGACCACACACCTCTCCATGGGATTGTAAATTAACACATTCTCTCCAATGTTTGGGAGAGGAGTGTGAAAATATATATACAGTTCATGTATAAGTAAATATATTAAAAAGGACTAATCATGAAAATAAAACAAATGTAAAATTCCTAGTGTACCGGTATATACAGTATATTTGTGTGTGTGTGCCATTGAGTTACTATATTTCCAACATCCATTCCCATCAATCACCAGTGAACGAGGGTCATTTAAAATTTGAAGAAAAAACAAATTACAAACACAGCATACACCCAGAACTATACTAACCCTACAGCCACATCATAAACAACCATCATGGAGCAGGTCTTTTGAGCTAATATAGCTGCCACGGAAAAAAGGAAAAAAAGGGGGAAAAAATGTAATGGCCAGACTCTATTTATCTATGGCTCCGGAAGAGTGAGTCAAGACCTGAAACAGATGTATAGCTGGCCCATATCCAAGACATCAAAGTGAAATCTCCACAGCACCCCAACTCACTGCACTCTCTGGTGTATAAATGTATTATAATGTATTAACACTCCCTCTGCAATGTTCCCTTGGTGTAAATGTATTAGCAGTGCGAGTGACATTTCCAGCAGTGGTCCTCATCAATCACCTGCTAAACAGAGTAATCACTGTAGCAGCCACACTCTGTTTAACGCGGCTGGGCTCTTTGCAGCCTTTCGTAGCTTGAACCCAAGAAATATTGGCTGCAAATATACAGTTCAACATCTCCATGGTAAGATGACCAACACTAGACAGATTGGCAGGAACAGATTCAACCAGTTATTTAGCAACGGCCATGGGAGCAGAAACGTGGCCCTAACATGCACGTGACTGACAACCACAGACTGGACTCTCAATGTAAGAATAAGTAAGCCTTGTCGAGCCATGAGGCCCATAGGGCAGGAGTCTATCTCCTGTTTCTGTAGCCATGAGGCCCATAGGGCAGGAGTCTATCTCCTGTTTCTGTAGCCATGAGGCCCATATGGCAGGAGTCTATCTCCTGTTTCTGTAGCCATGAGGCCCATATTATGACAAGAATCTGTCTCCTGTTTCTGTAGCCATGAGGCCCATATGGCAGGGGTCTATCTCCTGTTTCTGTAGCCATGAGGCCCATATGGCAGGGGTCTATCTCCTGTTTCTGTAGCCATGAGGCCCATGAACCAATATACCATAGATATTTAAAAGAATAGATGCCTCATTGGCCGCTGCAGTTCATTGGAGCGACGTGTCTCCGCTGAAGGCAGGACGTCAAGCGGAAGTGCTGAAGGCACGCTGCTTCGCAAGCTTCCACTTTGCTTCGCAAGGAATCTCGGGAAAACTTGCCTCCATGTTGCCACCTATGGTTGCCACACACACCCCAGAGCCAAAGGGGGCGTCTACCTTTTTATGTCTATGTACACACCCTGGACACTAGTATGTCCATATCGCAGGGACTGAACCCCAATCCAACCCGTGATGCTGAGTGCCAAGCAGGGTCTTTGGTATAACCACAAGGCCACTGAGCAGATTTTTCTCAATGTATGTCTCCAGTCAAATCGATTCCCTCCGGTTGCCAGAAGTCAGAAAGCTATACTTAAAATCCCCTACACTGCAGTGCCGGATACGCTGTCATAGCAGGGAAATTTAAAACGTTTTTTTTTTTTAATTAAATTAACCAATAGATTAATTAGTGCATTATCCTCTCTTCAAGGTTATAATAGCTTCTTAATTTGTCTGATATAGTAGGTTGTCAACCACTCCACATTTTTAACCCAGCACTCGTTTGAATGAGTATCCCTTAATTGGCTGATATCAGTACCGATGCCACATAATTCTCCCTCACTCAACACAAAGGCAGACAAATTCAACAGTTGCAGTATTTCTCACTTGGAGTACCAGAAACCCGAGAGGCTACCAGGTTAGCCAATGGTGGGGGAGAAAAGTACTCACATTTGTTACTCAAGTAAAAGTATCAATACTGCAATATAGAAAAAAGTTTTCAAATAAATGTAGTGGAGATGTAGTGGAATATAAGTGGAAATTGGAAATACTCAAGTAAAGTACAGATAACTCAAAATTGTATACTTAACAGCCCCATATAGTGGTTTGTCGCAGAATGCCAAGCTTTTCAGCCGTAAGCCCCTTATTTTGAAAAGCTCCCAGCTGATTTGTTGAACTTCCGGTAACACAGAATCATTGCCGGGGCACTCGTTATACTTTTCGTTTTCATCATAAGCGCTGAAGGTCGCGTTGCTTTTTTATTGAGCTCCAAAAACATGTCTGTTTTGTATAATTACCTCAATCTGAGCTTCAATTCCAATAAAAATGCCTTCAAAGATCATCGCAAAAAGATAGTCTGGACGGAGGAAAATAATCAATGACGTCACCAACGCGGAAGCAAAGCGTTCCCGGGCAACGGAGATGCCAAGAGCCTGTAAAAAATAATGAATAAGCATTATAAACTAAAGGGGTTGTCCTATGTCATTCTATAGGCATAGAATTAACACCCCGAACGCCCGGGGGTATTTAGGACCATTAAATCAGGGCGCCCAGCGATTTGCAGCTACGGAGCCCTATTCAAGGTGCACCAGGCGCCATCTGGGATGTAGCTGAAGTAGACAGATGTAGCCAAAACACACCTGAGGCGATCGCCAACAACGGGAGATATGATTACTTCTAACGCGACTAGCGACGGGACCGCGATATGGGCCGTCAAAAACATAATCTTTGGTTAGAATTGGACGGATTGATTTAGATCAAGAGTTATTCACGTTTTAAGATTTTTCCTCTCATCCACTAAAATGGAGGGGGACCACTTTGGATGACGTCCCAACCCGGAAATGAGTCTGACCAACAGGCACTCCCAGCCTGTGGAGCGGTGCGCTCGGTTATGATATCATTAATGTTCCGTCCTGTGATTAATCTCCATTTATGCCGCTCAGGGTGTTAATTAAGTACAGTATACTTAAGTGAATGTACTTAGTTACTCTTACACCACTGGTTACGACGTCTATTGCCAGGCCATGACTTAACAGGGCCCTGTCGACCCACATTTTTATTTTTTATTTCATTAGTACAAATACAATATTCTCTGTATTAGCACCAAGGGAAATGTTGGTGCAGCACCAATATTTTGCTGCTTCTTGCTGTATGGGTGAGTGACAAATAAACCCTCTTGGTTCTTGGTTCTTGATGTCAAGGCTAAAGTCATAGAAGCAGCATCTGACCCGAGACCCCATGTTACCCCGGATATCTCTGCTGCCTTTCCTATCTCGTCACTCACTGTCACTATATCAGAACAAAGCAGAACATGTCAAAAAATATATGTTTATTTGATTTATTTCCAGTCTCAGCCTCGGGGCACAATAGCACCACATCCTGTTCTCTCTCTCCATCCATACAGCTTCCATAACCGCTGACTGGCTGTCTGACCAGGACGATGGTCACTATGGTAACAGTGACTCTCTCAAGCCTGAGGCTACAGGATGCTTGAGGGGACAAACAGAACAGAGTCTATAGACAACAAACTATCGCCAACTTAGTCCACAAGTTTTCTCAGATTTCCTGTTTAATTGAAAAAGCAACTCTAAAAATATATACTGGGACAGCTCAGTCTAGACTGTGTGACTAGAAGTGGGGAAACGGCACGTACTTATGAACCATTGTGGGGTGGCTGTGGCTCAGGAGGTATAGTCCTGTGACGAACAGTCAAAAAGTGCTTTAGTTTTCGAGATACCCCTACCGGAGTTAGGACCAAACACAACATAGTTTTTCCTCATCTCTAAGGCCTCCCATACATGAAATGGATTCTTGTATAAAAATATTTTACTGCAAAAGTGGTGAAATTGATATTTAAAGTTATACACCCCAAACTAAAAATACAGCCTGTCCGTCTGGGGATTAAGGCATATAAACTCATGTAGAGTCACAATGGAAGCTCTGAGAGGTTTACAACTTGGCATACTTGAAGCCAGGACATCCCTCTACATTCTAGAATAATGTCAATATGTGAATGTAAATATGAGATATAGACATTTGAACACATACCTACAATAGGCGGAAATGTAAATCTATGTAGAGTGTCTTCTTTACTTTGTAGTGACTCTGACATGGATTGTCATAGCAACACATATGAGGGCTTTAATGGAAGGTGTGGTTCTGCTGAATCGAGCAATACCAATTGTGTAACTGTAGCTTGAATACTCATGGAGTTATGGCACTAAACGCATATGGTTTCCCAAATGGGAGGAAATAAAGCAGTCCTAAATTAAATCTACAGTATCAAACAGATTTGTTTTATTTTTACTTCACTTATGCAAGGGTGGGGAAATTATAACAAATTCACTTGAGTAGAAGTCCCTAAAATATATGAAATGAGAATATAATATAAACAAATGAGAAATTGTGAAATATATGCAGCTTAAACAATAGTAGGCTACAGAGATAAATGCAGCCCTACAATAGAACTACCTAACTATTATTTAGCACACCTGGATGAGGGAAACCAAGCTCAATGCTCAATGTTATCCTCATACCAGCAAGTCATTCATTCATGTAGAGTTGATATAATCATTTAACACGTTTGCTTAAGGTAAAGTTGTATTTAGCTCCACCACATCTGCATTGTATTGCCTATGGCTTTCTTCATAAACCGACAGGTAAATCATTGCAAATATTTTGGAATATGAAAAGATTGGAATAATGGCAAATCAAGTAGCTATCTGACCTAGCTTTAAGTTCCATTCAGTGTAACATACTAACAGAGCATGTCCAGTAGCCATTGACAATAGTAGAACCCTGACACTGTAGACCTTAGGGCGAGAAAAGGGCGAGGTCACGTGCACGCATCGGCCTGGGTGACAGCAGACTGCATGGGCGAGCGCTGGCGCTTTGACATGGGGAGTCAGATCAACATATGGAATTAATTCTGTACTGGCCATATATCGAGCGTGTCTTGAGTATACAGGGATTAATGAGGTCAGATCAACATATAATATGGAATGTCAGCTCAAAAGGTCAGCTCCATTTATGGAGATCTAAGCGTTTGAGGTCAGATGTAGAGTTGCTGGCCAATATTGATTACATTAGGGATGTCATCAATCAGGGCATTCCTATATATGTGCTTAATATTGATGAGGGATCTCCATCCCTGATGATGTCAAGTGATGTCACAAGGTGACTAACTGACTGACAGGACATTTATGTTTTCATAGTAAATGTGACGTGCGGCGGCTATTACAAAAAAACATCCAAATACAAATAGAAAAAGGAAAGTGACACGGTCCATAATGTCAAAACTTCCGCAGTAAAAGATCTTCAACACTAAATGTTGCTCAACAGAGAAATGATGATGATGTTCATAAAACCCTGGCTCCAAATACCAACACTATGCTAATTAACCTAACATAACATAACCTGATCGTATGAAGATAAATATAATACAATACAGTATATAACCTCTGACTGGGAGTTATGACATAATAAAGACTCTGAGCTCTGAGGAAGATGTGATGATGGTCTAAATACAGATCCTGGAAACTGAAGGAAAATCTCATACATTACAATTTGAACTGAAAGGTCTGATATGGTATGCTCTGAAAGTGTGCCCATGGAATATGCACTGATAGAAGCTGCACGTCCAAAAAAAAACAGCTGTAGAGCTTCAGATATATTGATGAAGAAAATCATGGACCATGTGTCTTCAGGATGTCATCATAACGCTTAGTTTAGTGTCATCACTTTCATTTAATTCAATTAAAATTAGAGGTTTAAGGTAGCTTTTATGATGTTTATATAATACAAGAGCAGCCGACGATACAACTTCATCAACCTTCCTCATTGTCTCCGTTACTATTATCAACCTTATTCAGTCTTCTTGATGAGACGGGTGCAGACATACTCTCACTCTCAACATTTGCAACTTGTTCTGACTGGTGTAGTTTGCTCAGCAACATGATACATGATAAGATATCTTTAATTTGAAGGAAAGTATATTTTCTGTATTTGGAGCCAGGGTTTTCATCATCATCATCATCATCATCATCTCTCTGTTGAGCACCATTGCATCTTTACTTTTTCTAAATGTTTACCACAGATGATACAAATATTTGGATCCAATGTTTGTACATCACACTCCATTCTGGTAAAAAAAAAATACTTCAGGTTCAGAATTCATCAATCAACTATGTTTTGACTTTTGACCCGACCGTACACTATTGTTAGGTACTATGCACAGTAACCATGCTGTTACAAGTGATACTAATTAACCATTCTGGTGAAACACAGTCTGGGCTTTGCTATTAGGCTACTGGACAGGATCTGTTACACTAAATGGAGCTTAAAGCTAGGTCACTCCAGCTAGCTAAATAGCTAATAGACTTCACAAGGTTCTTCTCATCTTTTCACATTCAAAAATATTTGCTGTGTCAGTTTATGAAGAAACCCATATAGGCAACACGCAAGCAGATGGACCCAAATACTGTAAAAACTTGACTGTAACCAAATTATTATGGAAAATGATATCAACTCCTACATAAATGAATGACTTTAATTGCATTGTTCCATAAGTCTTGTCTTATTAATACTGGTAGAACTTAAGAGGGACACTATCAGGGAAAATATCAGAATTGATTGTGTTTGTTTTGTATAAGGGATGTGAAAAGTTACTGTACATTGCTTTTCTAAATAAAGTAAACAATAAAAAATTAAAATTGTGGAGGGCAGAGATCCAGGAATCCCGAGTTGGTGTTTGCTAGACTCTCGCAGTAACTAATGACTTGCTGTTATGAGGATAACATTGATCATTGAGCACCCTCATCCATGGGTGCGCTATCTAACAGTAGTTATATTGTAGGCCTGCATTTCTCTGCAGTATTGTTGCAGCTGCAATATTCTTTTCACAATTTCTCAAGTTTGGGATTTCATACATTTTTGGAACTTCTACTCAAGTCAATTTGTTATAATTATTCCACCATTGAGTGAAGTCAAAATAAAACTAGAAAGGTGCAATTCTGGGAAATTGGAAGTGTGGTTGCACTGACGTGAGTCACAAAGCATAGGGACCTGGGAACTGAATTCCGTCTTACCGTTCTTTATTGTGATGTCATGTGAAGCATGACAACAGTGACAACAGTGTGTGAAGCATATGACAAAAAGCTTCACTTTTCTGTTGTGCAAAAGTTAACAAAAATCACACCTGTGTGAAGTGAGGGTAGCTAATATATTAAAGTCTAACTCATGTTGATTAGGTGATGTAATGGTGATATAAAACGGTGCCAACACATTAAATGCCATTAACAATAAAGAGACAATATGACGTAATGACAATATGCAAATGTTCCCTTCATTGGCAATTGCGTTTTTAAAACAAACATTGAACAAAAAAAACCATTAAACCTCCCTCAAAAAGCACCTTGCTGGCAAAAAAAATTCGGACAGAGAACAATAGTGTGTTGCTAGACTCTAGAGCAACCACACTAAATAATACTGTCGATTTCATTAGGACTGTTTTATTCCTGTTAAATTACAGTTACACCATTGGTATTGCTGGATACAGTAGAACCACACCATTCCTACAAGCCCTCATATGTGTTGCTATGACAATCCATGTCAGAGTCACTGCAAAGTAAAGAAGACACTACAGATTTACATTTTCGCCTATTGTAGGTATGTGTTCAAATGACTATATCTCATATTTACATTCACATATTGACATTATTCTTTTTTTAGAATGTAGAAGGATGTCCTGGCTTCAAGTATGCCAAGTTGTAAACCTCTCAGCGCTTCCAGTGTGACTCTACATGAGTTTATATGCCTTAATTCCCAGACGGACAGGCTGTATTATTAGTTTGAGGTGAATAACTTTAAAGATCAATTTCACCACTTTTGCAGTAAAATATTTTTATACAAGAATCCATTTCATGTATGGGAGGCCTTAGAGATGAGGAAAAACTATGTTTAAGGCAGTATGATCCCTTTTTATAATCACTCAACAACAGATTGTTCATCAGTGCTATTGTGGTTTCAGCTCAATAGCACTGATGTGCTGAATAAATGCGGGATGCACATGCAGATCCGACACACCAAAGGTCCGACATGCGAAAACAACATGCTGCTCCCGAGCTTGATAAAGGGTTTTTGCAAGGTTGATTAGTTCCCTTGTCTGAAGATTTTCTTTTAAACATTTTGAATTGTGAATTGGGACATTCTGCACAATGAATACTATTTTGATACCAATAGCCTACTTTTGTACTTTTACTCGTACATTTTTAATTCCGGACATTTACAGTATTGACCACTTTTACTTAAGTAAAACATTGTAGTTCCTATTTCCACCACTGTTGGACCTACATTTCCACCCGACAGCGACAGCTCTCTCTCATGCTGCTGTTCTGTGTATGATCAGATGAGCTCTGTTGCATTATGCAGCTACCTTCTCCCCGGCTCCACACCGTGAAACCCCCAGTGTTCATGTAACTCTGAGAGTGTACAAATAAACCCCCCAGTGTTCATGTAACTCTGAGAGTGTACAAATAAACCCCCCAGTGTTCATGTAACTCTGAGAGTGTACAAATAAATGTTCATGTAACTCTGAGAGTGTACAAATAAATGTTCATGTAACTCTGAGAGTGTACAAATAAACCCCCCAGTGTTCATGTAACTCTGAGAGTGTACAAATAAATGTTCATGTAACTCTGAGAGTGTACAAATAAACCCCCCAGTGTTCATGTAACTCTGAGAGTGTACAAATAAATGTTCATGTAACTCTGAGAGTGTACAAATAAATGTTCATGTAACTCTGAGAGTGTACAAATAAACCCCCCAGTGTTCATGTAACTCTGAGAGTGTACAAAATAATAAACCCCCCAGTGTTCATGTAACTCTGAGAGAAATTTATTGTGCACCTGCTTAAATCTGCCAGGGGGATAATGTTACTACTAATCAAAGTCTATGCAAAAAACCTGCAGCAGTGAGAAATAAAACCATACATAAACCTATTACAGTATGTCAATACAAGAAATGTCTCGACTAGGCTGAAGTAATATATTGACACTCACAATAACTGAGATCATTTCAGGGCTGAAAGCCTGTTAAAAGCTTAACATGGGTTTTGCTCAATCTGAAACCACAAAAGATTAGTTTTTATAAGCATCGAAACAAACCGGTATGTATTTCAAGTTTGGATGTCCCAAAAAAGAAATAAAAACATCCTGCATTATTGTGCATGATTATGCACTTTTCAATAACTTCTCGAGAGTATATATTTAATTAACATTCATACTGTATGCAGCGACATACAACAGTATATAAATTAACCTTAATGCTGTTTGTTCAAATCTCCGGGGCAGTTTGTATAATTGGAAATATGATATGAATGACAAGCAGCTAAGAGACCCCTGCAGAGCTGTACAGTGAATAATACCATCCATATTGTGTTATTGTAAAAGATAAAAAAAATTAAGTCCCCAGCCAAAACTAGACAGATCTCTTTGACAAAAAAGGCACGCCAACCAATTACAAATGAGGCATTGTTCTCATCACATGCTGATGCTTGTTCGGAAACCCCTTTTGTCGCGGGTCTAATGCACTGGGGGACCACAAAATCATGCAGACCATTACAGTAGTGTTGGCTCGATGTTGAAAAGACAAATAGGATAGATAGGAGGAGAGTAAATACGGGTCCCTCCTTTGTCAGTATGGGACGTGAATGGGTTACCACTTCATGTCCGCATTCCCAAAACAAAAATAAAAGCCTGGGTAGCAAGGCTACCTATACAGCACCAACAGTGGTTTTCAAACACATTAATGTCAAGGACCCCCAAAATGGCCTCTAGGACCCTGAAATGTTTTTTCAAGATATAGCAGATATACAAACTCACAACGCGCCTTGCAGAGGACCCGGTGTACGCTTGTATATCGGCTGATATAGACCCGGTGAAAAGGTAACAAGACACACTAGTGACTATAGTTCAGTAAAACAACGCCTCGTGTGTACAGTATGTGTCCATTTACCAACCAGACTTCCTGTTTTACTAAACACTGACTACATATTCATCATGGTCGAGCTATACGGATCCATGGAAGCTTTTCAAGAAGCGCTCTAATGGCCTTCACAGCCCACTATACAGAAACACTGCTGGAGAATCGATGGATGACAAATAAAGAAACATCATCACATTCAATGAAACCTCTCTCTCTCTCTCTCTCTCTCTCCCTCTCTCTCTCTCTCTCTCTCTCTCTCTCTCTCTCTCCCTCTCTCTCTCTCCCTCCATCCTGCTGTGTTGTGTTGTCAATAGAGGACAGCTATCCCTGGTCCAGTGCGTCAGCGAGTTCTCTCTGATGCCCTGCCAGGAACGCCTCTGCATCACACCAACACAAATCCACTGCCATGCGAGGGGTCTGACTTTAGTATAAAAAAAAAACTACTTTGCTATACTCACCGAAACAAAGACTGTTTTGTGTTGTTGGAAAAAAAGTCTATTCTCCAGGCTGGGAAGTTACTCATGCAGGACCCCAGCTTCTCTGGATAATGTACTTTTGGGGCATAACAATATTTTGAGGGCCGCTAGCGCCTCCTTATATATCCAGCTTTAATATATGTTCACAAACTTCCCATTGACAATGAATGGACAATGTCATGTCATGATGATGTACAATGATTAAAGCGCCCCTCACTTCACACGGGTGTGATTTTTATTTAGCCCATTTAGACCTGAAGAAAAAAAAAAGTTTTCTAAATTTGAATAGTTTTCTGAAAAACCTAATTTTCATGTCAAGGACCCCCACAATTATCTGTATTTGGCAAATTCTGCACAATGAGTATACTTTATGTATATTTTTGGTACTTTAGGTACACTAGAGCGGTGCCCGTTGGAACGATGCAAGTTGGAAATGCATGCCCCACCCAGATATTTTGTCTGTGTCACTTATTATGCCCATAATATATGGAGTTCTTTGTCCGAACAGGCCATGGCTCCATATATGGACACTGGGCAGGGGCCCTGTCCAGACCCGGGCAGAGGCCTTTTTGGGGCGGTTCTGGACAACCGTGGGTCTGACTGACTCGACACTGCATGCCGGCACTCCCTGTGGGGTTGTGGAACGCGTGTGTCGAATTTGAAGTCGGTGGGGCGGGCGGGCGGGCGGGCGGGCGGACGGACGGACGGACGGACGGACGGACGGACGGACGGACGGACGGACGGACGGACGGACGGACGGACGGACGGACGGACGGACGGACGGACGGACGGACGGACGGACGGACGGACGGACGGACGGACGGACGGACGGACGGACGGACAGACAGACAGACAGACAGACAGACAGACAGACAGACAGACAGACAGACAGACAGACAGACAGACAGACAGACAGACAGACAGACAGACAGACAGACAGACAGACAGACAGACAGACAGACAGACAGACTTGGTGCATTTATAGATAGATTTTGATGCCAATACTAGTACATTTTGAATTCCGGACTTTTACTTGTAACAGAGTATTTCTACATTGCAGTATTGATACTTCTACTTGAAGTAAAACATGTTCTTCTACCTTCATGTCGTCACCAGCTAGGACGTTGACAACCCTGACCTATAGCTCCGTGCTGCAACGGTAATGCTGATTGGCTGCAAGGTTATAGGGAGTGTCAGTGTTATTATTCTCATTGGCACAGTTAGACAGGCACGCACGCACGCACGCACGCATGAATGCACAGACGAAGGTGCAGGTGCACAGACGAAGGTGCAGGTGCACGCATGCACACACTCCTTCTCATGCGTTCTCCCTCTATCTCACTCATGTGTTCAGGATTCATCAGATGAAGTGGGGTGTTTGTATGAGAGAGAGAGAGAGAGAGAGAGAGAGAGAGAGAGAGAGAGACAGAGAGAGAGAGAGAGAGACAGAGAGAGAGAGAGAGACAGACAGACAGACAGACAGACAGACAGACAGACAGACAGACAGACAGACAGACAGACAGACAGACAGACAGACAGACAGACAGACAGACAGACAGACAGACAGACAGACAGACAGACAGACAGACAGACAGACAGACAGACAGACATTTATGAACAGGTCTAAATGAAGTGCGGACTGAGAGCGTATTAATCCGTCCGATCAATCTCACGTGTACTGTCTGTAATTAACCAAAGGTTGAGTAATGGCTTCATTTGTGCGGATCGCGGCTGAAGCTCATTTCGCCTCTTTCCCCAAGTGATTCGCCTGGTGTAATTGAAAATCCACGCCCATTCCATGCCATATAAGGCAACAGGAAACTTTCCTCAGGTGAAAGGCTACTCTCGCTTATAAAATGCTACTCTAGGTCATTTATTTATTTAAGTTCAACCTCAGGACAAAGGCTATTCTTGGCATTTATATTATAAAAGCCCTTTCTATTGAACAATTGCTCACTCAACAATTGCTCAATTGCTCATACTAAAAAATATACCCGATATCGTTTTGTTTTTTATCAGAGCTGCGCATTGATTAATGAGGAGGGGATTTTAGATTACTAGTATATCACTGTCGTCTGTCTGAATGCTATGGGGAATAGATTTGTTCTGAATCTGCACACGTAAGTAGCTATTTCAATCTCAACCATACGGCGGGTAGCCTATCCTTCCTCGTCAGAGGTAAGTTGGCTATAGTATGAAATTATGAATGGTTCATTTGATGATGTCATTGTCGTGGAAATTTAGAGATAAACATTTAATAATACTCCAAGTTACAGTTTGGTGCTGTTCGGTGCTGTTTGTTTTATGATGTCACTGTCCCATTTGGTGAATGTCTCGAGGCTATATGTTGGGGTTGTTTGTGTGGGAGTGAGCTATAAAAGCTGTCGCCTTTTTGTCACTCTGGGAGTCAGACTGGGATTCCATACATGACAGGTCATGTAAGTCTTGTCTCCTTACTCGAGTAAAATCCTTATACTCCATAACTCTGAATTCTTGTGTTGCCTCATTCTCAT